>NC_086447.1:867007132-867315277 GCF_028390025.1 Pseudophryne corroboree
GAACCAGCCAGGGGGAGTAATGCCATAGCAGGGGAGACACTCAGTGTGGGGTCCCCTGCCATAACATTAATCATCCCCCCCGAGCCAGTCAGCCCAGGGCTGGAATTCCTCAGAAAGTGGGAACCCCAAAATATAAAAATGGGGTCCCCCCTCCCGAGCAACAACCAGCACTGGGCTCATAGCCCAGTGCTATGCCCCGCACCCCTGGTGGCGGTGGGTGCGGGGTTCATTGTATGTTAATATTGTTCTTTACAGGTGGCCTACAGGTCCCAGCAAGCCTGCCCCAGAATGTCGGCACTTGGAGAACCACAAGTGCCGGCATGCCCAGACATAAAGGGCCCGCTGGCACCTGTAAAGAAAATATTAAAATAAAACACCACACAGTCGTAAAACTAAAAGTTTTATTAGACTGGATCTTCACCTGGGGGCGGCGGCCTTTAAGCTCTTTTGCGTTGGCGCCGCCTTCCCAGGGCTTCCTGCGTCTTCACCTGGGGGGATGCCACCTACCCAGGGCTTCCAGCATCTTCACCTCGGGGGGGGGGGGGGGGGGGGGCGCCGCCTCCCAAGGGCTTCCAACGTCTTCACCTGGGAGGCGGCGGCCTATAAGCTCTTTTGCGTGGCCGCCGCCTTCCCAAGGGCTTCCATCATCTTCACCTGGTGGGCGGCTGCCAAGCTCTTTTGCATAGCCGCCGCCCATCCAGGACTTCCGCCGTCTTCTTTCTTCAGGAGCTCTTCACAGCTCCTCCTCCGCCGTCGGATTGACGCTCTGCTGCCTCGCGCTGACTTATATAAGTCAGTTGGAGGGGGCGGGCGATGACGCGACGAGCCGTGATTGGCTCGCGGCGGCCATCTTGAATTTAAAAAATTAAGCTGAGCTGCCATTTTTTAAACTGGTACCGCTCCGCTGCCAAACTCTGCAGGATTGCAGGATAAAGGTAAACTTCCGCCGCCCACACCACCGCTGCATCCCGCCGCCCGCACCACCGCCGCATCCAGCTGCCCGCACCTCCTCCGCCACTGTCGCCCACACAGTAATTGACAGCGGATCTAGTGACAGATCCGCTGGCCAATCACTGTGGCCTCACTGGACAGGGACATGCTTTCATAGGTTGAAAGCACGTTCCTGTATGAAAGCGGCACCTCTAATGGTGCCGCTTTCCCTTATATTTTCAATGGGCTTTTACTGCCCATGGCTAGGCCCCGCCCGTGCCCGCCCCCCGCTCACATACCTTTCCCCAGTGACAATGGGAGGCACCACGATCGGTGCCTCCCAAACACATAAAGAGAGGAGCAATGATAAGAATAATATTAAGAGGATACATATGACACAGAATATGTGTCATATGCATCTTCTTTGTATTATCTTAATCATTAATGACAGGGGAGGCACTGCCTCCCCTGCCTGCACGTCCCTGCCACACACGGTGCTATCTGTGCGATTTGAGCTATACAATTTGTACTTTAGTGGTATGCGATTTGAACTACACTACAATATGTAATGTATGCGATGTAGTTCAGAAATACCTGCCTGCACATAATATTTTGCCTTGCGATATTGACTACACGGAAGCGCGCATCGCATCGCAAGTTAAACTAAACATGGTGCGATGTGAACTAGACGCAATGCTATTTTAACTAAAAAGATCAAATAGTATGCGATAATCGCACCGTGTGTGGGTACCATAAGTGTACACAGCTTTTGATGACTGCTATTGGCACATAAGCGGGGAATATCCACATTTAGTTTCACGCATGCATTGCAACTACAATTGCAGCTGATTTATCTTGGTTGCAATGACTGAAAAAATAGGATTTTGGTACTTACCAGGTAAATCCTTTTCTTTGAATCCATAGGGGGCACTGGAGTACTCTTGGGATATGGACGGCTTAGCAGGAACAAAGGCACTGAATATTTAAATTTAGAACTCTCCACCCCTCCATATCCCCGAGTACCTCAGTGTACTACCTCAGTGTTTTTACTGAGCCGAACAGGAACTATAGAGAGGTTGACAATGGAGAATTCTTATAACATAACGGACAACAAAGTTGACACATAACGTTACTGCCAACGAAACAGTTGACACCATAACCGATAGAACTTTATAATTTGAACCAGTCGGTGAAAATGTGTTACCATAAGATCCCCTGAGCTTAATACAACCCAGGTAAAACTGCTCTGGGTGGGCGTCCAGTGCCCCCTATGGATTCAAAGAAAAGGATTTACCTGGTAAGTACCAAAATCCTATTTTCTTTTTCATCCACTAGGGGTCACTGGAGTACTCTTGGGACGTACCAAAGCTTCCCCCGTGGGAGGGAGAGCTGTTTGACACCTGTAACACTAGGCGGCCAAAGCTAGATGCTGATGCCGCAAACGTATCAAACTTGTAAAAGCGCACAAACGTGTGCACTGAAGACCATGTAGCCGCACGGTCAAGCTGTGTTGTAGAAGCTCCACGACCAGCTGGCCATGACGTTCCCACAGAACCTGTGGGATGAGCTATTACTGATGTAGGCGACTGCAACTTAGCCTTAAGGTAAGCCTGACGTATAGTCAGTTTTATCCATCTGGATAAGGTCTGCTGAGAAGCTGGCCAACCCCACTTGGCAGCATCATAGAGAACAAACAACGTATCCGTATTACGAACTGTAGACGTTCGGGACATATAAACGCGTAATGCGCGTACCACATTCAGAATTCTAGAATGTACTGTCAACACAGGAACCACTATTGGTTGATTGATGTGAAAAGATGACACTAGCTTTGGTAAGAAATCGGAAATCGTCCGAAATTACGCTCTGTCATCAGGAAACACCAATACGGTGGCTTGCAAGACAAGGCACCCAAATTTGAAAAACGCCTTGCCGAAGCTAAGGCTAGAAGAAAAAACGTTTTCCAAGTCAGAAACTTCATATCCACTTGCTGTAAGGGTTCAAAATATGAAGACTGTAAGAAATCTGAACCCAAATTCAAGTCCCATGGCGCTGTAGGTGGGATAAATGGAGGCTGTACTCTGAGGACACCCTGCAGAAAAATGTGTATCGACGGCAATGGAGCCAATCGTCTTTGAAAATAAATTGACAACACAGATACCTGCACCTTCAGTGTAGATAAACGCAGTCCTCAATCCAACCCCGTCTGTAAAAATAACAGAATACGGGTAACTTGAAAAATGATGTCGGAAACTTCCGAGCTTCACACCAACCTATATAGGCACGCCAAATTCTGTAATAATGAGCTGCCGTAACCGGCTTCCTAGCTCGTAACATGGTTGGTATAACCGATACTATAATGCCCTCTCTTTCTTCTGAAGAGGGCGGTCTCAACAACCACCTCGTCAACCGCAGCCGCGCTAAATAGGGGTAAAAGAACGGCCCCTGTTGTAACGGGTTGGACGTAGTATGAGCGGCCAAGGATCGTCTGCGAGTAGTCCTCGGAGAATCGAGAACCGAACTCTCCGAGACCCATGAGATATCACTAGTATGACTGTGACGGACTCTCTTATGATCCGTTTTAGCAACGGAGAGAACAGCGGAAAACGGTGGAAACAGATACACGAGGCTGTACGGCCACGCGATTGTGAGAGCATTCACCGCCACTGCCCTTGGGAACTGTCGTTCTGGACACATAGTGGGCGTTTGTAATTGTGGCGAGATGCCATCATGTCCACCTGAGGGTAACCCCACCTGTGGACCAACCTGTGAAACACCTCTGGATTTAATGCCCAGTCTCCTGGATGAAAATCCCGACGGCTGAGATCATCTGTCTAACAGATGTCCACTCCCGGAATGAACCCAGTCTACAATATCACCTTGTGGTATTCTGGGCAATTGAGGATTCGAGCTACTTCCCGCATTGCCATGCGGCTTCTCGTTCCACCCTGGTTGTTGTGTATGCGACTGCCGTCGCGTTGTGTGACTGGCCTTGGACAGTCTGAGAGCGAAGCATGTAGTGCATAGTAAATTGCACGGAGTTCCAGGACCTTTATAGACAGCAATCTGTCGTGATCCGTTTAGAAACCCTGTCGCTGACCATTTTAAACTACAACTCCCCAACCTCTGAGACTCTCGCCCAGAGTAGAGACACCCTCGCCCCCCTGTGGGATACGCGAGTGAAAACCTCCGAACTGAAGCGCTTCAAAAGCCCATCATTGTTCCTAATAGGCGAATACACCAATGTACCGATAGTGTGCGTGGCTTGAGCACTAATTGTACCAGATGGCGTATAATCTGTTCTTTCTGGTGTAGTAGGTAAATTCTTTGATTTACCGTATCTGGAATCATACCTAGGAATTGAAGTCGTTGAGACGGAATTAGATGCGATTGTTTTTGAACTTGACACTGCAACCGTGGTGTACGTTAGCAGCGCAAGTTGGAGGAGCATCTGTTGAGACGGAGCTCTTATGAGCAGATCGTCTAAGTATGGAACGATTGTCACTGCCAGGGATCTGAGATGAGCTAACATCACACACATCACTTTGGTGAATACCCGAGGCGCTGACAAGAGGCCAAACGGTAGAACCTGAAACGGTTAATGGTTGTGGCGTATTGCAAAACGCAAGAACCTGTGATGAGGTGACCAAACCGGAATGTGTAAGTACGCATCCTGGAGATCAAGCGCAATCATGCAATCTTGTGGCTCCAAATATGCAAATACTAACCGCAGAAAATCCATCTTCAATCTGTAATAAGTGACTTGCTGATTGAGACTGCGACGGAGCCCTCCGGCTTCGGTACCACAAACAGACGGGAATAATAACCCTGACTTTGTTGGTGTACCAGACCTGGAAATAAAAACTGCTGAAACCAGCAGAGACTGAATGGCAACGTGCCAAAACGCCTTATTTCGTCCGACAGAAGCAGTCTTGTCTTTTAACCCTAAATAGCGGATACATCCATGAGTGGATGGCTAGAAACCCGGCAAATGTAACGTGTAAAGGCGCGCTTCCACAATCGGAAATTCGAGATGGGCTGAGAGCCCGTCAAGCCACTGGCTTGTTGTGACTTTAGCGCCCTGGCGTTACAAGGCGCGACTGTTTTTGTACCACCGCCTTGAAAAGACTGAAGTCTAAAAGCTTTAAACGCCGGACCAGAGTATTTCTGATATCGGAGGAGGCATTTTGTCAAATTTAGGACCAAACAACTTCTGACCTTGTAGTGCTGAAACTAGCGACGATGAAAAACGAGAAGCAAGGTAACAGGCGGCAGCAGACGCTGTACCGAGATACTCAGCAGCTTCTCATTAACAATAAGTATAAAGTGATCGTCATTGTTTCCATACACAGAGCGCCCCAGTGACCCAAATGTATCTTGGGTCTTTATAAGGTTTGGCACAGACGAATTCACCAATGGTGGATTCTCCAATTTAGATGTCACTGTGTGGACACAGGTAAATAGCCTTAAATCTTAGTGAGATATCCTAAGTAAGAAACCCATTGAAGATCTGTCGTTTAGTAAATACGACGGATTAGATGTTAGAGGCTCCTTATTCTCTGTAAATTTCAGAGACTGACTCACTGGTCATTAGCAATGTGCCCTCCTCACTTGTATTTAGCGCTGTGAGATTTGACATAGAATTGTCAGGTCTGCCACATAGAATAAATGTGTAAATTATAAGATCAGTTAAATTAACACCCTCCGTAATAGCTGGCGGAGTAACTTTTGAGACTCTGATCTTACCGCTCCTGTCGAGCAGAGTCAATTTGAATTGCCAATGCTTAACATAGGATCTGGGAATGAACCGGCTTCCTGAAAACCTACAAAACATAGTGAACATGTGGTAGATTTATGTCCAGACATTGTTTAAAAGCCTTTTTAGTCTGTGCTGGAGCCTTACTCCTTATGCAGACAGACAACACAATAGCCAAAGGACAGACACTTGCACGACTCAGTAAAATTATTATCTTAAGGTGTGTAATATATATCTATCTACTTATGGCCGAAATGCAGTTCACATGGGCAGCCTATGTGAAACCTGAACCAAAATTCCCACTAACACCCCTGCGCCTCCGGTGGCGTAGAGATGTAGGGCAGGAATGTTCTGGAATTACAAACTGGAAGAAACAGGAAGCAAGGTTAAAATGGCCCCCATGCCATGCTGACACTGATAATCACAGGACAAGTTACAATTGCTTCAGTGTTAATATAGGCTCAATAGCCTATTATACAGTGATAATCACAGGCAGGGTACAATACATGCTCTAGTGTTAATATAGGCTCAATAGCCTATTATACAGTGAAAATCACAGGCAGTTTACAATACAAGCCTCCAGTACCTCCAGTGTTAATACATCCAATATTAATATAGGCTCAATAGCCTATCATACATTAACTCTGCCTTTTATATAGGTATGGCAGCCCTTTACATACCCTTGCCGCTGTAATCAGCCAGATTACACCCCCCCCCCCCCCTTCCCCTGTACTCCCTGTAGCGCTGTGTCTCAGCGGGGAGCGCCGGAAAGGCTTTGCAGGGAGGCGAGGGACAACTCTTGCTGAGCAGCGGAGGTCGGCTGCCCGGAGCGGCGCGGTTCTCACCCTCTCAGCGCTGTACAGCATTGACGGAGCGTCCTGGACGGTGCTGGGCGGCCGGACGGAGCGGCTGGGGCGGCCGGACGGAGCGGCTGGACGGAGCGGCTGGGGCGGCCGGACGGAGCGGCTGGTGCGGGCGTACGGCGGCATTACAACACTGACCCACACCGCGGGGCGGCAGCCTGCGCTGACCGCCCCGTTTCCCCAGCCTACCTTGTTGTAGGGAGGCTGCGACGGCTCTGTAATCTTCCGGTCATGGCTGAGACGGGGCTTCTATTTGTAAGCTCCGTCCAGCTCTTCAGGTCATGGCTGCGACGGGGCTTCTATCTGTAAGCTCCGTCCAGCTGTTGCAGGAGACAGTGGGCTGCCTGTGGCTGTGAGGGTGCTCTTTGTGAGGACCGACACGCCATGCGCTGTCCGTGCAGCGGCACTATCCCGGACCCATGTTTTTCCAGAAACTGGGAAGGGATGTGCTATTGTAAAAAGTAAAAATGAAAAATTAATAAAATCTTCCACAAAGTGTGGGAACTTCCCACAAGCCTTGTTAGTGCTGTGAGCACAGAAAAAACACTGAGGTAGTACACTGAGGTACTCGGGGATATGGAGGGGTGGAGAGTTCTAAATTTAAATATTCAGTGCCTTTGTTCCTGCTAAGCCGTCCATATCCCAAGAGTACTCCAGTGACCCCTAGTGGATGAAAAAGAAATCAGGATTTTGACCAGATGACCATTCTATTTTGACAAGATGATGGTGGGAGAAGGGGTAAGGAAACTGTTACATTGCTATAAGAACTCTGCATCACAGCACATCTAAAGGTAATGAAAAAACTTGTTTGTAAAATGAGCCCCTTAATGCATGGCGAAATACGTTAACGCTTAAAAAATAAGTAATAACAACAGCTGAGTAAATTGATGAAACTCTGCAAGATGTCACATAATAAAAAAAAGTCAGAACAGAAAGAAGACCAGGAAAAGAAGAGAGGACGGAACAGAAGGAGGGCGGAATCACGTTACTATGTTGGCTCATGGTACAATATACCTACAGTATGTTTTCTATAGAGCCGTCTAACCTGTGTACCAAACACTAACATGTTCCCCTTTACAAGTCACCAACAAGTAGGGAACCATACACCTTTACTCTGTGTTAATCTGCACATAGCAGGAAGCCTAAATGATACATACCCGACATGCAAACTCTGTAGTCAGAATTTACTGAACAAATCATTATCATTTTATTTATAAAAATAGACTTCAAATTCTGTAATTATGTAATTAATCATAATTAGCCAACAGTATTTGCAGTATTTTGTAAACACTTACGGTGAGAGCGTTTTTGTCTGTTCCCTTCTGGCTGTTGATGCTGCCGATCTCAGTCTGAGACCCAGAATTGGAAACACCCTCAAAGTATCTCCTACATGAAAGGACAAATATTGAGCTGTGCAGTGCAAGAAACAAAGACAGAACATCACATGATGAACATTCTGAGCTGGTCACAGGCATCTTACAAATGAGTGGAAAGTAAAATATACACAAGCCACTGACACAACATTAAATTGAGCGCTTATGATTAGATTTTTAACCATGAACCAATAAGGTTTGAGCTAGTGTCTTCTTCCACTTTCAGTCGTTGTAGAGAAGAATCCACCAACTGTAGGCCCCGTCTATAGTATAGCTTTTATGGGTGGACAATTTTTATTATTTTGTTGACATTAATCACGTCAACATTCACCATGATGAAATGTCAACATTGGGCCTAATTCAAGGATGATTGCAAAAGCAAAATCTTCCACTAATGGGCAAAACCGTGTTGCACTGCAGGTGGGGATGATGTAACATGTGCAGAGAGAGTTCGATTTGGGTGGGTTATATTGTTTCTGTGCAGGGTAAATACTGGCTGCTTTATTTTAACACTGCAATTTAGATTTCAGTTTGAACACATCCCACCCAAATCTAACTCTCTCTGCTCATGTTATATCTGCCCCCCCTGCACTGCACATGGTTTTGCCCATTAGAGGAAGATTTAGCTTATGCAATCAACCTTGAATTAGGCCCATTATTAGAAAGTCGACAAAACAGTCCCATTAGTGTAGAGGTTTCACTCACCTGCTGCGACGGCTCCTGCAGTGTCTTGTGTCAAGTGGTCAGCTGACGCAGAGATTCAGTGGGGAGTATGCTACCCCTATCCCTACCCCCACAGCCTAACGCTAACTCTCCCTCTCACAAGTTAACCCTAATGTCGGTACTGTGCAGAACGCTGACATTTCACATGTCAACATTCGGCAGTTGATGACATGTTTCATGTAAACATCTCAGCTACGTCATCATACTAAGTGTTGACATTACGACTCCAGACAAGGTCACTGCATCCATTTTACCAAACATTACAATGATCGGCCTCCCAGCACTTTTAGGACAAGCCCCAAATTACATAGAGTGTATTGTCTCATTATAATAGGTCTTCTTTGGTTACAAAGCAGCGAAAATGGATAAAGTTCCTGACAAATAAGGTACCATGATTAATAGTTGTAGTGTCAAAGGAAACTCATAGGGAGGGATCCAGTTGCGGGCGTGAAAACTTTTTGGCACCTCTGACTCACACAATTTTGTTCACAGCCCCATGGTGCTGCGTATAAAACTGTGCAAATTCAGGGGGAGAGCGGCCCGCCAGGCGCGCGAGATGTGGTGCTGTTGTCTGCGTTTCAACACCTGCAACGTCAATTCACCCCCCTTCACCCACAACTGGGTTCCCCCCCCACAGTGCCCTGTTGCTGAGTGTTATTAGCAAGGAATTTCTCCTCACCTCAGTGTGGGCTTTGGGGTGCTCATGACGCTGTCATCGTCCTCTATGTCAAATCCACTCTCACTGTTATTGCACTCATCCAGGCTATCATACAGGAGTCCCAGTTCCTCATCTTCCTCCTGTTCCCGACTTGTGCGCTCTGCATCTAGAGGCTGATGGACAAGAGAGGAGAATGAGTCCCACACCGATGTACACAGGGGGTAATTCAGAATTGATCGCCGCAGCAAATTTGTTAGCAGTTGGGCAAAACCATGTGCACTGCAGGTGGGGTAGATATAACATGTGCAGAGAGAGTTAGATTTGGGTGGGTTATATTGTTTCTGTGCAGGGTAAATACTGGCTGCTTTATTTTTACACTGCAATTTAGATTTCAGTTTAAACACACCACACCCAAATCTAACTCTCTCTGCAGCGCACATGGGGGGTCATTCCGAGTTGATCGCTCGCTAGCAGTTTTTAGCAGCCTTGCAAACGTATTGTCGCCGCCCACCTGGGAGTGTATTTTCGCTTTGCAGAAGTGCGAACACTTGTGCAGCAGAGCGCCTGCAAAATTGTTTTGTGCAAAACAAGACCATCCCTGTAGTTACTCTTCGTGTGCGTTGATTCTAACGACGGATGGACGGCTTTTGACGTCACACACCTGCCCAGTGAACGCCCTGCCACGCCTGCGTTTTTTCTGCCACGCCTGCGTTTTTCTAAGCACTCCCTGAAAACAGTCAGTTGACACCCAGAAACGACCCCTTTCTGTCAATCTTCCTGCGTTCGGCCGTGCGACTGGAATGTTCGTTACACTCTGTGCAAACCCACGATGCCCATTGTACCCGTATGACGCGCCTGCGCATTGCGGTGCATACGCATGCGCAGAAATGCCGATTTTTAGCCTGATCGCTGCGCTGCGAACAACGGCAGCTAGCGATCAACTCGGAATGACCCCCATGGTTTTGTCCATTTGCTAACAAATTTGCTGCTGCGATCAACACTGAATTAGGCCCACAGTGCGGCTGGTAGACACAACGTATACAGTGGTGCCGACAAGCACCTGGGGACTATATGATGTCACAATGGGAATGATACACAGTGAGCACTGCGTCAGTTGGCGTGACTGAAGTTGCGTGAAATTGCTCTGCACATCCCCAGAACAGTATGAGAACGCATATGTGCTCTTATGCAGATTTCCATCATTCTTCCTGTCTCCAGCAGCCTGCGCCTAGACGGGCAGACAGGGCAGGGTGGGAGCGCGCTAACATTGGCCAAGTGCGGAAGGGCGTGATGTAGCACATGACCTGGATTACCAGATTATAAAGGCGGTCAATGGCTCTAGCTTTCTGGTTGTGATTGGCTGTTTGCGAATGTTCTGCTGGCACTGATTGGTGCTTTAGGCATCGCTCAGGCATAGGACATACTTTCAGAGTAAACTCAAGCATTTTTCTTGTTTATTTTAGTGTGCAGACGACTGAAAGTTTGTTTCTGCTGTATTAGGGGGGTTATAGCAGTTTATATATTGCCAAAAACAAATGTACTTGTTGCACATAAAGGGAATGGCGTAAAACAGAGACACAAGTGTATCAGAAGTTCTGTGCCGTGCGCCTAACTCAGAGGGAGCCCATGCTGCTGGCACCAACATCTTTATAACAGCTTAAAACCTGTATATGGGCGACAATATGCTCTTTCTGTGCGCATTTTGATAGAGGCGTCACTGACACTCATTTTGTAACCTACTCTGCACAGCACCAGTGTGAGGACTCGGAGTGTTTCATATTTACAAGCGTATAGATGATATATCTACATGTAAACTGATGGTGACACAATGGGGGTAATTCCAAGTTGATCGCAGCAGGAATTTTTTTTAGCAATTGGGCAAAACCATGTGCACTGCAGGGGAGGCAGATATAACATGTGCAGGGAGAGTTAGATTTGGGTGGGGTGTGTTCAATCTGCAATCTAATTTGCAGTGTAAAAATAAAGCAGCCAGTATTTACCCTGCACAGAAATAAAATAACCCACCCAAATCTAACTCTTTCTGCACATGTTATATCTGCCTCCCCTGCAGTGCACATGGTTTTGACCAACTGCTAACAAAATACCTGCTGCGATCAACTTGGAATTACCCCCAATGTGAGGAGTGTATATATATATATATATATACACGATGTAAGTGCTATATAGTGGCATGGGCCAGAACAATGCAGTGATATGCGGCATACATAAGAAGGATATTTGTGCTCGTTACAGGAATACTCACATCTTCGTTTACTTTAAACCTCTTCAATAATGATACAAACTTCTGTTTAAAATTTGGCTGGAAAGGAAAGAGGAGATAATTACAGGTCTGCTAAATACACACATACAGCAATGTTCAGTGTGAGCAGTATAGATGTGTGTAGGGTAGGTGTGAGGGTGTACCAGTAAGAGCAGTATACAGTAGGTGGGAGCAGACATGGTGTGAGGGTGTACCAGTCTATGGGGAACATGCAGTGATAAAAGTGGAGAAGTGAGCTAGTAGAAAAGTTGCCCATGGCAACCAATCAGCATTGACATAACATTTATAATTTGCATACTATAAACATATACAGAGCACCTGATTGGTTGCCATGAGCAACTTCTCCACTGGCTCACTTCTCCACTTTTATCACTGCTTAGTAATTGTCCCCCTTAGTAATATAGGTGGGAGTAGGGTAGGTGTGAGGGTGTAGCAGTGTGAGAGTGTGAGTAGTATAGGTGGGAGTAGAGTAGGTATGAGTATGTACCAGTGTGAGTAGTACAGGTGGGCTAGGTGTGAGGGTGTACCAGTGTGAGTAGTATAGGTAGGAGTAGGGTAGGTGTGAGGTGTACCAGTGTGAGTAGCATAGGTGGGAGTAGGGTAGGTGTGTGGGTGTACTAGTGTGAGCAGTATATGTGGGAGTAGGGGAGGTGTGAGGGTGTAGTAGTGTAAGTAGTATAGGTGGGAGTAGGGTAGGTGTGAGGGTGTACCAGTGTGAGTAGTACAAGTGGGAGTAGGCTAGGTGTGAGGGTGTACCAGTGTGAGTAGTATATGTGGGAGTAGGGGAGGTGTGAGGGTGTAGTAGTGTGAGTAGTATAGGTAGGAGTAGGGTAGGTGTGAAGGTGTACCAGTGTGAGTAGTATAGGTAGGAGTAGGGTAGGTGTGAGGGTGTACCAGTGTGAGTAGTATAGGTAGGAGTAGGGTAGGTGTGAGGGTGTACCAGTGTGAGTAGTATAGGTGAGAGAGAGTAGGGTAGGTGTGAGGGTGTACCAGCGTGAGAAGTACATGTCGGAGTAGGGTAGGTGTGAGGGTGTACCAGTGTGAGTAGTATAGGTGGGAGTAGAGTAGGTGTGAGGGTGTACCAGTGTGAGTAGTATAGGTGTGGGTAGGGTAGGTGTGAGGGTGTACCAGTGTGAGTAGTATAGGTAGGAGTAGGGTAAGTGTGAGGATGTATTAGCGTGAGTAGTATAGGTGAGAGTAGAGTAGGTGTGAGGGTGTACCAGTGTGAGTAGTACAGGTAGGAGTAGGGTAGGTGTGAGGATGTATTAGCGTGAGTAGTATAGGTGAGAGTAGAGTAGGTGTGAGGGTGTACCAGTGTGAGTAGTATAGGCGGGAGTAGGGTAGGTGTGAGGATGTATTAGCGTGAGTAGTACAGGTGGGAGTAGGGTAGGTGTGATGGTGTACCAGTGTGAGTAGTACAGGTAGGAGTAGGGTAGGTGTGAGGATGTATTAGCGTGAGTAGTATAGGTGAGAGTAGAGTAGGTGTGAGGGTGTACCAGTGTGAGTAGTACAGGTAGGAGTAGGGTAGGTGTGAGGATGTATTAGCGTGAGTAGTATAGGTGAGAGTAGAGTAGGTGTGAGGGTGTACCAGTGTGAGTAGTATAGGCGGGAGTAGGGTAGGTGTGAGGATGTATTAGCGTGAGTAGTACAGGTGGGAGTAGGGTAGGTGTGAGGATGTATTAGCGTGAGTAGTACAGGTGGGAGTAGGGTAGGTGTGATGGTGTACCAGTGTGAGCAGTATAGGTGGGAGTAGGGTAGGTGTGAGGTGTACCAGTGTGGGTAGTATAGGTGGGAGTAGGGTAGGTGTGAGGGTGTACAAGTGTGGGTAGTATAGGTGGGAGTAGGGTAGGTGTGAGTAGCATAGGTGGGAGTATGGTACATGTGAGGGTGTACAAGTGTGAGTAGTATAGGTGAGTCCCATAATTGGATGCAGCAATGGAGAAATCCTATAGGCTACAGAAGAGAGAGGTCATTATTAGCTAACTATGGTATGTTAATAAGACTCTTTTCATATGAGGACACTGCACTCAGAATAAATAATGACATCTTATTGCCTTATGTGTTGTATATTGATATAATAACATTTGTCATAACGAACAAACTACACAAGTTCAAATTCAAACTCCTCCCTCTGACCTACAAGGCCACTCTCTCCATACATCTCTAACCTCCTTTCTGCCGTCTCACTATCACTCTAGGTCTCAAACGTGCCCTGAAAACGAAAGTCTTCATTCAAGCCTATCAGCCATTCTAGCTCCTGTGCCTATGACACCATTTCTACTCCGCACTTAGTGCCACCCTGCTTGTGTCTGCCCCTTCCCTCTAGTATGTAATCCCTTAGGAGCAGGGCCATGTCCCCTTGTGTGTTCCCTTCTACTACTGCACCAGCCCTGTTTCTTGAGCCCATGCTGCTGGTAACTGGTTACTGTGTCACTGTGCTTTGTGTAATCACGTATTATTCGTCAATGTCTGTGCATTGTTCATATGTTACATGTGTTCTCTGCTCATCCCTATGCTCTGCAGATAACATGTGGTGCTTTATAGATGCTATACAATTACCTGCCGGCTGAGTGATGTGCTGCGAATCAACTTCCTGCCGAGCTTCTTCGGTCTCCTAATCTCATCCTCTTCATCGTCTACATCCTGGGCAGGAGAAATTCAGCCCCATTATACCACCTCCACCACCACCACCACCAACACCACCACACAAACCTCCAGAGCTGGAAGAAGAGCTCCACCAAACAGGTTACTGGTAATTTAGACCCAAATGTATTAAGCCTTAAAAAGTGATAAGGTGGAGAGAGATAAAGTACCAACCAACCAGCTCCTCTCATTTTCCAAACACATCTTGTAGGAAGCTGATTGGCTGGGGTGTTATCTCTCCATGGGGTCTATTTGTGAAGCAGTGAAAAGAGTGGAGAAGTGAGCCAGTGGAGAAGTTGCCCATGGCAACCAATCAGCATTGAAGTAACATTTATAATTTGCATATTATACAATTGTACGGAGCAGCTGATTGGTTGCCATGGGCAACTTCTCCACAGGCTCACTTCTCCACTCTTTTCACTGCTTCATGAATAGACCTCTTTATCACCCTCCACGTTATCACTCTTTAAGGCTTGATACATTTGGGCCTCAGTATCAATCAAGAATTTCGAAGACTAACAGTGATTTCCGTAACATGATGAGGGGAAAGTTTTAACAGACAAGTCATGAAGATCATATTCATCATTCTGTTTAATAAATTAATTTATGGGGTGTCCTAGAGATATCTCTCGTCATGCGATCAGCATTATGGGAACACTATACAAATACTGATGAGAGTCCATATGGTACTCAGTGTCACTTATAGCATTATATTGCACGGCAGGGGTGACAGCAAAAGTTTGGCGTTTGTTGTGGGACTGGGCCGGGGGTTCCCAGACCCCAAGCATCATCCCTGATCACTGTCCTTGATCTTCTGTTATAATGGTGAACAATGGATGGCCGATAAGTCATTTACACTTGCTGAAGAGCAATGGATCTTATGTCACCAGACCTCAGTGCATATTGTGTTATCCTGACATATCACATAAATGCAGCTCCTTTCGCCTGCAAAGACAGATGAGGGGTGTTACCGCGTAAGCGCACTGCAGTGAGAGCGCGCAGATGTCTTATTTCGCGTTACATGTATACAGATAGTGTTGGCTACAAGATGTCAATTTTTAACCTAAATAAAACGGGAACATATTTCCTATTTGACGATGATGACAATCGATGTATCGTTGTTCTGGAGGCATTTATACACTAGGTATGAGGATGCTGGCAACTCAAAATACACACATGGAAACGCAACTGTGCTGGTGCGGGATGCAGTTAAAATCCCGACAAGGTCAAAATCCCAAAAAATTTTATGTCGACGGGTCAAAAAGTCGACATGAGTTTTTTATGATTTTTTTTTCATTGAAACCGACTTGTTCATACTTTACCATCCCAGTGGACCTGGAGGGGGACTATAACAGTGTGCCGAACGCAGTGAGCCATGCGAGGGGACGTGGTACACTTATATTGTGTCCATGTCGACCTATGTCAACATACACACCCAAAAAAAAAAAAAAAAATGAAAAAACTCGTGTCGGCTTTTTGACCTGTCGTCATTTTAAATGTCGGTATTTTGTCCATGTCGGGATTTTGACCGTCGATCAATTGCTGTCGGGATCTTGACCGTCGGGATTTTGATTGTAGGTATTTCATACCGATCCCGCTGGTGCATCTTTTCTAGTCTGCAAGCAGGGTATCGTTCCGATCGGCTGGATTACTTGCATCATCCCTCCCTGATATGTATCACCATGCTGCACTCGTATAAGCTGGGAGTAAACACGGGAGTGTCTTACACTTACCTGGCCCTGACCTTCATCACTGCCCTCTGGCTCTGAGGAATAGCTATAATCATCATCTTCTTCCTCCCAGTAGTGGTCAGCGTCTGTAAAACATGTTCCATGGTTCAGGAAAGAGGCAGCGCAGATCATCAACCAATAACCCATCTCAAGAGGGTCACCATGTACAGGTTTGTGGGATGTATACCCGTACTGATGAAGGAGAAACACTTGTGTAAATTTGTGTAATGAGATCTGGAAACTATCACTGGAGACCACAGTTATAATTACCCATCATTAACCTGGGTCCAACGCTCTGCTATTCATTATAAAGAACATATTACACTAGCTGCTTTCCAAAAAAAGA
This sequence comes from Pseudophryne corroboree, assembly GCF_028390025.1. Classification (NCBI taxonomy): domain Eukaryota; kingdom Metazoa; phylum Chordata; class Amphibia; order Anura; family Myobatrachidae; genus Pseudophryne; species Pseudophryne corroboree. The sequence goes on from NC_086447.1 coordinate 867,023,436, forward strand.
CAGTGTTATTCTGTTGCCCCCTCTTTGATGGGACGCTTGGTGTATACAGCCCACCCTATATTGTGTCACATAAGTTACATTACCCTCTGTCCCTTCAGTGGGAGGTGTCACGGTGTTTCTCTGTTCTCCTCTCTTTTTTATATCTGTAATATTGCGTCATATAAGTGACATTGGGGCAGATGTATTAAGCCTGGAGAAGGGATAAAGCAGTGATACGTGGAAGGTGATAACGCACCAGCCAGTCAGCTCCTAACTGTCATTTTTCAAATCAAATCAAATCTGCGTTATCACCTTCCACTTATCACTGCTTTATCACTTCTCCAGGTTAATACATCTGCCCCAGTATTCTATGCTTCCTCAGAGGGAAGTGTCACAGTCTCATCTTACGTTACTCTCTGACATGCATGGAGTAGCCCCCAATATTTGAGGGGTAGATGTATCAAACCTGGAACAGAGATAAAGTACTGCACCAATCAGCTCCTAACTGACATTTTACAGGCTGTGTTTGAAGAATTACATCTAGGAGTTAATTGGTTGGTATTTTATCTCTGAGATTTGATACATTTCCCCTTAGTCATATAAGTAACAATATAATTTTCCACCTCAGAGGGAAGTATCTCCTGTGCCCCCCAGTATAACATGACACATTAAAGGGGACATGTACTAAGCAGTGATAAAAGTGGAGAAGTGAGCCAGTGGAGAAGTTGCCCACGGCAAACAATCAGCATTGATGTAACATTTATAATTTGCATAGTATGGAAGTAAACAGAGTAGCTGATTGGTTGCCATGGGCAGCTTCTCCACTGTCTCACTTCTCCACTTTTATCACTGCTTAGTACATGTCCCCCTAATTGCCTTATAATGTTAAGACATATAAGCGTTCTCCTCATAAAGAAGTGCTACAGTGTTACTTTATTCCCCTCTCTTACATGACGCGTTTCTCCCCCTCTAATATTGTCTCATACAAGTTACACTATCCCCTGACTACTCAGACAGCAGGTGACATTATGGGGTCTTGCTCACCCAGGCCTTTGATCTTCGGCCGTGTCGCTGCATGGACCTCCTCATGATCGATGGGCTGGCTGGAAAGGGAGAGAATGCTGATTTCGGCCACTCGTATAGCAGGATCTTTCCTATTACTATGTAGATCCAGCACCTTCATGCCCTCAGTAGGACGCTGCATCACCTGTACCACAGGAAAACAAGATATCTATTCATACTAAAGCGGGGCAGGCTCGCTGACAGGAAAGTAGTGACCACTACTGGAGTATATACAGTATGTAGAAGGAGATAAGACAAGCGGAGACCTCTATCAGAGATGTTTGTGTAGCTGTGGAAATAATTTGTTATTAGCATTTTTTTGGTGTCTCACTGTTGCTGTTTGCTTTGCCTCCTGTGGTTGTGACACTTGTTGGTTTGCTACCCATTTATGTACATAAGCTGGAAACCCTGACTTAAGGCTCGTACACTATCATGGACCAGAGCTGCTTGTCCATACCTCATGCCATACATGACCACCCTTCAGTTTACACAGCAGCTGCCAAACAAGACTCGTCTGTGGGATTCCTTCAGTCATGTCCATCATTATCTGAGGAGAGGAGACTGAATATACATCTGAGGTTTCAAGGCTTGAAAAGTGGAACTATGATAGTTACTTAATTCTGAATGTTAAAGAAACTAAAGAAGTCATAGCAGATTTCAGGAAACTGGAGAAACGGGAATATTCGCCATTAGCCCTGAACGGACAGAATGTGGATGAGGTGGATTCTTTTACATTGTATGTGTTAATATTACGAAGGATCTGTCCTGGAGTGTCCATTCAGGGTGTAGTCAAGAAGGAAAATGTGTGCCTCGGAATTGTGCAGGGAAATTGTATTACATTTTTATTCTTTTATTGTTGAAAGTGTTTTAACCTATGGGATTGTTGCGTGGTTTGGCAACTGCACAGCAGTGGAGCGCAAGTCTCTTGAAAAAGTTGTCAAGTCAGCTGGTAAAGTGATTGGTTTGCATTATCTAGTATGCAGGAGGTATATAAAAAAAATATTTTTTTTAATCAAGTACAAAAAATACTAGAAGACTCGTCCCACCCAAACCATGAAGTGTTTGCTATAGTATGCTGCCATCAAATACACCATACAGATCTATTTTATGCCGCACTCGTCAACTAAAACGTAGCTTTTTCTCAACAGCGTTAAACATATTAAATTGTACTACCTGTCATTGTGGAAGGTTTAAGGTGATCATTTTTTTTTTTATGACTTTGTTGATTGCACATGTCATTTTCTTCATTGACTGTTCATGTACGTGAATTGTTGATGACAATAAAGTTAAATGAATTGATTGATTCTAGCTAGTATCAGAGACAGATTTACACACACATATATGAGCTTGAGGGTTCATGTGGGCATTATACACTATGTAGACAAGAGTGATTGGACATCTCAATACAAGTGAAATGGTGTGCTCCTGCAGCAGACACAGGTGTGGGAAGGTATAAAATGGGTGGGGGGGCCACTGATTAGATAATTTGCTAATGAGGTGGCTTGCCGGAAGGAGCTAACCGAGTTTGAAAAGGGGATCAACGTAGGCTGTACGCTGTTATGTTTCCAGGGTGACGCTGGACTGGTATACAGAAAGTCTGGCAACCTGGATGGACTGGCCAGTTCAGAGTCCAGATCTTAACCCCACTGAGAACCTCTGGGATGAAATGGAGCGTTGGGTGCGTTCTTGTCCGACTCAACCTTCTTCAGTGTCGCAGTTGGTCACTGTACTTAAGGCGGAATGGCAAAACATACCGCCTGCTATTGTCCAGGAACTTGTGGACAGTTTGTCAAGAAGGGTGTCTGCAGTAATCACTGCACGTGGTGGACCTACAAAGTACTGACGTCTATAAATCTCGTTGATCTATTTGCTGTCAGTGTCCAATCACTGCATAGTGTACAACGGTGCAATAGTACATACTGCTGGAAATTTGGGCAGTTTTGAGCAGAGATGTGCGGACAAGGCAGGCAGGGGAGCATGGGAGGCACTGCCTCACCTGTCATACTCCAGTATACTCCAGAGCAGGCATTCCCAACCACGGTCCTCAAGGCACACCAACAGTGCAGGTTTTAGTGCTATCCAGGCTTCAGCACAGGTGTCTTAATTAGCACCTCAGTTATTTTGATTTAACCATCTATGCTGTAGCCTGGATATCACTAAAACCTGCACTGTTGGTGTGCCTTGAGGACCGTGGTTGGGAACGCCTGCTCCAGAGTATTTATAATATCTTTCTTGCCATTTTCTTATCACTTTTATAATCAGAACTCTGGAGTGTCTTGGAGTATGACAGGAGAAGCTCTGCCTCCCCTGTCTCACCTGACTGCACATCATTGTTCTAAACTGTGTATTTTCCTTATGGAGATATGAATATACACGGATATCTGGATATGTTACAGGAATATCCAGAGAGACCACATTACCTCCGCCATGTTAATGACTCCAATGGCCAAGGACTTGTAGCCCAAGATGGTTCGGTTCTTGTATCGTTTCCGTCTCTGTAACATGATTTGCAGGTTGTTTGCATCTCGCTTTAAAAAGTGAGGATACTAGAGAAAGCAGAAGACAGAGCTGACACTTAGTATAAGACATCAGGTAACACAAATGTTATAGAAGTGTTATATGTAGAGGAGGCACCTGGCCCCCCGGCACAGACGGACATCAGCTGAAGAGGAAACAATCTTACTGCGAGTAACTCATTACAGGGCCGGATCAAGGCTGGTGTGAGTGCAGGGGCAACTGAGCTGTGGGGGCCCCCACTACTAAAATAGCTGAAAAACACCCCTCAGCAAACCCCCCACCGTTGAATTCTCTGCCTGGACAGGATAGGGCAAGTCCGCTGTGTGAGGGTCCCCCGGGTCTGACCTCTGCTGCAGGAAGCGGTGATGTGTGGCCTGCCACACACGACTGGAGTCGAGGCCTCTCCCTGAGCCGCCGGAGGAGGACTACTCAGCAGCAAATAGCTGTGTGTGAGGGCCCCTAATGTGTGGAGCCGCCAGGATGACTACCCCGTCGCCCCTCCCTTATAGTAGCCCTGACTCTTATATTAAAGAATTTTTTTTTTTTCATATTCATTAAAAAAATTCTTAATTTATTTTGGCAAAATATGTTGATTTAATACTGTACAAGCAAAATTAAAAAAACATAAAGTTGTGTAATCAACAGAAACAAACCTTTATTTATCTTTTCCAATGAATAGGTTATTTGTGAAAATTGAATGTCAATTATTTTATACTAGGTGATTCATCGCGCCCTACAGGCGTTCTTCACACCGTCGTAAGGGGCTACGCCCCCTTAACCCTTGCACGCCCCTTGTGGCGTGCAATATTTGTATTATATGGAGTAGTACCTCCAATCATAATTGTGTGAGTGGTTAAATATTGCACGGACAAAGGGCGTGCAATGGTTAAGGGGTCGTAGCCCCTTGCAACGGTGTGAACAGCGCACGCAGGGCCTGATGAATCACCTAGTAGATGCTGTGGTTGGGGGAGTGGCGGGTGCGGGGGAGACGCGGATGGGAGAGGGGGTCCGGGGGTAGCGCGGATGGAGGAGGGGCGGTTGCAGGAGTGCCACGGGTGGGGGAGGGGTGGGTGCAGTGGTGCCACAGGTGGGGGAGGGGCAAGTGCAGGGGAGCTGCGGGTGGGGTCTGGAGCCACCGCGGGTGGTGGAGGAGTGTGTGTGGGGGTGCCGCGGATGGCACCAGGAGGTACTGCGAGTGGGGGAGGGGCGGGTAATGCTTCTCCTGCTTCTCCTTCTGGAAGCAGCTAAGCTGCTGTCCTTCCTTTGGCAGTGGCTCTCCCGGAGACTCGCACAGCAGCCAAGCAGCCAGTAACTATTGTTAGCGCCAGTGTCCCAACACTTCGCATTACAGGGAAGAAGATGCACTCGCTAAACTACAACTCCCAGCAGCCCTTAGTGCCGGAATGCTTCGGCTCTAAGGGCTGCTGGGAGCTGTAGTTTATTTAGTGCGTCTATTTCCCTGTAATGCGGCGCGTTGAGACACCAGCGCTAACAATAGTGACTGGCTAGCAGAACTGACTGACTCGCTGAATCAAAGTAAAACATGAGAGTGCTGTGCAGTGTCAGTGACACTGCACTACACAGCACTGTCACCTTTTACATTGATTCAGCATCCAGACATTACTCACCGCGATATCACCCACTCTATCCGTTACATTAGCCATCTCGGGGCTTCCAGGCCGGCAGGCCAGGTGTTGTGTTGCGGAGTCAGGGCCTCTGGGGATCTGGGCGCGGCTGTGGCGGGGAAGCACTCCTGTGACATCGCGCGCAGTGGAGGCCTCGGGGCTCACAGAGTATGCGGCGCAGGGAGGGCTATGAAAGCTTTCCGGTGCGCCCCTATCATACATATCTATGCCGGTGGATGCAGCAGCTATTGTTCCACGTGAGCCGCAGCTAGGGAGTGGGGATTGTTGATGCCGGAGGGGGCAGGCGAACTGGCAGCAAGACATAGGACACTGCAGTAAAAGCATACCTCACAACTGTCCCGATTTTAGCGGGACAGTCCTGCTATTCGGACACTGTCCCGCTGTCCCTCCCGTGGGCCACAGTGTTCAGTGGGCGGGGGGGGGGCAGTTGGGGTAGCCTTGGATCACCCGCTGATCTGCTCTGCAAAGCAGTGAGTGATCTCTGAATAGATGCTGTGCGCACAGCAGCCAGTATTCACTCTGCACAGAAAAAAAAAATAGGAATTTAATACCTACCAGTAATTCCTTTCCTCGGAGTCCGTAGTGGATGCTGTACTTTAGTACCATGGGGTATAGATCGGGTCCAATGGAGCCTAGCATTTTCAAAACCTTTAGTGTGTGTATGTGCGTGCTGGCTCCTCCCCTCTATGCCCCTCCTACCAGACTCAGTCTAGGAAACTGTGCCCGAGGAGACGGACATACCACGATAGAAGGAATAATACAACCATAACCGAAAGGAGGGCGCTAACCAGAACAGAGGATGGCAACACCAACCGAACCAGGATAGCAAGGCTATCGCAACCACAAACTCGGACCGCAACGGCCGGCAGACCAAAGTCTTACACAGGTAAGCAGGGATGAAGCACTGAGGCGAGCGCCCATATCCACTACGGACTACGAGAAAAATAATTACCGGTAGGTATTAAATTCCTATTTTCTGTAATGTCCTAGTGGATACTGAGGTTCTGTACTTTAGTACCATGGGGAAGTCCCAAAGCTCCCAAATGGGTGGGAGAGTGCTGAGACCCCTGTAAAACTGCCTGACCAAAGTGAAGGTCATCCTTGGCCAAGGTGTCGAACCTATAGAATTTTACAAACGTGTTCGAACCCAACCAAGTTGCGGCTCGGTACAACTGTAAGGCCGAGACACCCCGGGCAGCCGCCCAGGAAGAACTCACAGACCTCATCGAGTGGGCCTAAATAGACGTCGGCAAAGGCAGAGTCAACGAAGAATAGGCCTGTTGAATAGTCAACCGGAGCCAGCGAGCAATAGTTTGCTTAGAAGCCGGCCGACCAATCTTGGAGGCGTCATAAAGGACAAACAGCGAGTCAGATTTCCGATACTGGGCCGTCCTTTTGACATAAATCTTCAGAGCCCTGACCACATCCAAGGACTCAGGACCAACGGAAACGTCAGACAACACTGGAACCACAAGAGGTTGATTTACATGAAAGCTGACACCACTTTAGGTAAAAATTGAGGACGTGTCCTAAGTTCCGCCCTGTCTTCATGAAAAATCAAATAAGGGCTCTTACAGGATAAGGCCCCTAATTCAGAGACACGTCTGGCAGACACCAATGCCATTAACGTAACTGTCCTCCAGGTGAGAAATTTTAACTACACCCTATGTAAGGGTTCGAACCAGTCCGACTGAAGAAAGGATAGAACCACATTGAGATCCCATGGAGCCGTGGGAGGTACAAAGGGCGGTTGCATAAGAAGAACACCTTTAAGGAAAGTTTGTACTTCCGGCAATAAGGCGAGTTGCTTCTGGATAAAATAGAAAGTGCAGAAATCTGTACATTGATAGAGCCTAAACGTAGGCCCAGATTCACTCCTGCTTGCAGGAAAAGTAAAAAACGACCGATTCTAAACTCCATGGGAGACGCCTGTCTACTTTCATACCAGGAAACATACTTCTTCCAGATACAATGATAATGTTTGGACGTCACCATCTTCCATGCTTGGATCATGGTGGAAATAACCCGGGAGGGAAGAACTTTTCTCGCTAGAATCTCCCTCTCAAATTCCAAACTGTCAAACGTAGTCGCTGTAAGTCTGGATAGACGAACGGACCTTGTTGAAGAAGATCCTCTTGGAGCAGTAGAGGCCAGGGAACCTCCAGAGCCATGGTTAGGAGGTCTGAGTACCACGCCCTTCGAAGCCAATCTGGGGCAATTAGAATTGCTAGAACTCTTTCCCTTCTTAATCTTTTGAGAACTCTTGGGATGAGCAGTAGAAGTGGGAACAGATACACAAACTGGTACGGCCAAGGCGTCGTCAGCGCGTCCACTGCTACAGCCTGGGGATTTCTCTTTCTAGAGCAGTAGTGGCATAGCTTTTTGATGAGACGAGGAGCCATCAGGTCTATCTGAGAACAGCCCCACCGGTGAATTAATTGTTGAAACACCTGGAGATGTAGACCCCATTTCCCTGGATGGAGGTCGTGTCTGCTGAGGAAGTCCGCTTCCCAGTTGTATACTCCTGGAATGAATATGGCTGAGATGGCCCTTGCATTGGCCTCTACCCAGAGGAGGATTTTTGACACTTCTCGCATCGCTGCTCTGTTCTTGTTCCCCCTTGTCGGTTTATGTACGCCACCGCCGTGGCGTTGTCTGATTGAACATGGGTCGCCCGATCCCTCAGGAGATGAGAAGCCTGCAGAAGAGAACTGTAGATTGCCCTGAGTTCCAGGATGTTTATTGGTAGAGCAGATTCCTGTCTCGACCATATCCCCTGGAACTGGGCCCCTTGAGTCACAGCCCCCCCAACCCCGGAGGCTGACATCCGTTGTCAGTAGAATCCACAAGTGGATATTGAAACTCCTGCCTTCCACCAGGTGAGGAACCTGTAGCCACCATAACAGAGAAATCCAGGCTCTCGGAGATAAGGTCACTTCTTGATGCATTTAAAGGTGAGACACCGACCATTTGTCCAGCAGATCCAGCTGAAATGGTCGGACATGAAATCTGCCGTATTGGACTGCCTCGTAAGCAGCCACCATCTTGCCCAGTAACCTGATGCAAAGATGTATGGATACCTTGCGAGGACTGAGCACCGAGCGTATCATAGCCTGGATAGGCAAGGCCTTGTCCATCGGGAGAAACACCTTTTGAGACACTGTATCCAGTATCATTCCCAGGAACTTAAGACATTGGGTCAGTTCCAGGTGAGATTTCTGAAAATTTAGGATCCACCCATGATCCGTAAGTAGGCAAGTCGTCTGATCGATGCTGTGCAGCAGACGCTCCCTGGACACAGCTTTTATTAGGAGATCGTCCAAGAATGGGACTATGTTGACACCCATCCTGCGCAGTTGCAGCACCATCTCCGCCATGACTTTGGTGAAGACCCTCTGAGCTGTGGATAAGCCGAAGGGTAAGGCCTGAAACTGGAAATGGTCGTCCAATATGGCGAACCTGAGGTAAGCCCTGATGGGGCGGCCACATGGGAATGTGAAGGTAAGCATCCTTGACATCCAGAGACACCAGGAACTCCCCCTCCTACAGAGTGGACACCACCGCCTGAACAGTCTGGTTTGGGAACGACAAAAAGACTGGAGTAAAAACCCCTGTTGTGTAACGGAGGAGGTACTGGAACCGCCACCCCTGTTCGCAAAAGTTTTTGAATAGCCCCTTGCAAGGAAACTCTTGATGCGGGTAAAGCTGGTAAGCCCGACTTGAAAAATCTGTGAAGAGGGAGTGTTTGAAATTCCAGACGGTATCCTTGGGAAATGAGGTACCTCACCCAAGGATCACAGCAGGACTCCGCACACACGTGGGCGAAGTGTTGAGGGTGAGCACCTACCTGAAAGTCACCTTGCTGCTGGGGCCAACCATTACGTGGAAGGCTTAGCGACAGGGGATCCGGTGGTCTGGTCCAGGGAGACTGCAGTGGCAGGCTTACGAGACTAACCACAAGATCCTCTGGAAGTGGTGGAGACGCCTCGGCCCCTGCCTCTGAACCTTGCCACCTGAAAGGACTGCAAGGAGGGTCCGGTGTAAGAACGTCTAGCAGGTGGCGCAGCCGACGGCAGATAGGTAGACTTACCCGCCGTTGATTGGGAGATCCATTTATTTAATTTGTCTCCAAACAGGGCATCACCTGTAAAGGGAAGATTTTCCACACCCTTTTTGGAATCAGCATCTGCCGACCACTGACGTAACCACAGAGCTCTGCGCGCAGAAACAGCCATAGCAGAAGTGCAGCCATTTATCTTACACAACTCCTTAATAGCCTTGCTCAGAAAATTTGCAGCATCCTGTATATGTTGCAGCAGAGTAATGACCTCATCCCATGGCAGAGAGTCTAAACTGTCAATAACAATATCAGACCACTTGACTACCACCCTGGAAATCCACCCACAAACAATTATGGGGCAGTGTGCGGCACCCGCTGCCGTAAATTGCCTTGAGTGTGGTCTCAATTTTACGGTCAGCTGGCTCTTGAAGGGATACAGCCCCTGGTACAGGCAGCACCAATTTCTTAGACAGTCTAAGTCTATACAGACGTATCGACTGATGGGGGGTTTTCCCATACCTTTCTGGGAGGGGAAAAGTAGTTAAAAACCTCTGAGGAATTTTTATTTTTTTTATCAGGGTTTAACCAAGCCTCCCTAGCCAGGGAGTTTAATTCTTTAGACACAGGAAAAGTTGCTGAGGTCTTTGGTCTCACTTTAAAGTACAACTTCTGTCCTCATCCACATCATCATCCTCCACATCAGGCTGATCAGAATCAGACTAGAGCACCTGAGGCAGTGAGTGTTTATGTGAAACCACTAGAGGGGGCTGAGAAGCCTTTCTGGTATCTGCTGCTTTGGCCACACAATGACTAGAGTGTTTTAACACCTGTCACTCTTTTTTAGCTGCAGCTAATTCTGAATTTACATTGTGAAAAAAGCTCTTAAAAGTATCTAGCAAGTCAGGTGCCTGTGAACTGTGTCCCTGTGGAGATAAGGAGCACTGTTCACACATGAGTGACCCCGCTGAAGATAGGGTTGAGTTACAAGCAGCACACATAAACATGTCAACAGACATCTTACACAACTGTAACACAGCGCAGCCCACTAACCAACACCTCCACACAGACCCTAGAGAGCCCCTGGAGTGACACTGAGGAGCGGACACCAGCACACGGAACACAGCAGTAAAATGTGTAACGTAAGTGTATGACCTGACAATAGTGAGGCGGTGCTGCCGCTGGCGTGCTCCCCCCTTCTATGGCCCCCTGGTACCAGTACAGAGTCTTGTAGCAGCGTGGGTCACCGGAGGAGCAGCGTACATGCAGCCTGAAAGATCCGCAGCAACAGGAAATGGCGACTGCTCCGGTAATCCCCGCCCCCTGTAATTGTGCGCGGTCCCTGAGTAATAGATTATACTGGCCACATTATTTACACATCAGAAAATGTATACAGTGCACACAAAGCATTCAGTGGTAGGGAGCACCGTGGGGCATAAGCCCTGAGCCAGTTTGTCCGCGGCGGGCACCGCAGCTCTGGGCCAGTGACTGCCGTGTAACCTGCCGCCAAACTGAACCGGGGACCCGTTAACAGGGACCCCGGTGTAACACCACACCTTGAAACTTCGGCATCTGTTAGAGGGTGGCGGCTAGCTGCTGGTGTGGGCACACATACTAACGATGTGTGATCAGTACCTCAGCAGCTCAGTGTCCTGTCAGCTGGGATTACCAACCATTAACCCTCAGGAGGATGGTTCGGTCCCCCCTGTAAGTCCCGCGAAGCAGGTAGCTTGGTTGCCAACCAGGGCTACCTAACAATAACAAACTAAAATAAAAATAAAGGAAACTCTCTGGTGCTCCAGAGAAATGTACCCGGCTTCTTGGGCACATTTTCTAAAACTGAGTCTGGTAGGAGGGGCATAGGGGGGAGGAGCCAGTACACACTAAAGGTTTTTAAAGTGCCAGGCTCCAGTGGGCCCGATCTATACCCCATGGTACTAAAGTACAGAACCCCAGTATCCACTAGGACGTTAGAGAAATAAAAATGTATTTAATACTTACTCACTCTCCCGAAAGTTGCGGTAAAATCCAAATTTTTTGGGTAGTCCCCCTTCAACCCCAGAAGAGTAGCCAGATCTCCCGTAGGGTAGCAGGCAGGATGTAGAGAAGACACTGGGAATCACAGCTTCGTTTTGAGGGGGTGGGACAAAATTATGTGAAACTGCCCCTTCCTCATTGACTAGCGAATTGCAGCATTTTGTGCTACGGAGATGGCGCACAATGACGTGTTAGCTTGGCTCCACCACAGAAGTTGCCTGAAGCAGCGTTTCCTCTCTGGGAGACTCCTGGAGAGGAGTCCTACAAAGTTGGAAAGTATGATGTATTTGCTCCCCTCGCATTGCAACATGGCGCCTAATTCAGACTGGATCGCTGTCGCAGTCTAAAGCCCTTTAGGGAGTGCGCACACGCACCCTGGGAGGCCCAGTGAGATGCTAAAAGCATCTCAGGGCTGCGATCGCCTCTGCCTGATTGACAGGCAGAGGCGGTCGCAGGGCGGGAGGGGGCGTGCCAGCGGTGTTAGAACGCAGTTGGTGGGGGACGGTCTGGACAACACAGGCGTGTCCAGATCATTGCGGTGGCGGGCCGTGTCGGCTTCCTGATGTCACAAGCAGCTGCTGCCGTGCGATGCGGGAAGTGGGGGGAAGCCTGACATGTGGAGAGCGCACTGCCAGTAATAAATGATGCTGCGTGAGGAAAATCACAGCAGATTTTTTATTAGTGACATCGCTGTCAGGGAAATGATTGTCTGCAATGTGGTAACGGCTGCAATACATCAGTTCTTACTCACTTATAGTGCTCACAGCTTTTCACTTTTCAGATTTTTTTCTCGTACCCCCTGGAAATTATTATTTTGTATATCCTATTTATGTATTAGAAAGTTAAGCAAATAGGTCCACAAGATGTGAGCCCACTCTCCAGACCCCCACTTTAATAATAACAATTAAATACAGTTGTAAGAGGGGAGATTTCCAGCTTTCCTCCTGCACTGGAACGATAATCGGCTGGCTTGGCTCGTTAACTCAATCATGTTTGATTTAACTAACAAGCTGGAATGTCCAATGTTTTTGGCCATTTTTTTAGTATTTTCATGCTAACAGACGATACGATTTATCGTTCAGTACCGTACACTACACGATTTTATCGTTACAACTTGCCTTTTATTTGGCAACTTGGAACGATAATCGTGCCGTATATGGCCATCTCTGTATGGAAGTACTTCAGTCCAACTCCCATTATTATAATGACAAAGGCCACTTACCTGGAGAGAAAATGTCAACTCCAGCTCTGTCTCCATCACTCCACTCGGAGGCAAGTGATACTCATTGGACCGGAGAACTCTCTTGGATCCCTGGAAGGAGAAGATTAGGTATCACAGGCCAAACAGCACATTACACCCAACCCACTTCATGGACCGTATTCAGCTTCAGATGCAGTTTTTTTTAACAAATAGGTGACTGCTTGTGACAGCATGCTGGGGACCGCCCAGCGCAGGGCAAGCAATTCAATTGCGATCGCATTGCTGAACTGTGGATGCCACTCTGCCTCCGCAGCCTGGCTGAGAACGCAGGCACAGAGCGGCCATGTTTTCACTTGCAGTGGACGCGTGTGACGTCACGCGGCCGCCCCGAAAATGGCGCAATATCTGATCTACACAATACTACCTAATCTACACTAATATCCCTTATCTACACAATACTTCCTAATCTACACTAATATCCCTTATCTACACAATACTTCCTAATCTACACTAATATCCCTTATCTACACAATACTACCTAATCTACACTAATATCCCTTATCTACACAATACTTCCTAATCTACACTAATATCCCTTATCTACACAATACTACCTAATCTACACTAATATCCCTTATCTACACAATACTTCCTAATCTACACTAATATCCCTTATCTACACAATACTTCCTAATCTACACTAATATCCCTTATCTACACAATACTACCTAATCTACACTAATATCCCTTATCTACACAATACTACCTAATCTACACTAATATTCCTTATCTACACAATACTACCTAATCTACACTAATATCTCTTATCTACACAATACTACCTAATCTACACTAATATCTCTTATCTACACAATACTTCCTAATCTACACTAATATCCCTTATCTACACAATACTACCTAATCTACACTAATATCCCTTATCTACACAATACTTCCTAATCTACACTAATATCTCTTATCTACACAATACTACCTAATCTACACTAATATCTCTTATCTACACAATACTTCCTAATCTACACTAATATCCCTTATCTACACAATACTACCTAATCTACACTAATATCCCTTATCTACACAATACTTCCTAATCTACACTAATATCCCTTATCTACACAATACTTCCTAATCTACACTAATATCCCTTATCTACACAATACTTCCCAATCTACACTAATATCCCTTATCTACACAATACTACCTAATCTACACTAATATCTCTTATCTACACAATACTACCTAATCTACACTAATATCCCTTATCTACACAATACTTCCTAATCTACACTAATATCCCTTATCTACACAATACTACCTAATCTACACTAATATCTCTTATCTACACAATACTTCCTAATCTACACTAATATCCCTTATCTACACAATACTTCCTAATCTACACTAATATCCCTTATCTACACAATACTACCTAATCTACACTAATATCCCTTATCTACACAATACTACCTAATCTACACTAATATTCCTTATCTACACAATACTACCTAATCTACACTAATATCTCTTATCTACACAATACTACCTAATCTACACTAATATCTCTTATCTACACAATACTTCCTAATCTACACTAATATCCCTTATCTACACAATACTACCTAATCTACACTAATATCCCTTATCTACACAATACTTCCTAATCTACACTAATATCTCTTATCTACACAATACTACCTAATCTACACTAATATCTCTTATCTACACAATACTTCCTAATCTACACTAATATCCCTTATCTACACAATACTACCTAATCTACACTAATATCCCTTATCTACACAATACTTCCTAATCTACACTAATATCCCTTATCTACACAATACTTCCTAATCTACACTAATATCCCTTATCTACACAATACTTCCCAATCTACACTAATATCCCTTATCTACACAATACTTCCTAATCTACGCATATGTTTTATCTACACAATACTTCCTAATCTACGCATATATGTTTTATCTACACAATACTACCTAATCTACACTAATATTCCTTATCTACACAATACTACCTAATCTACACTAATATCCCTTATCTACACAATACTTCCTAATCTACACTAATATCCCTTATCTACACAATACTTCCCAATCTACACTAATATCCCTTATCTACACAATACTACCTAATCTACAATAATATCCCTTATCTACACAATACTACCTAATCTACACTAATATTCCTTATTTACACAATACTACCTAATCTACACTAATATCCCTTATCTACACAATACTTCCTAATCTACACTAATATCCCTTATCTACACAATACTTCCTAATCTACGCATATGTTTTATCTACACAATACTTCCTAATCTACGCATATGTTTTATCTACACAATACTTCCTAATCTACGCATATATGTTTTATCTACACAATACTTCCTAATCTACATAATATTCCTTATCTACACAATACTTCCTAATCTACACTAATATTCCTTATCTACACAATACTTCCTAATCTACACTAATATCCCTTATCTACACAATACTACCTAACCTACACTAATATTCCTTATCTACACAATACTTCCTAATTTACACTAATATCCCTTATCTACACAATACTACCTAATCTACACTAATATCCCTTATCTACACAATACTACCTAATCTACACTAATATCCCTTATCTACACAATACTTCCTAATCTACACTAATATCCCTTATCTACACAATACTTCCTAATCTACACTAATATCCCTTATCTACACAATACTACCTAATCTACACTAATATCCCTTATCTACACAATACTACCTAATCTACACTAATATTCCTTATCTACACAATACTACCTAATCTACACTAATATCTCTTATCTACACAATACTACCTAATCTACACTAATATCCCTTATCTACACAATACTACCTAATCTACACTAATATTCCTTATCTACACAATACTACCTAATCTACACTAATATCTCTTATCTACACAATACTACCTAATCTACACTAATATCTCTTATCTACACAATACTTCCTAATCTACACTAATATCCCTTATCTACACAATACTACCTAATCTACACTAATATCCCTTATCTACACAATACTTCCTAATCTACACTAATATCTCTTATCTACACAATACTACCTAATCTACACTAATATCTCTTATCTACACAATACTTCCTAATCTACACTAATATCCCTTATCTACACAATACTACCTAATCTACACTAATATCCCTTATCTACACAATACTTCCTAATCTACACTAATATCCCTTATCTACACAATACTTCCTAATCTACACTAATATCCCTTATCTACACAATACTTCCCAATCTACACTAATATCCCTTATCTACACAATACTACCTAATCTACACTAATATCTCTTATCTACACAATACTACCTAATCTACACTAATATCCCTTATCTACACAATACTTCCTAATCTACACTAATATCCCTTATCTACACAATACTACCTAATCTACACTAATATCTCTTATCTACACAATACTTCCTAATCTACACTAATATCCCTTATCTACACAATACTTCCTAATCTACACTAATATCCCTTATCTACACAATACTACCTAATCTACACTAATATCCCTTATCTACACAATACTACCTAATCTACACTAATATTCCTTATCTACACAATACTACCTAATCTACACTAATATCTCTTATCTACACAATACTACCTAATCTACACTAATATCTCTTATCTACACAATACTTCCTAATCTACACTAATATCCCTTATCTACACAATACTACCTAATCTACACTAATATCCCTTATCTACACAATACTTCCTAATCTACACTAATATCTCTTATCTACACAATACTACCTAATCTACACTAATATCTCTTATCTACACAATACTTCCTAATCTACACTAATATCCCTTATCTACACAATACTACCTAATCTACACTAATATCCCTTATCTACACAATACTTCCTAATCTACACTAATATCCCTTATCTACACAATACTTCCTAATCTACACTAATATCCCTTATCTACACAATACTTCCCAATCTACACTAATATCCCTTATCTACACAATACTTCCTAATCTACGCATATGTTTTATCTACACAATACTTCCTAATCTACGCATATATGTTTTATCTACACAATACTACCTAATCTACACTAATATTCCTTATCTACACAATACTACCTAATCTACACTAATATCCCTTATCTACACAATACTTCCTAATCTACACTAATATCCCTTATCTACACAATACTTCCCAATCTACACTAATATCCCTTATCTACACAATACTACCTAATCTACAATAATATCCCTTATCTACACAATACTACCTAATCTACACTAATATTCCTTATTTACACAATACTACCTAATCTACACTAATATCCCTTATCTACACAATACTTCCTAATCTACACTAATATCCCTTATCTACACAATACTTCCTAATCTACGCATATGTTTTATCTACACAATACTTCCTAATCTACGCATATGTTTTATCTACACAATACTTCCTAATCTACGCATATATGTTTTATCTACACAATACTTCCTAATCTACATAATATTCCTTATCTACACAATACTTCCTAATCTACACTAATATTCCTTATCTACACAATACTTCCTAATCTACACTAATATCCCTTATCTACACAATACTACCTAACCTACACTAATATTCCTTATCTACACAATACTTCCTAATTTACACTAATATCCCTTATCTACACAATACTTCCTAATCTACACTAATATCCCTTATCTACACAATACTTCCTAATCTACACTAATATCCCTTATCTACACAATACTACCTAATCTACACTAATATTCCTTATCTACACAATACTTCCTAATTGACACTAATATCCCTTATCTACACAATACTTCCTAATCTACACTAATATCCCTTATCTACACAATACTTCCTAATCTACACTAATATCCCTTATCTACACAATACTACCTAATCTACACTAATATTCCTTATCTACACAATACTACCTAATCTACACTAATATTCCTTATCTACACAATACTTCCTAATTTACACTAATATCCCTTATCTACACAATACTATCTAATCTACACTAATATCCCTTATTCACACAATACTTCCTAATCTACACTAATATCCCTTATCTACACAATACTACCTAATCTACACTAATATCCCTTATCTACACAATACTATCTAATCTACACTAATATCCCTTATTCACACAATACTACCTAATCTACACTAATATCCCTTATTCACACAATACTTCCTAATCTACACTAATATCCCTTATTCACACAATACTTCCTAATTTACACTAATATCCCTTATCTACACAATACTTCCTAATCTACACTAATATCCCTTATCTACACAATACTTCCTAATCTACACTAATATCCCTTATCTACACAATACTACCTAATCTACACTAATATTCCTTATCTACACAATACTACCTAATCTACACTAATATTCCTTATCTACACAATACTTCCTAATTTACACTAATATCCCTTATCTACACAATACTTCCTAATCTACACTAATATTCCTTATCTACACAATACTTCCTAATTAACACTAATATTTCTTATCTACACAATACTTCCTAATCTACACTAATATCCCTCATTCACACAATACTACCTAATCTACACTAATATCCCTTATCTACACAATACTACCTAATCTACACTAATATCCCTTATCTACACAATACTTCCTAATCTACACTAATATCCCTTATCTACACAATACTTCCTAATCTACACTAATATTCCTTATCTACACAATACTTCCTAATTTACACTAATATCCCTTATCTACACAATACTTCCTAATCTACACTAATATCCCTTATCTACACAATACTTCCTAATCTACACTAATATCCCTTATCTACACAATACTACCTAATCTACACTAATATTCCTTATCTACACAATACTTCCTAATTGACACTAATATCCCTTATCTACACAATACTTCCTAATCTACACTAATATCCCTTATCTACACAATACTTCCTAATCTACACTAATATCCCTTATCTACACAATACTACCTAATCTACACTAATATTCCTTATCTACACAATACTACCTAATCTACACTAATATTCCTTATCTACACAATACTTCCTAATTTACACTAATATCCCTTATCTACACAATACTATCTAATCTACACTAATATCCCTTATTCACACAATACTTCCTAATCTACACTAATATCCCTTATCTACACAATACTACCTAATCTACACTAATATCCCTTATCTACACAATACTATCTAATCTACACTAATATCCCTTATTCACACAATACTACCTAATCTACACTAATATCCCTTATTCACACAATACTTCCTAATCTACACTAATATCCCTTATTCACACAATACTTCCTAATTTACACTAATATCCCTTATCTACACAATACTTCCTAATCTACACTAATATCCCTTATCTACACAATACTTCCTAATCTACACTAATATCCCTTATCTACACAATACTACCTAATCTACACTAATATTCCTTATCTACACAATACTACCTAATCTACACTAATATTCCTTATCTACACAATACTTCCTAATTTACACTAATATCCCTTATCTACACAATACTTCCTAATCTACACTAATATTCCTTATCTACACAATACTTCCTAATTAACACTAATATTTCTTATCTACACAATACTTCCTAATCTACACTAATATCCCTCATTCACACAATACTACCTAATCTACACTAATATCCCTTATCTACACAATACTACCTAATCTACACTAATATCCCTTATCTACACAATACTTCCTAATCTACACTAATATCCCTTATCTACACAATACTTCCTAATCTACACTAATATTCCTTATCTACACAATACTTCCTAATTTACACTAATATCCCTTATCTACACAATACTTCCTAATCTACACTAATATCCCTTATCTACACAATACTTCCTAATCTACACTAATATCCCTTATCTACACAATACTTCCTAATCTACACTAATATCCCTTATCTACACAATACTTCCTAATCTACACTAATATTCCTTATCTACACAATACTACCTAATCTACACTAATATTCCTTATCTACACAATACTTCCTAATTTACACTAATATCCCTTATCTACACAATACTACCTAATCTACACTAATATTCCTTATCTACACAATACTACCTAATCTACACTAATATTCCTTATCTACACAATACTTCCTAATTTACACTAATATCCCTTATCTACACAATACTTCCTAATCTACACTAATATCCCTTATCTACACAATACTTCCTAATCTACACTAATATCCCTTATCTACACAATACTACCTAATCTACACTAATATTCCTTATCTACACAATACTACCTAATCTACACTAATATTCCTTATCTACACAATACTTCCTAATTTACACTAATATCCCTTATCTACACAATACTATCTAATCTACACTAATATCCCTTATTCACACAATACTGCCTAATCTACACTAATATCCCTTATCTACACAATACTACCTAATCTACACTAATATCCCTTATCTACACAATACTTCCTAATCTACACTAATATCCCTTATCTACACAATACTTCCTAATCTACACTAATATCCCTTATCTACACAATACTTCCTAATCTACACAAATATCCCTTATCTACACAATACTTCCTAATTTACACTAATATCCCTTATTCACACAATACTACCTAACCTACACTAATATTACTTATCTACACAATACTACCTAATCTACACTAATATCCCTTATCTACACAATACTTCCTAATCTACACTAATATCCCTTATCTACACAATACTACCTAATCTACACTAATATCCCTTATCTACACAATACTTCCTAATCTACACTAATATTCCTTATCTACACAATACTTCCTAATCTACACTAATATTCCTTATCTACACAATACTTCCTAATTAACACTAATATTTCTTATCTACACAATACTTCCTAATCTGCACTAATATCCCTCATTCACACAATACTACCTAATCTACACTAATATTCCTTATCTACACAATACTATCTAATCTAATACTAATCAAAACTAATACTAATAGTATTAATACTAATCTAATCTAATACTATCTAATAAAGCCGCCAAGTGTGATGTCTTGGAGTAATACTTGACTCCTCCCTCTCCTTCAAACCACACATTCAGTAGCTCTCACAAACCTGCCATTTCCATCTCAAAAACATCTCCAGGATCAGACCCTTTCTCACCCAGGACGCTACTAAGACCCTCATCCACTCACTAGTTATCTCCAGATTGGACTACTGTAATCTCCTCCTATCTGGCCTCCCTCAAAAATGCCTCTCTCCACTCCAATCTATCCTCAATGCTGCTGCCCGTCTCATCTTCCTCACCAAACGTACTACATCCACATCCCCTCTCTTGCAGGACCTTCACTGGCTACCTTTCCCATTCAGGATCCAATTCAAGCTTCTCACACTCACCTACAAAGCCCTCACCCAGTTTTCTCCCTCTTACACCTCTAACCTTATCTCTCTCTACATTCCCACCCATTCTCTTCGCTCTGCTAATGCACGCCGTCTCTCCTGCCAACGGATTACCTCCTCCCACTACCTACAAGATTTTGCACGTGCTGCTCCCTATCTCTGGAATTCTCTACCTCTCCCCATCCGACTCTCCACCTCTCTAGAAAACTTCAGACGGGCTCTCAAGACCCACTTCTTCACCAAACCCAGCCAACTCTTCTCCTAACCCTCTTGTCTATGCTCACTGTCTAACCCTTCTGTATCACCCCGGTCTGTTAGCACCTCACCTTTAGATTGTAAGCTCGCAAGAGCAGGGACTTCTTTCCTCATGTGCCTTTCCTTTTCTTACTTACACTATCTTATGCTCCATACTCCCTTTGATGGCTCCTAAACCCTGGTTTTCTATACCTGTCCTATATTGTCTTGAACTGTAAGTGCTGTTTTCTTGTTTGCTCATTTGATTATGTACTGTGTAATGGACGCTGCGGATCCCTTGTGGCGCCATATAAATAAAGGATAATAATAATAATCAACACTAATATCCCTTATCTACACAATGCTTCATAATCTACAGTACTCCATTTATACACAATGATCTACACTATACACAACTAATCCACACTAATACACCATATCTACACAATAATAACCAGTCTATATTAATACTCCAGATCTATACAATACTACTACACTTACCTGCAGCTTCACCGCAATAACCACAGAGTTCAGATCTCTGTCTAATTCTCTCAGCACCAGAAGTCTCTTGAGGGTCAGACTGCAGAGCCTGAGGAGATAACGCATAATGCACCATTGTAAGGACACTATACTGTAGTATACAGACAGCAATACGATGGTGACATTATACTATAAAGAGATTTAACTATAATATGTAATCTAGATATTAAGGAGCAAATAGAGAGTGATGAGACACTATGGAAAGGACATAGGGGGTTATTCAGAGATGTACGCAGATTTTGCTCCGGCAGCAAAATCTGCATCCATATACTCATATGCTGGGGACCGCCCAGCACAGGGCAAGGTCACCCAGCATGTGTGGTGCTGTGCCACGTTCGCAATTTAATTGCAAACACACCAAATAGAGGTAGATCCCTGCCTGTGCAGCCTGGCTACTTAGGCAGGGGCACCGCCGCCATGTTTCTATACGTAGGAAATGCAGATGACTTCGTAGGCCAGCCCCAAACATGGCCAATAAGCCTGTGTTTCCTGATCGCCTCTCCCCCCGAAAGCCCATCCCCTGTCAATCACCATCCTTCCGGGATGCGATCACATGGTAAAGGGTCACATACACGCACTATGGCCGGTGTGCGTGCGCAGACCCTATGGACGAGGCCGCTGGCTGCATCCATATCTGAATAAGGTCCTTGATGACATATAAATGTGGAAGGACATTTTACCATGGAAGAAGGAGAGTAACTATAGCATGGACATTATATAATAGAGAAATAACTGTGATAGGACATTACAGAATGGACATTTCATAATACAGAAATAATAGTAACAGGAAACTACAGCATGGACATTATACACTGAAGTGCCAAAAGTCATGGGATAGATGCTTGGTATCGTGCAGCCTGACGCAGCAACTCGACATGGCATCGTTTCCAGAAGTGAATGGAAGACTTCTAGAGAGATGTTGACCCATGCCGTCTGGATGGGTGGTCTTCTGTATGCCGACTGACGGGATCCCGGCGCACAGTATAACAGCGCCAGGATCCCGACAGCCGGCATACCGACACTTATTCTCCCTCGTGGGGGTCCACGACCCCCCTGGAGGGAGAATAAAATAGTGTGGCGCGCGTAGCGCGCCACCGTGCCCGTAGCGTGGCGAGTGCAGCGAGCCCGCAAGGGGCTCATTTGCGCTCGCCACACTGTCGGTAAGTCGGCGGTCGGGCTCCCGGCGCCGGTATGCTGGTCGCCGGGAGTCCGACCGCCGGCATATCGTAGTGAACCCGTCTGGATAGCTTACCACAGTTCCCTGATATTTCTAAGTGCAGGAACTTGAGTGTGACTGGATCTCTCCACCACATCTCACAAATGCTAAATAGGGGTTATGTCGGGGTGAACATGATGGCAACACAATTCGTCGGAAACTCTCCAGAATGCTCCTCAAACTAATTCTGGATAACTTGGGACCGATGATACAGTACATTATCCTGTTAGAATATTCCATCGTTGTGGGTTATATGAAGTCCACGAAGGGCTGAAAATGGTCACCAAACACTGGAATGTAGCAGTTGCCAGTCAATGACATGTTCAGGTGGACCCAACCCATGCCACGTGAATCCATGACATTAGGGAACCACCACCGGCCTGCAGGTGCCTTGTTGACAAACGGGTTCCATTTCCTCATGGGGTCTACACCACACTTGAACCCTACTATTATCCCAAAACAACTAGTAGTGTGACTTATTGGACCACACCACGTTACCAGTCCTCTAGGGTCAAATTAGCGATGTCACAAGCCCAGGAAAGGCGCTGTGTCCAGTGTTGGAGTGTTAACAGAGGCACTCTGGTGGGTCTTCTGCTCCCATATCCCATGAAAGCTAAAGAACATTGCAGGTATGCATCTGGTAATTCTTGCATTGAATGTGGATGTGTTCTGATCCAGTGTCGCATGTTTGTTACCACGGACAACTCTGGCCAGACACTGGTCACAATCATTAATCATTAATTAATGGTCGGCCACTGCACTGTCCACAGTGGGTGGTAATGCCTTTCAAGAGGTATGTCCGGTACACACGCGACACTGTAGAGCACAGGTTCTCAAACTCGGTCCTCAGGACCCCGCACGGCCCATGTTTTGCAGGTCACCTGTAGATTTTTAAAATGTGACAGTTGGTGATACACAGTGCAGCTGCTGGGTGACATGGAAAACGTGAACCGTGTGGGGTCCTGAGGACCAAGTTTGAGAACCACCGCTGTAGAGTAAAGAATGTTGAACGTCCGTCACCTTACCATGAGCAGTCTAGCCGGTGTTCAGACTGACTTAGGAGATGTCCAATTGCAACTGTCGCAGTCACAGGGGAGTGTCCTTTTTGGGATCCGAATTAGCTAAGGAGTCCAACGCAACATTAAACGTGGTCCCGGACAGCACAACATATCAGCTGGAGTCTCAGTTGGTAACAGTCCAAAACATCAAAGGTTTGACAAAGCTGCAAGCTCTAGAAATGAAACACATCAGAAAGATGCCAGGAATTACTCATCACATCACCTCCTTGGTGTTTTGGACTGCTACCAACTGGGACTCCAGCTGACACATTGTGCTGCCCACATTTAATGTTCCGCTTGACCTCATTGCTAATTCAGATCCCCAAAATGACACTCACTGAACTGGTAATTTAGTTACCTAATGCTGGACTGCATGTCCCTTTGTAGGGGTTAATACCCATAATTTGAATTGTCCATTGTGATTATACTGAGATAAGGAGGATGTTCTTTATGATTGTATTTAAATTTGCGGACATTGACCTTTTAAAAGGCCTATATTAGGATTCAGTATGGAATGCCGGCGCAGGGTGTTCCTGCGGTGGTGCCTAAACCTTACCCCTCCTCTCCCAGCTTATTTCTAACCCTCCCCGTGGGTGCCTAACCCCCCCCCTCCCCACAGCCTAACTCTAACCTTACCCCGCCCGCAGCCTAACCCTGACCTCCCCAGGGGCCGTCTAAACTCCTCCCTCCCCCCACCCCTAAACCTAACAATGTTGCTATACTTATACAGGTCGGGATGCCAAAAGTCAGAATTCCGACGTAGGTGTCCCAACCTTTTCTGGATTCCGGCGTCAGCATTGTGGTGACGGTTGGAATTCTGACAGCTGGGATCCCAACAGCCGGTAAATTAACCGCATTCCTTATTTCTCTGACGTCCTAGTGGATGCTGGGAACTCCGAAAGGACCATGGGGAATAGCGGGCTCCGAAGGAGGCTGGGCACTCTAGAAAGATTTATGACTACCTGGTGTGCACTGGCTCCTCCCACTATGACCCTCCTCCAAGCCTCAGTTAGATTTTGTGCCCGGCCGAGGTTGGATGCACACTAGGGGCTCTCCTGAGCTCTTAGAAAGAAAGATAGACTTAGGTTTTTTATTTTCAGTGAGACCTGCTGGCAACAGGCTCACTGCAGCGAGGGACTAAGGGGAGAAGAAGCGAACTCGCCTGCTTGCAGCCGGATTGGGCTTCTTAGGCTACTGGACACCATTAGCTCCAGAGGGATCGACCGCAGGCCCAGCCTTGATGTTCGGTCCCGGAGCCGCGCCGCCGTCCCCCTTACAGAGCCAGAAGCAAGAAGAGGTCCGGAAAATCGGCGGCATGAAGACTCTGTATTCACCAAGGTAGCGCACAGCACTGCAGCTGTGCGCCATTGCTCCTCTCACACACTTCACACTCCGGTCACTGAGGGTGCAGGGCGCTGGGGGGGGGCGCCCTGAGGCAGCAATAAAAACACCTTGGCTGGCAAAAATACCACAATATATAGCCCCAGAGGCTATATATGTGGTAAATACCCCTGCCAGATTCCATAAAAAAGCGGGAGAATAGGCAGCGGAAAAGGGGCGGAGCTATCTCCCTCAGCACACTGGCGCCATTTTTCCCTCACAGCTCCGCTGGAAGGAAGCTCCCTGGCTCTCCCCTGCAGTCTACACTACAGAAAACGGTTAAAAAAGAGAGGGGGGGCACTAAATTTAGGCGCAGTATATATATTATATAAAAACAGCAGCTATAGGGGACATAACTCAGTTAGTCCCTGCATTATATAGCGCTCTGGTGTGTGCTGGCATACTCTCACTCTGTCCCCCCAAAGGGCTTTTGTGGGTCCTGTCCTCGTTTAGAGCATTCCCTGTGTGTCTGCGGTGTGTCGGTACGGCTGTGTCGACATGTTGAATGAGGAGGCTTATATGGTGACGGTGCAGAGGCCGATATATGTGATGTCGCCCCCTGGGGGGCCGACACCAGAGTGGATGGATAGGTGAAAGGTATTAACCGACAGTGTCAACTCCTTACATAAAAGGGTGGATGACGTAACAGCTGTGGGACAGCCGGCTTCTCAGCCCGCGCCTGCCCAGGCGTCTCAAAGGCCATCAGGGGCTCAAAAACGCCCGCTCTCTCAGATGGCAGACACAGATGTCGACACGGAGTCTGACTCCAGTGTCGACAAGGTTGAGACATATACACAATCCACTAGGAACATCCGTGACTTGATCCCGGCAATAAAAAAAAAAAATGTGTTATACATTTCTGACATTAACCCAAGCACCTCTAAAAATGGGTTTTAGGTTTGGGGAGAAAAAACAGGCAGTGTTTTGTTCCCCCATCAGATGAATAAATGAAGTGTGTGAAAAGCGTGGGTTCCCCCGTTAAGAAACTGGTGATTTCTAAAAAGTTACTGATGGCGTACCCTTTCCCGCCAGGAGGATAAGTTACGCTGGGAGATATCCCCTAGGGTGGATAAGGCGCTCACACGGTTGTCAAAAAAGGTGGCACTGCCGTTTTAGGAACGGCCACTTTGAAGGTACCTGTTGATAAAAAGCAGGAGGCTATCCTGAAGTCTGTATTTACACACTCAGGTACTAGACTGAGACCTGCAGATCGTGCTGCTGCAGCGTGGTCGGTGACCCTGTCAAGCATACTAGTTTGCTAATATGAGAACATATTAAAGACGTCGTCTTATATATGAGGGATGCACAGAGGGATATTTTGCCGGCTGGCATCCAAAATGAATGTAATGTCCATTCTGTCAGGAGGGTATTAGAGACCTGTCACTGGACAGGTGATGCTGACTTAAAAGGCGCATAGAGATTCTGCCTTATAAGGGTGAGGAATTATTTGGGGATGGTCTCTGGGACCTCGTATCCACAGCAACTGCTGGGAAGAAATATTTTTACCTCAGGTTTCCTCACAGACTAAGAAAGCACTGTATTATCAGGTACAGTCCTTTCGGCTTCAGAAAAGCAAGCGGGTCAAAGGCGCTTCCTTTCTGTACAGAGACAGGGGAAGAGGGAAAAAGCTGCACCAGTCAGCCTGTTCCCAGAATCAAAATTCTTCCCCCGCTTCCTGTGAGTCCACAGCATGACGCGGGTGCTCCACAGGTGTAGCCAGGTACGGTGGGGGGCCGTCTCAAAAAATTTCAGCAATTAGTGGGCTCGCTCACAGGTGGATCCCTGTTTCTTTCAAGTAGTATTTCAGGGGTACAAGCTGGAATTCGAGATGTCTCCCCCTCGCCGTTTCCTCAAATATGCCTTGCCGACAACTCCCTCAGGCAGGGAGGCTGTGCTAGAGGCAATTAATAAGCGGTATTCCCAGCAGGTAATACTCAAGGTGCCCCTACTTCAACAAGGACGGGGTTACTATTCCACACGGTTTGGGATACCGAAACCGCATGGTTCGGTGTGACCCATTTTATATTTAAAATCCTTGAACACATACATAAAAAAATTCAAGTTCAAGATGGAATCGCTCAGGGCGGTTATTGCAAGCCTGGACGAGGGGGATTACATGGCATCCCGGGACATCAAGGATGCTTACCTGCTTGTCCCCATTTACCATCCTCGCCAGGAGTACCTCAGATTTGTGGTACAGGTTTGCCATTACCAAGTCCAGACACGGCCGTTTGGCCTGTACATGGCACCGAGGGTGTTTACCAAGGTAATGGCCGAAATGATGATACTCCTTCGAAAAAAGGGAGTTTTAATTATCCCGTACTTGGACGATCTCCTAATAAAGGCACGGTCCAAGGAACAGTTGTTGGTGGGAGTAGCACTATCTCAGGAAGTGCTGCGCCAGCACGGCTGGATTCTGAATATCCCAAAGTCACAGCTGGTTCCGACTACACATCTAATGTTCCTGGGTATGATTCTGGACACAGTCCAGAAAAAAGTGTTTCTCCCGGAGGAGAAAGCCAGGGAGTTGTCTTCTCTAGTCAGAGACCTCCTGAAACCAAAACAGGTATCGGTGCATCACTGCACGCGGGTCCTGGGAAAGATGGTAGCTTCTTACGAGGCAATTCCATTCGGCAGGTTCCATGCCAGAATCTTTCAGTGGGACCTGTTGGACAAGTGGTCCGGATCGCATATTCAGATGCATCGTTTAATAACCCTGTCTCCAAGAACCAGGGTGTCTCTTCTGTGGTGGCTGCACAGTGCTCATCTTCTGGAGGGCCGCAGATTCGGCATACAGGACTGGGTCCTGGTGACCACGGATGCCACCCTTCGAGGCTGGGGGGCAGTCACAAGGGGAAGAAACTTCCAAGGACTATGGTCAAGTCAGGAGACTTCCCTTCACAATAAATATTCTGGAACTAAGGGCCATGTACAATGCCCTAAGTCAAGCAAAATCCCTGCTCCTACACCAGCCGGTGCTGATCCAGTCAGACAACATCACGGCAGTCGCCCATGTGAATCGACAGGGCGGCACAAGAAGCAGGATGGCAATGGCAGAAGCCACAAGATTTCTCAGATGGGCGGAAAATCATCTACTAGCACTGTCAGCAGTGTTCATTCCGGGAGTGGACAACTGGGAAGCAGACTTTCTCAGCAGGCACGACCTCCACCCGGGAGAGTGGGGACTTCATCCAGAAGTCTTCCAAATGATTGTAAATCAGTTGGATTGTCCACAGGTGGACATGATGGCGTCCCGCCTAAACAAAAAACTAGAGAGGTATTGCGCCAGGTCAAGAGACCCTCAGGCAATAGCTGTGGACGCTCTAGTGACACCGGGGGTGTATCAGTCAGTTTATGTGTTCCCTCCTCTGCCTCTCATACCAAAGGTATTGAGAATAATAAGAAGGCGAGGAGTAAACACAATTCTCGTGGTTCCGGATTGGCCAAGACGAGCGTGGTACCCGGAACTTCAAGAGATGATCTCAGAGGACCCGTGGCCTCTGCCGCTCAGACAAGACCTGCTACAGCAAGGGCCCTGTCTGTTCCAAGACTTACCGCGGCTGCGTTTGACGGCATAGCGGTTGAACGCCGGATCCTAAAGGAAAAGGACATTCCGGAAGAAGTCATTCCTACGCTTATTAAAGCCAGGAAAGAGGTTACAGCAAATCATTATCAACGCATATGGCGGAAATATGTTGCATGGTGTGAGGCCGAAAGGGCCCCAACAGAGGAATTTCAACTAGGTCGATTTCTGCATTTCCTGCAAGCAGGAGTGAATATGGGCCTAAAATTAGGTTCCATTAAGGTACAGATCTCGGCTCTGTCGATTTTCTTTCAAAAAGAACTAGCTTCAGTACCTGAAGTTCAGACATTTGTAAAAGGAGTGCTGCATATTCAGCCCCCATTTGTGCCTCCTGTGGCACCTTGGGATCTCAACGTGGTGTTGAGTTTCTTAAAATCACATTGGTTTGAGCCACTAAAGACCGTGGATCTGAAATATCTCACGTGGAAAGTGGTCATGTTATTGGCCTTGGCTTCGGCCAGGCGAGTATCGGAATTGGCGGCTTTATCATGTAAAAGCCCTTATCTAATTTTCCATACGGATAGGGCAGAATTGAGGACTCGTCCCCAGTTTCTCCCTAAGGTGGTGTCAGCGTTTCACCTGAACCAGCCTATTGTGGTGCCTACGGCTACTAAGGACTTGGAGGACTCCAAGTTGCTAGACGTTGTCAGGGCCCTGAAAATATATGTTTCCAGGACAGCTGGAGTCAGAAAATCTGACTCGCTGTTTATTTTATATGCACCCAACAAGCTGGGTGCTCCTGCTTCTAAGCAGACTATTGCTCGTTGGATTTGTAGTACAATTCAGCTTGCACATTCTGTGGCAGGCCTGCCACAGCCAAAATCTGTCAATGCCCATTCCACAAGGAAGGTGGGCTCATCTTGGGCGGCTGCCCGAGGGGTCTCGGCTTTACAACTTTGCCGAGCTGCTACTTGGTCAGGGGCAAACACGTTTGCAAAATTCTACAAATTTGATACCCTGGCTAAGGAGGACCTGGAGTTCTCTCATTCGGTGCTGCAGAGTCATCCGCACTCTCCCGCCCGTTTGGGAGCTTTGGTATAATCCCCATGGTCCTTTCGGAGTTCCCAGCATCCACTAGGACGTCAGAGAAAATAAGAATTTACTCACCGGTAATTCTATTTCTCGTAGTCCGTAGTGGATGCTGGGCGCCCATCCCAAGTGCGGTTTATCTGCAATACTTGTACATAGTTATTGTTAACTAAATCGGGTTATTGTTGAGCCATCTGTTGAGAGGCTCAATTGTTTCATACTGTTAACTGGGTATAATATCACGAGTTATACGGTGTGATTGGTGTGGCTGGTATGAGTCTTACCCGGGATTCAAAATCCTACCTTATTGTGTACGCTCGTCCGGGCACAGTGTCCTAACTGAGGCTTGGAGGAGGGTCATAGTGGGAGGAGCCAGTGCACACCAGGTAGTCATAAATCTTTCTAGAGTGCCCAGCCTCCTTCGGAGCCCGCTATTCCCCATGATCCTTTCGGAGTTCCCAGCATCCACTACGGACTACGAGAAATAGAATTACCGGTGAGTAAATTCTTATTATTATATCCTGTGCTCTACTGTGTATTTTATATATGTCACTAATCAGGAGCTGCAATTATAGCAGAGGCTTTATACTATGGAGAAAGGAGGAGTAAGAAGACATTATAGCAGAGACATTATACTGTGGAGAAAATAAGATTTTACTCACCGGTAAATCTATTTCTCGTAGTCCGTAGTGGATGCTGGGAACTCCGTAAGGACCATGGGGAATAGCGGCTCCGCAGGAGACTGGGCACAACTAAAGAAAGCTTTAGGACTACCTGGTGTGCACTGGCTCCTCCCACTATGACCCTCCTCCAGACCTCAGTTAGGATACTGTGCCCGGAAGAGCTGACACAATAAGGAAGGATTTTGAATCCCGGGTAAGACTCATACCAGCCACACCGTATAACTCGTGATACTATACCCAGTTAACAGTATGAAAAACAACGAAGCCTCTCAACAGATGGCTTCTCAACAATAACCCGTTAGTTTAACAATAACTATATACAAGTATTGCAGACAATCCGCACTTGGGATGGGCGCCCGGCATCCACTACGGACTACGAAAAATAGATTTACCGGTGAGTAAAATCTTATTTTCTCTGACGTCCTAGTGGATGCTGGGAACTCCGTAAGGACCATGGGGATTATACCAAAGCTCCCAAACGGGCGGGAGAGTGCGGATGACTCTGCAGCACCGAATGAGAGAACTCAAGGTCCTCCTCAGCCAGGGTATCAAATTTGTAGAATTTTGCAAACGTGTTTGACCCTGACCAAGTAGCAGCTCGGCAAAGTTGCAAAGCCGAAACCCCTCGGGCAGCCGCCCAAGAAGAGCCCACCTTCCTCGTGGAATGGGCTTTTACAGATTTAGGATGCGGCAGTCCAGCCGCAGAATGCGCAAGCTGAATTGTACTACAAATCCAGCGTGCAATAGTCTGCTTTGAAGCAGGAGCACCCATCTTGTTGGGTGCATACAGAATAAACAGCGAGTCAGTTTTTCTGACTCCAGCCGTCTGGAAACATACGTTTTCAAGGCCCTGACTACGTCCAGTAACTTGGAATCCTCCAAGTCCTTAGTAGCCGCAGGCACCACAATAGGTTGGTTCAAATGAAAAGTTGATACCACCTTAGGGAGGAATTGGGGACGAGTCCGCAATTCTGCCCTATCCATATGAAAAATCAGATAAGGGCTTTTACATGATAAAGCCGCCAATTCTGACACACGCCTGGCCGAAGCCAAGGCCAACAGCATGACCACTTTCCACGTGAGATATTTTAAATCCACGGTTTTTAGTGGCTCAAACCAATGTGACTTTAGGAAACCCAACACCACGTTGAGATCCCAAGGTGCCACTGGAGGCACAAAAGGGGGCTGAATATGCAGCACTCCCTTGACAAATGTCTGAACTTCAGGCAGTGAAGCCAGTTCTTTCAGAGCCGAGATCTGTACCTTAATGGAACCCAATTTTAGGCCCATAGTCACTCCTGCCTGTAGGAAGTGCAGAAATCGACCCAGCTGAAATTCCTCTGTCGGGGCCCTCCTGGTATCGCACCAAGCAACATATTTTCGCCATATGCGGTGATAGTGTTTTGCAGTTACATCTTTCCTGCCTTTAATCAGCGTAGGAATTACTTCCTCCGGAATGCCCTTTTCCTTTAGGATCCGGTGTTCAACCGCCATGCCGTCAAACGCAGCCGCGGTAAGTCTTGGAACAGACAGGGTCTCTGCTGCAGCAGGTCCTGTCTGAGCGGCAGAGGCCACGGGTCCTCTGAGATCATTTCTTGAAGTTCTGGGTACCAAGCTCTTCTTGGCCAATCCGGAACCACGAGTATCGTTCTTACTCCTCTCCTTCTTATTATTCTCAGTACCTTTGGTATGAGAGGCAGAGGAGGGAACACATAAACCGACTGGTACACCCACGGTGTCACTAGAGCGTCCACAGCTATCGCCTGAGGGTCCCTTGACCTGGCACAATATCTTTGTAACTTTTTGTTGAGGCGAGACGCCATCATGTCCACCTGTGGCCTTTCCCAACGGTTTACCAGCATTTGGAAGACTTCTGGATGAAGTCCCCACTCTCCCGGGTGGAGGTCGTGCCTGCTGAGGAAGTCTTCTTCCCAGTTGTCCACACCCGGAATGAACACTGCTGACAGTGCTAACACGTGATTTTCCACCCATCGGAGAATCTTTGTGGCTTCTGCCATCGCCATCCTGCTTCTTGTGCCGCCCTGTCGGTTTACATGGGCGACCGCCGTGATGTTGTCTGACTGAATCAGTACCGGCTGGTTTTGAAGCAGGGGTCTTGCTTGACTTAGGGCATTGTAAATGGCCCTCAGTTCCAGAATATTTATGTGCAGGGAAATCTCTTGGTTTGACCATAGTCCCTGGAAGTTTCTTCCCTGTGTGACTGCCCCCCAGCCTCGAAGGCTGGCATCCGTGGTCACCAGGACCCAGTCCTGTATGCCGAATCTGCGGCCCTCTTGAAGATGAGCACTCTGCAGCCACCACAGCAGAGACACCCTGGTCCTTGGAGACAGGGTTATCAGCCGATGCATCTGAAGATGCGATCCGGACCACTTGTCCAACAGGTCCCACTGAAAAGTCCTTGCATGGAACCTGCCGAATGGAATTGCTTCGTATGAAGCTACCATTTTTCCCAGGACTCGCGTGCAGTGAAGCACCAACACCAGATTTGGTTTCAGGAGGCCTCTGACAAGAGATGACAGCTCACTGACTTTCTCCTCCGGGAGAAAAACTTTTCTCTGTTCTGTGTCCAGAACCATCCCCAGGAACAGTAGACGTGTCGTAGGGACCAGCTGTGACTTTGGAATATTTAAAATCCAACCGTGCTGTTGTAGCACTTCCCGAGATAGTGCTACCCCGACCAACAACTGCTCCTTGGACCTCGCCTTTATCAGGAGATCGTCCAAGTACGGGATAATTAAAACTCCCTTTTTTCGAAGGAGTATCATCATTTCGGCCATTACCTTGGTAAATACCCTCGGTGCCGTGGATAGGCCAAACGGCAGCGTCCGGAATTGGTAATGACAATCCTGTACCACAAATCTGAGGTACTACTGGTGAGGAAGGTAAATGGGGACATGCAGGTAAGCATCCTTGATGTCCAGGGATACCATGTAATCCCCCTCGTCCAGGCTTGCAATAACCGCCCTGAGCGATTCCATCTTGAACTTGAATTTTTTTATATATGCGTTCAAGGATTTCAAATTTAAAATGGGTCTCACCGTACCGTCCGGTTTCGGTACCACAAACATTGTGGAATAGTAACCCCGTCCTTGTTGAAGTAGGGGCACCTTGACTATCACCTGCTGGGAATACAGCTTGTGAATTGCCTCTAGCACAGCCTCCCTGCCTGAGGGAGTTGTTGGCAAGGCAGATTTGAGGAAACGGCGAGGGGGAGACGCCTCGAATTCCAGCTTGTACCCCTGAGATACTACTTGAAAGATCCAGGGATCCACCTGTGAGCGAGCCCACTGATCGCTGAAATTTTTGAGGCGGGCCCCCACCGTACCTGGGTCCGCCTGTGGAGCCCCACCGTCATGCGGCGGACTTGGAGGAAGCGGGGGAGGACTTTTGCTCCTGGGAACCGGCTGTTTGTTGCAGCTTTTTCCCCCTACCTCTGCCTCTGGGCAGAAAGGACGCGCCTTTTCCCCGCCTGCTTTTCTGGGGCCGAAAGGACTGTACCTGATAATACGGTGCTTTCTTAGGCTGTGAGGGAACATGGGGCAAAAATGCTGACTTCCCAGCTGTTGCTGTGGAAACTAGGTCAGAGAGACCATCTTCGAACAACTCCTCACCTTTATAAGGCAAAACTTCCATGTGCCTTTTTGAATCTGCATCTCCTGTCCACTGCCGGGTCCATAACCCTCTCCTGGCAGAAATGGACATTGCACTTATTTTAGATGCCAGCCGGCAAATATCCCTCTGTGCATCTCTCATGTATAAGACAGCGTCTTTTATATGCTCTATGGTTAGCAATATAGTGTCCCTGTCTAGGGTGTCAATATTTTCCGACAGGGAATCTGACCACGCAGCTGCAGCACTGCCCATCCATGCTGAAGCAATAGCTGGTCTCAGTATAATGCCTGAGTGTGTATATACAGACTTCAGGATAGCCTCCTGCTTTCTATCAGCAGGCTTCTTTAGGGCGGCCGTATCCGGAGACGGTAGTGCCACCTTCTTTGACAAGCGTGTGAGCGCTTTATCCACCCTAGGGGGTGTCTCCCAACGTGACCTATCCTCTGGCGGGAAGGGGTACGCCATTAGTAGCTTTTTAGAAATTAACAATTTTTTATCGGGGGAAGCCCACGCTACTTCACACACTTCATTTAATTCTTCAGAAGGGGGAAAAACCACTGGTAGTTTTTTCTCTCCAAACATAATACCCTTTTTTGTGGTATCTGGGGTAATATCAGAAATGTGCAATACATTTTTCATTGCCTCAATCATGTAACGAGTGGCCCTATTGGACATCACATTAGTCTCTTCGTCGTCGACACTGGTATCAGTATCCGTGTCGACATCTGTGTCTGCCATCTGAGGTAGCGGGCGTTTTAGAGCCCCTGATGGCCTTTGAGACGCCTGGGCAGGCACGAGCTGAGAAGCCGGCTGTCAGGACAGGACCCACAAAGCCCTTTGGAGAGACAGAGAGAGAGTATGCCAGCACACACCAGAGCGCTATATAACACAGGGACTAACTGAATTATATCCCCTTATAGCTGCTATACATATATATATAGATATACTGCGCCTAAATTTAGTGCCCCCCCTCTCTTTTTTACCCTTCTGTAGCTGTAGACTGCAGGGGAGAGTCAGGGAGCTTCCTTCCAGCGGAGCTGTGAGGGAGAAATGGCGCCAGTGTGCTGAGGGAGATAGCCCCGCCCCTTTTTCGGCGGACTTCTCCCGCGTTTTTAGAACTCTGGCAGGGGTATTAATTTACACCTATATAGCCCCTAGGACTATATATGGTGTATATTTTGCCAGCCAAGGTGTGTAACATTGCCCCCAGGGCGCCCCCCCCCCCCAGCGCCCTGTACCCATCAGTGACCGCAGTGTGAGGTGTACATGAGGAGCAATTGCGCACAGCTGCAGTGCTGTGCGCTACCTTGGTGAAAACTGAAGTCTTCTGCCGCCGCTTTTCCGGACCATCTTCATGCTTCTAGCTCTGTAAGGGGGACGGCGGCGCGGCTCCGGGAACGAACACCAAGGCCGGTTCCTGCGGTCGATCCCTCTGGAGCTAATGGTGTCCAGTAGCCTAAGAAGCCCAAACTACCACCAGTTAGGTAGGTTCGCTTCTTCTCCCCTTAGTCCCTCGCTGCAGTGAGTCTGTTGCCAGCATATCTCACTGTAAAATAAAAAACCTAAATATACTTTCTTTCTAGGGGCTCAGGAGAGCCCCGGCCGGGCACAAGATTCTAACTGAGGTCTGGAGGAGGGTCATAGTGGGAGGAGCCAGTGCACACCAGGTAGTCCTAAAGCTTTCTTTAGTTGTGCCCAGTCTCCTGCGGAGCCGCTATTCCCCATGGTCCTTACGGAGTTCCCAGCATCCACTAGGACGTCAGAGAAAGGAGGAGTAAGAAGACATTATAGCAGAGACATTATACTTTGGAGAAAGGAGGAGTAAGAAGACATTATAGCAGAGACATTATACTGTGGAGAAAGGAGGAGTAAGAAGACATTATAGCAGAGACATTATACTGTGGAGAATGGAGGAGTAAGAAGACATTATAGCAGAGACATTATACTGTGGAGAAAGGAGGAGTAAGAAGACATTATAGCAGAGACATTATACTGTGGAGAAAGGAGGAATAAGAAGACATTATAGCAGAGACATTATACTGTGGAGAAAGGAGGAGAAAGAAGACATTATAGCAGAGACATTATACTGTGGAGAAAGTAGGAGTAAGAAGACATTATAGCAGAGACATTATACTGTGGAGAAAGGAGGAGTAAGAAGACAATATAGCAGAGACATTATACTGTGGAGAAAAGAGGAGTAAGAATACATTATAGCAGAGACATTACACTGTGGAGAAAGGAGGAGTAAGAAGACATTATAGCAGAGACATTATACTGTGGAGAAAAGAGGAGTAAGAATACATTATAGCAGAGACATTATACTGTGGAGAAAGGAGGAGTAAGAAGACATTATAGCAGAGACATTATACTGTGGAGAAAGGAGGAGTAAGAAGACATTATAGCAGAGACATTATACTGTGGAGAAAGGAGAGGTAAGAAGACATTATAGCAGAGACATTATACTGTGGAGAAAGGAGGAGTAAGAAGACATTATAGCAGAGACATTATACTGTGGAGAAAGGAGGAGTAAGAAGACATAGCAGAAACATTATACTGTGGAGAAAAGAGGAGTAAGAATACATTATAGCAGAGACATTATACTGTGGAGAAAGGAGGAGAAAGAAGACATTATAGCAGAGACATTATACTGTGGAGAAAGGAGGAGAAAGAAGACATTATAGCAGAGACATTATACTGTGGAGAAAGGAGGAGTAAGAAGACATTATAGCAGAGACATTATACTGTGGAGAAAGGAGGAGTAAGAAGACATTATAGCAGAGACATTATACTGTGGAGAAAGGAGAGGTAAGAAGACATTATAGCAGAGACATTATACTGTGGAGAAAGGAGGAGTAAGAAGACATTATAGCAGAGACATTATACTGTGGAGAAAGGAGGAGTAAGAAGACAATATAGCAGAGACATTATACTGTGGAGAAAGGAGGAGTAAGAAGACATTATAGCAGAGACATTATACTGTGGAGAAAGGAGGAGTAAGAAGACATTATAGCAGAGACATTGGCCCTCATTCCGAGTTGTTCGCTCGCAAGGCGAATGTAGCAGAGTTACACACGCTAAGCCGCCGCCTACTGGGAGTGAATCTTAGCTTCTTAAAATTGCGACCGACGTACGCGCAATATTGCGATTACAAACGAGTTAGCAGTTTCAGAGTAGCTCCAGACTTACTCTGCCTGTGCGATCAGTTCAGTGCTTGTCGTTCCTGGTTGACGTCACAAACACACCCAGCGTTCGCCCAGGCACTCCCACCGTTTCCCCGGCCACTCCTGCGTTTTTTCCGGAAACGGTAGCGTTTTCAGCCACACGCCCCTGAAACGCCGTGTTTCCGCCCAGTAACACCCATTTCCTGTCAATCACATTACGTTCGCCGGAGCGAAGAAAAAGCCGTGAGTAAAAATACTTTCTTCATAGTAAAGTTACTTGGCGCAGTCGCAGTGCGAACATTGCGCATGCGTACTAAGCGGATTTTCACTGCGATGCGATGAAAAATACCGAGCGAACAACTCGGAATGAGGGCCCTTATACTGTGGAGAAAGGAGGAGTAAGAAGACATTATAGCAGAGACATTATACTGTGGAGAAAGGAGGAGTAAGAAGACATTATAGCAGAGACATTATACTGTGGAGAAAGGACGAGTAAGAAGACAATATAGCAGAGACATTATACTGTGGAGAAAGGAGGAGTAAGAAGACAATATAGCAGAGACATTATACTGTGGAGAAAGGAGGAGTAAGAAGACAATATAGCAGAGACATTATACTGTGGAGAAAGGAGGAGTAAGAAGACATTATAGCAGAGACATTATACTGTGGAGAAAGGACGAGTAAGAAGACAATATAGCAGAGACATTATACTGTGGAGAAAGGAGGAGTAAGAAGACAATATAGCAGAGACATTATACTGTGGAGAAAGGAGGAGTAAGAAGACATTATAGCAGAGACATTATACTGTGGAGAATGGAGGAGTAAGAAGACATTATAGCAGAGACATTATACTGTGGAGAAAGGAGGAGTAAGAAGACATTATAGCAGAGACATTATACTGTGGAGAAAGGAGAGGTAAGAAGACATTATAGCAGAGACATTATACTGTGGAGAAAGGAGGAGTAAGAAGACATTATAGCAGAGACATTATACTGTGGAGAAAGGAGGAGTAAGAAGACAATATAGCAGAGACATTATACTGTGGAGAAAGGAGGAGTAAGAAGACATTATAGCAGAGACATTATACTGTGGAGAAAGGAGGAGTAAGAAGACATTATAGCAGAGACATTATACTGTGGAGAAAGGAGGAGTAAGAAGACATTATAGCAGAGACATTATACTGTGGAGAAAGGAGGAGTAAGAAGACATTATAGCAGAGACATTATACTGTGGAGAAAGGACGAGTAAGAAGACAATATAGCAGAGACATTATACTGTGGAGAAAGGAGGAGTAAGAAGACAATATAGCAGAGACATTATACTGTGGAGAAAGGAGGAGTAAGAAGACAATATAGCAGAGACATTATACTGTGGAGAAAGGAGGAGTAAGAAGACATTATAGCAGAGACATTATACTGTGGAGAAAGGACGAGTAAGAAGACAATATAGCAGAGACATTATACTGTGGAGAAAGGAGGAGTAAGAAGACAATATAGCAGAGACATTATACTGTGGAGAAAGGAGGAGTAAGAAGACATTATAGCAGAGACATTATACTGTGGAGAATGGAGGAGTAAGAAGACATTATAGCAGAGACATTATACTGTGGAGAAAGGAGGAGTAAGAAGACATTATAGCAGAGACATTATACTGTGGAGAATGGAGGAGTAAGAAGACATTATAGCAGAGACATTATTCCGTGGAGAATGGAGGAGTAAGAAGACATTATAGCAGAGACACTGGGGGTCATTACGACCCGTTCGCACGCTGCTGTTTGTCGCAGCTGTGCGAACGGGTTGGTGCGCCGCATGGCGCGGTGAAAAGCAGTCGCTACGGCGACCGCAAGAAGATTGACAGGATGAAGGCGTACCGGGGCGTCAACTGACTGTTTTCCGGGAGTGGTTCGGCGAGCGCAGGCGTGTCCAGGCGTTTGGAGGCGGATGTCTGACGTCAATTCCAAGACCTGCATCGCTGGAAAGATCGCACAGGGTAAGTAACTCTTACCCTGGTCTTGTGTTACAGGAAACTTTTTTTGCATAGGAAGACTGCACAAGCGTTCGCAGCCCTGCTATGCAGATATACACTCCCCCATAGGCGCCGTCTAGTTGATCGAACGGGCTGCAAAAAGTTGCTACGGAATTACCCCCATTATACTATGGAGAAAGGAGGAGTAAGAAGACATTATAGCAGAGACATTATACCGTGGAGAATGGAGGAGTAAGAAGACATTATAGCAGAGACATTATACTATGGAGAAAGGAGGAGTAAGAAGACATTATAGCAGAGACATTATACTGTGGAGAAAGGAGGAGTAAGAAGACATTATAGCAGAGACATTATACTGTGGAGAAAGAGGAGTAAGAAGACATTATAGCAGAGACATTATACTGTGGAGAAAGGAGGAGTAAGAAGACATTATAGCAGAGACATTATACTATGGAGAAAGGAGGAGTAAGAAGACATTATAGCAGAGACATTATACTGTGGAGAAAGAGGAGTAAGAAGACATTATAGCAGAGACATTATACTGTGGAGAAAGGAGGAGTAAGAAGACATTATAGTAGAGACATTATACTATGGAGAAAGGAGGAGTAAGAAGACATTATAGCAGAGACATTATACTGTGGAGAAAAGAGGAGTAAGAAGACATTATAGCAGAGACATTATACTGTGGAGAAAGGAGGAGTAAGAAGACATTATAGCAGAGACATTATACTGTGGAGAAAAGAGGAGTAAGAAGACATTATAGCAGAGACATTATACTGTGGAGAAAGGAGGAGTAAGAAGACATTATAGCAGAGACATTATACTGAGGAGAATGGAGGAGTAAGAAGACATTATAGCAGAGACATTATACTGTGGAGAAAGGAGGAGTAAGAAGACATTATAGCAGAGACATTATACTGTGGAGAAAGGAGGAGTAAGAAGACAATATAGCAGAGACATTATACTGTGGAGAAAGAGGAGTAAGAAGACATTATAGCAGAGACATTATACTGTGGAGAAAGAGGAGTAAGAAGACATTATAGCAGAGACATTATACTGTGGAGAAAGAGGAGTAAGAAGACATTATAGCAGAGACATTATACTGTGGAGAAAGGAGAGGTAAGAAGACATTATAGCAGAGACATTATACTGTGGAGAAAGGAGGAGTAAGAAGACATTATAGCAGAGACATTATACTGTGGAGAAAGAGGAGTAAGAAGACATTATAGCAGAGACATTATACTGTGGAGAAAGGAGGAGTAAGAAGACATTATAGTAAAGACATTATACTGAGACTTCCGGTTCCGGCAGCGCATGGAGTAGCAGCGCTCCTCTCAAGCTCCGGTGCCCGCCACCTATTTACACGGCGAATAGCCTTTTTAGGCTACCCTACCGCAACCACCCACCTCCTCAAACCTCCTGGGGGTCCCCCATCCACTGTATGGAGAGGTACCTGACCGGCAACATGCCCCAGAAGCAGCAGAAACCGGGAAGGGACGGGGACAGACCTGCCACATCCAAGATGGCCACCGCAGTTGCTGTTAATCCTGGACATCCAGACACTGCCAGCTCCGTGGAACTACAGGTACAAAAGCAGCTCCGCAAGGCTCCTGCCAGCGATACAACACCAAATACTGCACATAACCCTCCCTTATCCTATGCTGACATTGTGAGGGCTGTAAAAGAGACAGTGCAACCTTTATTACAGGAGCAAGCTCAGACGCAGGCAGCTGCCTTACAACAAGCAGTGCTAGATATAAAAAGCCAATATAAGCAACTCACCAAGAGGCTGGCACAAGTGGAACAAACTGCAGGCTCCAATTTTCAGGATCTTGCTGATTTAAAAGACACGGTAGCTAACCTACAGAAATCTGATACGCAGGTTTGGGCGAAATTAGATGATTTGGAGAATCGCTCGCGCAGATGTAATTTGCGCCTCATAGGCCTGCCTGAGTCCATTCGCGGCCCTGAGTTATACAAATTTCTACGCCACACGTTACCCGAAATTCTGGATATGCAGGAAGTGTGTGCAGACTTGGTTGTGGAACGTGCTCATAGAACGGGCCCCTCCAGGCCCTCAGGCTCAGGCTCTAGGCCACGCGCAGTCCTCTTTAAGTGCCTAAATTTCCTACATAAGGAAGCGCTGTGGTCTGCATCCCGCCGCCTCAGAGATATCTCGTGGGACGGGAACAAATTATTGCTGTTCCAGGACTATTCCCCGGAATTGACGCGGCTGCGGAAGGCTTTCACTCCTATATGCTCCTCACTGGTGTCGGCCGGTCGTAAATTTGCTCTGCTTTATCCTGCACGTTTAAGGATCTTTGATGGAAACTCCTTTAAAGATTTCTCCACACCTGCAGATGCTGAGAGTTTCCTATCGGAGGGACATAACAGGATGGAAGAAGAAGACAACTAATATATATATTAAATTAGCAGGCCTGGAAGACCTGGCAATTCAGTCTTTTTTGAACTAGGAGTCTAAACAAATACTCTGAAGCTGGACTTTGGCCTGGAATCTGTCCCCCCCTCCCCCCTTCCCCCCCTTCCCCCCCCTCCTTCCCCTCTCGTCACCCGATGGACGCTGATCCTGCATTTTATACAAAGGGGAAGGAACAACTGCAGGTCTAAGTGCAAGAGCTTCCACCCCCCTCCTCCCCCCCCC
Organism: Pseudophryne corroboree; assembly: GCF_028390025.1. Taxonomy (NCBI): domain Eukaryota; kingdom Metazoa; phylum Chordata; class Amphibia; order Anura; family Myobatrachidae; genus Pseudophryne; species Pseudophryne corroboree. The sequence goes on from NC_086447.1 coordinate 867,065,658, forward strand.
CCCCCACCCCTCATGTTGCAGGCCTGAAATCATACATAGGCCCCAAAGGAGTTTAAATTCTTTAATCCCTAAATTGGTTGCGGTATTGCATTTATACATCCTATCTGATAGGTGGTTGAGGCTAGGAGCCTAATGTACTCCCTGCTTTATCAATCCGCATTATTCATACTGTGAAGTCCGTATTGGATATCTATGACAGAGACACATGTTAGGTGCCTCTGTTATATGGTTTATTGTTTTTCTGTTTGTCTTGTGTTCCCCCACCCCATCCCCTCCTAATGTGTCTATAAGTTGCATTAATAGGTTACTGTTCCTGTTGGGTACCCGGTATTTCTACCTCCTGATTTCCTTCTGGAAGCCTAATGACGGGCCTTCTCTCTACCAGAAGGATGCTCATTCCTTTAGATTTGGGATTTGATGTCTAGTTTCAAAGTGGCTACGTGGAATGTTGGGGGTATACACTCACCTATAAAGAGGAAGAAAATACTCTTATATCTTAATAAGCTGCGTTTAGACCTGGTTTTCTTGCAGGAGACCCACCTCCTGTCCCCAGAGGCCAAGAAGTTAGGCACGCTAGGTTGGCGGGTGGTGGCCGATGCTCCCTACTCATCAAAAGCCAGAGGGGTTCTGGTTATGGCCAGGCGCTCATTGGGGCTGGAGGTGGTCTCTTCTGTAGTAGACCCGGCAGGCAGGTACCTTATTATAGAAGTAACCATTTGGGAAGCAAAGTATGTGTTGTGTACGGTTTACGCTCCTAACCAATACTCAAAAGCCTTCTTTCGCTCCCTACTTATTGCCCTATATCCATATGCCACCTCATCTATGATTGTAGGGGGTGACTTTAATGTCATTGCTTCAAAATACATGGATGTTCAATCCTCCACCTCCACCCGCAACCCCCCTAAAATGGGCATCCCGTATATGGAGCAACAACTCCAAATATTAGATATTTGGAGATTTTTACACCCCACGGATAGAGAGTACACCTGCCTCTCCGCTGCCCATCATTCCCTATCCAGGATCGATTATTTGATGGTCTCTGATTCCTTGGTTATACATGCCCTTGATTCCTCTATTGAACCAATGGCGTTGTCGGACCATTCAGTAGTATGGGCCTCCATGTCCACAAAAGTAGATGTTGGTACCTTTAGGCGCTGGCGCTTTCCTACAGATTTCTCCTCCTCTCTAGAATTTCGTAAGGAACTGGAGTCATATTGGGATGAGTACGCTACCACAAATGCCCCGATGGCACAGGATGACCCTTTGGTTTTCTGGCAGGCCTCTAAAGCGGTCATTAGGGGACGCCTCATTGAGTATGTCTCCCGAAGGAAAAAATAATTCGCTTCTACTTTTAAGAGCTCCCAACAGCGACTGACTGAGACCTACCAGAAGTTCAAACAGAATCCCTCCCCGGCCACAAAATCCCAATATCTGGATGCTAAAGTAGCTTTTAACGCAGTTCTGCAGGCGCTGGGGGATAAACACACATTTCATAAGAACCATAGATTTTACCGTTTCGGAAATAAGACAGGCAAATTATTATCCCATTTATTGAAAGGATCTACCTCAAATTCTCTTATCCATCCACTGAAGAGGCCAGATGACACATTGGCTTCTAAATCTAAAGACATAGCGAGAGTTCTGTCAGATTTTTACGCTACTATTTATGAAACTTCCTCCGTTAATAAGGGCTCTAAACAGTCGTTCTGGGATTCTATTTCTCCACCTCAGGTGGATTCATCTCTGACAGAACATCTCTGCTCACTTATAACAGAGGTTGAGGTAGAAAAGGCCATTAAACACCTGAAACCCTTAAAATCCCCGGGGCCGGATGGTTATTCTGGGGAATACTATAAATTACTCTCAGCAAAATTGATTCCCCATCTTACCTCCCTTTTTAATATAATCATAATATCCCATAAAATACCCACATATTTTAATGATGCCTTTATACGGCTCCTACCTAAACCAGGCAAGGATTTACAACTCCCAGGGTCCTATAGACCGATCTCGCTCCTAAATGTAGACTATAAATTGTTTACAAAAATTCTCGCAGACAGACTGAAACCCCTTCTTCCTTCTGTAATCCACCCCGACCAAACAGGATTTATCTCTGGGAGACATTCCACTAGTAATATTCGCAAAATACTGGCGGCGGTGCACTGGTTGGGCCAATCGGGAAATGAAGACCCACATTTTCTCTTCTCGCTAGATGCCGAAAAGGCCTTTGACCTGGTGAGCTGGGATCATTTATACACCACTCTGGAGAGGTTTGGGTTCCCGTCGGGCCTAGCTAGTGTACTGCGGGCCTTGTACTCAAATTCCAGCTCTCGTATCCTATGTAATGGATTTCTCTCGGACCCAGTGCGTTTGGGAAGGGGCACCAGACAGGGATGTCCATTATCACCCCTTTTATTTGCGCTAGCCATAGAGCCTCTTGCTCTGGCGCTGCGGGGGCTCACCTCGTTCTCAGGTATCTCAATTCATGACCAGGAACTTAAATTAAGCCTATTTGCAGATGATATGTTACTCTTTGTATCCCACCCTGAAGTCTCCATCCCAGCCATAATTGGAAAAATTCATGAATTCGGCCTCTTTGCCGGTTATAGAGTAAATACATTAAAATCCGAATTACTCCCTTTAACCCAGTCAGCACTTAATATGTCTTCTCTCCCTCTCATATCCCAGTTCACTGTTACAAAAACTAAATTAAAGTACCTAGGGGTCTATTTACCACCTGATTTAACAAATCTATACAAGCTGAACTATACACCCACACTACAGGCTATCTCTACCCAGCTCAAATCATGGTCAGCACTCCCTTTATCTTTGCTAGGCCGCGCGGCGGTCCTCAAGAGCATTATTTTCCCAAAGATATCCTACGCGCTCCAGTTGCTGCCCCTTAAAATTTCCAGAGCAGATGCGCATGCCTATGACAAAACATGCACAAAATTCTTGTGGGCAAATAAAAAACCAAGAATAGCATTAGCTAAACTCAAGTTGCGAAAGGAGGAGGGGGGCCTTGCGATCCCAGATCTACTTACCTTCTCTAGGGCAGTGGCCTTCCGATATATAAATGACTGGCTTAAGACAAAAACCACATATACGAATTATCAAATTGAACAGGCCTTGGTATCACCTTATGATTTGAGGGCTTTACTGCACGCCCCACTCACTTTGCTTCCTCCACAAGCAAAAAATAATTTGTTATTTTGGGATACTTATGTCGCCTGGAAAATAATAAATAAAGCACTTCACAGGAATTTCACCCGTACGGATTTTATTCCGTTCTGTGGGAATCCTTGCTTTACCCCGCCCATGGAGAATGTAAAATTTGAGGTGTGGCGGTCTAAGGGAATCAGTAGCATTAGAGACGTTTTCGATCCTGGAGGTCTGGTGTATTCATTTTCTGGACTAGTGGAGAGGTATGGTGTGCATCGGTCGGAATTTTTTATGTATCTCCAGGTTAGACATTATGTGCAATCCCTCCCTGACCCATTAATTCAACCTGGAGGTTCTGACTCCCTCACGTCTCTACTCACTCGAACTATCAAGTTGCCCTATAAAACGAAATGGCTATATTGGGACCTTCTTCCTTGTGTTGTGGAGAGGTTATGGAGTCAGATGTTCGAAAGATGGAGGGTAGACCTATCTATGCAAGGGTCTCTAAATGAATTTTTCCGCCCCCTACCAGGTATTTTTAAAGCCCTTCATTCCTCGAACCTACAGGAGATCCATGTGAAATTTTTAAACCGAGCTTATATATCCCCCAGTCAGAGGAGTCATATGGTGCCTTTGGATTCGGGACAATGTCTTAAATGTAGGGCGCCCCATGCAACTTTGATGCATGTATTTTGGAGTTGCCCCAAAATACAGAAGTTTTGGAATAAAATTCTCTCGTATCTAAACAGTAAATTTGGATTGCGACTCCCCCTATTACCTAGGACACTACTAGGTTTACATCTCCCCGATGGGAATTTACTGGCTAAGATCCTCCCTTTGCGCCCTTTCCTCTATGTGTTTCTTACTCTGGCAAAGAAAGCCATTTTGACACAATGGATCCACAGATCCCCCCCCAGGCTAGAACAACTTCTGGGTATGGTAAAGTCGACCTTATATTATGATAGACAATCTGCCATGTATGATGTAGACAAGCATGCTCACCTATTCTATAAGAAGTGGGGACCATTTATAGAAGTTCTAGACCCCATGTTAAGATCACATATCCTAAAATTTTTCGACTCGCTGGAGAGAACGACCCTGAGAGAGATATGCACCCCCCAACACCTTATCCCTGTGAGTCTTGCCACTCCTGAAATCCCATTACAAATCCAAATCGATGGAGCAAATGACTAGAATGTGATATGTCATGAAGCCGCCCTGGCGGGTAACATGTAGCCTGATTCAATATATGCCCCCCCCCCCCCTTCTTAACCCAATGTCTTTGTCTTGTTGTTTGATTGTTTAGTGTATTAAATATTGGACATGTATATTGTACTATTTCTCCATTGCTAGAAATACCATGCGGCCGCAATTGGTAGTGCTGTGGAGATGATGCCTTGTCAAACTGTTTGTCTATAATTGAAAAATTTGAATAAATACATTTTCAAAAAAAAAAAAAGACATTATACTGTGGAGAAAGGAGGAGTAAGAAGATATTATAGCAGAGACATTATACTGTGGAGAAAGGAGGAGTAAGAAGATATTATAGCAGAGACATTCTGTGGAGAAAGGAGGAGTAAGAAGACATTATAGTAGAGACATTATACTGTGGAGAAAGAGATTATGTACTAACAAAACAATACTAGAACATATTATTATAGCGCACACACAGATATATAGAAGCAACATCCTGACAACATGACGTGTTATCAGCAATAAACAATTAATTGTTATTAATATAATTAACAGGACAGTATTAATAATGATTATACAGGGTAATGTAATATTACTGGGACAGGGATTATAACAAATGAGACAGATAAATGAGAAGCTCAGCGTTCAGGCACAGTTACATCAGATAACAGTACATCGTCCACCAGGGCAGGAACACGTCTCTTATTATGTGCCCGGTTATTATAGGAATAATCCTGTGATCTGATCTCATTGCCAGCAGGTGGAAATACTACATCTCCATTCATTCACTACACTGTACAAACTAATACAAAATACATGAGTTATTTTATTACTGCGAGGCGTCTAAACATGCACAAATGACACCAGTCTACGGTAGATCACCGCAAAGTCCCATAGTGCTTAACGAGGGCGGGGGTAGATTTACACCCCCACCCCCACCACTAATCTCTGTCCAATCATTAATCTGACAAAGCCTCTAAATGTCAAACAGGCGGCTAATCCTTATTAACAGCGCAAACCCAAAAGGTTTTATCGTGTACATATCAGGTCCTTACGGCAAGGACACTAATTGTGTAACTGGTCATTTCTGTGCCGTGCTCCCAGCGGCTGAGGGGGGAATGTAGATAATAAATGTGGGTTACATTCCTGCACTCACGTCTAGGCTACAGCCAGCAGGCCATCACGTTGCAACCACTGACTGATCTGAGGTGACAGATTATCCCGGCACGGGGAAACATTTCATCTCAAGACGCCGTTATCGCATCAGTAGTCTCAACTAATGACACAAATAAAGACACTGGGATTAAGCCAGCAGTGGTTACTATCCTGTATGCCAGCGCTAAGACCCAGCAATTATCCACATAGGTAATGACAGTTACATCAATGACAGGAATGAAAGTTACTGCAGCTTGATGTCCAATTCTGGGGCCTCCTCAGTTTCAACAAGAAATTGTATCTGAGTAAACAGTCTGTGGATTCTGTAGAATGTTAAACGCTCAGCGATCACACGCAAAGACATAGGGGCAGATGTAACGAGTGATATTCTTGTTATCACTCGTTACGAATGATAACGGTCGCTGCAGCCAATCAGCTCCTGACATTTTTTCAAACACATGGCAGTTAGGAGCTGATTGGCTGGACAACCGTTTATCATATGCAGAGAGTTTTATCATTCACAATGAGTTTTATCACACGTTGATAAATGGGCCCCTTAGTTACCACAAATGTTTATCTCACGGAGTGCACTGTGTTTCATTTTATTGCCTTGTTTCTCATGGTTTGCATGTGAGAACACATTGGATGGTACATTGGGCCTAATTCATGTTTGTACGCAATGGCCGATGTTCACGCAATAGAGCCATTATTGGCAGACTGTGCATATGCTGCGATTGCCAGGGCAGCCAACAGGGGGGGACTGGGGGGACTGGTGTCCCGGACCCTTACAGAGAGGGGGGCCCACCCCTGGCTCCTAATACCATTACCAGTAGAGCTACAGAGTGAAGACTTTTTAAAACACGCCTTCAACTGTGCATCAGCTCTGTGGGGTTATGGTTGACAATGTTTAGGTCGACACCGCTGCACAGACAACCAATAGGTCGACAATGATTCATGTATAAGGTCGACATGTGCAAGATCAACAACATATTTAAATGATCGACAACAGCACTGAATAGACACATGAATGGTCTGCAAAACTCCACCTATATTTACTATCACAGTATATGATATCACATAGGTGTGGCAGAATCTTTTCTGTTACGTCCTTGAGGATGTTGGGGTCATTCAAAGAACCATGGGATATAGACGGATCCGCAGGAGACATGGGCACTTTAAGACTTTACAAAGGGGCGTGACCTGGCTCCTCCCTCTATATCCCCCCCCAGACTCAGTTTAGAAAACGTGCCCTGCGAGATGGCTGGCACTGAGAGGAGCTCCTAGAGTTTCTCGGAAAAGACTTAATGTTAGGTTTTTTATTTTGGGGATATCTGTTGGCTACAGACTCCCTGCTTCGTGGGAAAGAGGGGAGAGCAGTCTAGACCCACTTCTATTGAGTTTAAGCGCTCTGCTGCTGCTGACAGGATGCCTCCAGCTCCTGAGGGGAGACGATCGCCGGGCACTCCTGGATGCTCCCTCCCACAGCCTGCCGTCCCCCCTCTTCAGCCAGAAGACAGGTAAGTATAAGAGGTAAAGAAAAATTCTCTTCAGAAAGACGGCATATAAGAGGTACCGCAATTACGCGCCTGGCTCCCGGACCGTGTACACCGCTGGGTGCAGGGCAGTGGGGGGGGGGGGGGGGGGGGGGACCTCAAAATGTTGGCTGGCATGAATGGGTACAGTGCCCGGTCACTGTACAATACCCCCGCCAGGATAAATATATAAAAAAATTTAAAAAAATGTGGGACGGAGCCGCACCATTTTGGGGGCGAAGCTTCGTCCCCTCAGCTCAATTGGCGCCATTTCCTCCTCCACATTGCACCACTGGGTCCTTCTTCAAGCAGCAAGTACCAGGGGATTGCTAACACTCAGGAGGAGGCATAATTGTTATTTATTTGCTTAGCGCTGCAGCTCTATAGTATCTAAGGATATTTTAGACCTGCTTATATGGCGCTGGCGTGTGAGCTGGCTATCTCACTTTGTTTTCCTGACAGGCTGTGTGTTGTGAGCTGTCTGGGGGTTATGGATATGTCTGAGGCAGAGTTTTCCTCCCCGGGGGATAACTTGTTGGGGACACCTCCGGTGTTGGGGGTCCCGTTGTCGGCGCAGCCGACTACGACTGGTTGTCTTAATCATTAAGTGTTTTAAATGCAAATGTCTCTCTATTAAGTCAGCAATTTGCTCAATCACAGTCAGAAATGCAGATGCTAAAGGATGCTTTATTACAGGACCCTGCGGGATCCCTTAAACGTAATATTGACTATGCAGATTCTAGATTAGATCCTAAGTGGGCTAAGAGTATTCAGTATATGATTGTGGCAATTAAAGAGGTTTTGAACATTACTGAGGACCCATTTACACCTGACACTAGGTTCCTCAAGTATGGCGAGAAGAAACGCGCCGTTATGTTTCCTCCCAGTTTTGAGTTGAACTCTCTGTGTGAGAGTATTTGGAATACCCCTGATAAGAAATTCTTGATCCCTAAAAGAATTTCTGTAGCGTACCCCTTTCCCGCTGCTGACAGGGAAAAGTGGGAGACGCCACCCACGGTTGACAAAGCCCTGGCGCGCTTATCCAAACAGGTAGCTCTCCCTGCGGCTCAGTCGACTACCCTTAAGGAGCCGGCTGACCGTAGGCAGGAGGCTACTTTAAAAGCTATTTTTACTACTACAGGGACGCTATTCAGACCAGTAATGGCGTCTGCGTGGGTGGGTAGCGCCATTGAGAAGTGGGCTGATGATTTATCTGCCGGTTGGGATACCATAGATAAAGATACTGCCCAGATGACACTGGGTTATATCAGAGATGCAGCTGTGTACTTAAAGGAGGCTGCTGGAGACGCTACCTTGCTGTGTGCTAAAGCGCATGCTACGTCCATTGCAGCTAGGCGAGCCCTTTGGACCAACCAGTGGAATGCTGACGTGGATTCCAAGAGAAAATAAGATTTTACTTACCGATAAATCTATTTCTCGTAGTCCGTAGTGGATGCTGGGACTCCGTAAGGACCATGGGGAATAGCGGCTCCGCAGGAGACAGGGCACAAGAATAAAAGCCTTAGGATCAGGTGGTGTGCACTGGCTCCTCCCCCTATGACCCTCCTCCAAGCCTCAGTTAGGATACTGTGCCCGGACGAGCGTACATAATCAGGAAGGATATTGAATCCCGGGTAAGACTCATACCAGCCACACCAATCACACCGTACAACTTGTGATCTGAACCCAGTTAACAGTATGATAACAACGAAGGAGCCTCTGAAAAGATGGCTCACAACAACAATAACCCGATTTAGTTAACAATAACTATGTACAAGTATTGCAGACAATCCGCACTTGGGATGGGCGCCCAGCATCCACTACGGACTACGAGAAATAGATTTATCGGTAAGTAAAATCTTATTTTCTCTGACGTCCTAGTGGATGCTGGGACTCCGTAAGGACCATGGGGATTATACCAAAGCTCCCAAACGGGCGGGAGAGTGCGGATGACTCTGCAGCACCGAATGAGAGAACTCCAGGTCCTCCTCAGCCAGGGTATCAAATTTGTAGAATTTTGCAAACGTGTTTGCCCCTGACCAAGTAGCTGCTCGGCAAAGTTGTAAAGCCGAGACCCCTCGGGCAGCCGCCCAAGATGAGCCCACTTTCCTTGTGGAATGGGCTTTTACAGATTTTGGCTGTGGCAGGCCTGCCACAGAATGTGCAAGCTGAATTGTACTACAAATCCAACGAGCAATAGTCTGCTTAGAAGCAGGAGCACCCAGCTTGTTGGGTGCATACAGGATAAACAGCGAGTCAGACTTTCTGACTCCAGCCGTCCTGGAAACATATATTTTCAGGGCCCTGACAACGTCAAGTAACTTGGAGTCCTCCAAGTCCCTAGTAGCCGCAGGCACCACAATAGGTTGGTTCATGTGAAAAGCAGAAACCACCTTAGGGAGAAATTGAGGACAAGTCCTCAATTCTGCCCTGTCAGAATGAAAAATTAAGTAAGGGCTTTTATATGATAAAGCCGCCAATTCTGACATACGCCTGGCTGAAGCAAGGGCTAACAGCATCGTCACCTTCCATGTGAGATATTTTAAGTCCACAGTGGTGAGTGGTTCAAACCAATGTGACTTAAGGAACCTCAAAACAACATTGAGATCCCAAGGTGCCACTGGAGGCACAAAAGGAGGTTGTATATGCAGTACCCCTTTTACAAATGTCTGAACTTCAGGTACTGAAGCCAGTTCTTTCTGGAAGAAAATCGACAGGGCCGAAATTTAAACCTTAATGGACCCTAATTTTAGGCCCATAGACAGTCCTGTTTGCAGGAAATGGAGGAAACGACCCAGTTGAAATTCCTCTGTAGGGGCCTTCTTGGCCTCACACCACGCAACATATTTTCGCCAAATGCGGTGATAATGTTTTGCGGTTACATCCTTCCTGGCTTTGACCAGGGTAGGGATGACTTCATCTGGAATGCCTTTTTCCTTCAGGATCCGGCGTTCAACCGCCATGCCGTCAAACGCAGCCGCGGTAAGTCTTGGAACAGACAAGGCCCCTGCTGGAGCAGGTCCTTTCTTAGAGGTAGAGGCCACGGGTCTTCCGTGAGCATCTCTTGAAGTTCCGGGTACCAAGTCCTTCTTGGCCAATCCGGAACCACGAGTATCGTTCTCACTCCTCTCCTTCTTATGATTCTCAGTACTTTTGGTATGAGAGGCAGAGGAGGGAACACATACACTGACTGGTACACCCACGGTGTCACCAGAGCGTCCACCGCTATTGCCTGAGGGTCCCTTGACCTGGCGCAATATCTGTCTAGTTTTTTGTTTAGACGTGACGCCATCATGTCCACCTTTGGTTTTTCCCAACGGTTTACAATCAGGTGGAAGACTTCTGGGTGAAGTCCCCACTCTCCCGGGTGAAGGTCGTGTCTGCTGAGGAAGTCTGCTTCCCAGTTGTCCACTCCCGGAATGAACACTGCTGACAGAGCTATCACATGATTTTCCGCCCAGCGAAGAATCCTTGCAGCTTCTGCCATTGCCCTCATGCTTCTCGTGCCGCCCTGTCTGTTTACGTGGGCGACTGACGTGATGTTGTCCGATTGGATCAATACCGCCTGACCCTGAAGCAGGGGTTTCGCTTGACTTAGGGCATTGTAAATGGCCCTTAGTTCCAGAATGTTTATAAGAAGAGATGTTTCCATGCTTGACCACAAGCCCTGGAAATTTTTTCCCTGTGTGACTGCCCCCCAGCCTCTCAGGCTGGCGTCCGTGGTCACCAGGACCCAATCCTGAATGCCAAATCTGCGGCCCTCTAGTAGATGAGCACTCTGCAGCCACCACAGAAGAGACACCCTTGTCCTTGTCGACAGGGTTATCCGCTGATGCATCTGAAGATGCGATCCGGACCATTTGTCCAGTAGATCCCACTGAAACGTTCTTGCATGGAATCTTCCGAATGGAATTGCTTCGTAAGAAGCCACCATTTTTCCCAGGACCCTCGTGCACTGATGCACTGACACCTGGCCTGGTTTTAGGAGGTTCCTGACTAGCTCGGATAACTCCCTGGCCTTCTCCTCCGGGAGAAACACCTTTTTCTGGACTGTGTCCAGAATCATTCCTAGGAACAGTAGACGTGTCGTTGGAATCAGCTGCGATTTAGGATCCACCCGTGCTGACGTAACACTACCTGAGATAGTGCTACTCCGACTTCTAACTGTTCCCTGGACCTTGCCCTTATCAGGAGATCGTCCAAGTAAGGGATAATTAAGACGCCTTTTCTTCGAAGAAGAATCATCATTTCGGCCATTACCTTGGTAAAGACCCGAGGTGCCGTGGACAACCCAAACGGCAGCGTCTGAAACTGATAATGACAGTTTTGTACTACAAACCTGAGGTACCCTTGGTGAGACGGGTAGATTGGGACGTGGAGATAAGCATCCTTGATGTCCAGAGACACCATATAGTCCCCTTCTTCCAGGTTTGCTATCACCGCTCTGAGTGATTCCATCTTGAATTTGAACCTCTTTATGTAAGTGTTCAGGGATTTCAGATTTAAAATTGGTCTCACCGAGCCGTCCGGCTTCGGTACCACTAACAGCGTGGAATAATACCCCTTTCCCTGTTGTAGGAGGGGTACCTTGATTATCACCTGCTGGGAATACAGCTTGTGAATGGCTTCCAAAACTGCCTCCCTGTCGGAGGGAGACTTTGGTAGAGCAGACTTCAGGAACCGGCGAGGGGGAAACGCCTCGAATTCCAGTTTGTACCCCTGCGATACCACCTGTAGAATCCAGGGGTCCACTTGCGAGTGAGCCCACTGCGCGTTGAAATTCTTGAGACGGGCCCCCACCATGTCTGAGTCTGCTTGTAAAGCCCCAGCGTCATGCTGAAGACTTGGCAGAAGCAGGGGAGGGCTTCTGCTCCTGGGAAGCGGCTGCATGGTGCAGTCTTTTTCCCCTTCCTCTGCCCCGGGGCAGGAAGGAATGGCCTTTAGCTCGCTTGTACTTATGGGAACGAAAGGACTGAGTTTGAAAAGACGGTGTCTTTTTCTGCTGATGTGAAGTGACCTGGGGTAAAAAGGTGGATTTTCCAGCCGTTGCCGTGGCCACCAGGTCCGATAGACCAGCCCCAAATAACTCCTCCCCTTTATACGGCAATACTTCCATATGTCGTTTGGAATCCGCATCGCCTGACCACTGTCGCGTCCATAACGCTCTTCTGGCAGAAATGGACATAGCACTTACTCTTGATGCCAGGGTGCAAATATCCCTCTGTGCATCACGCATATATAGTAATGCATCCTTCAAATGCTCTATAGTTAACAGTATTTCTCTGACGTCCTAGTGGATGCTGGGACTCCGTAAGGACCATGGGGAATAGCGGCTCCGCAGGAGACAGGGCACAAAATAAAAGCTTAAGGATCAGGTGGTGTGCACTGGCTCCTCCCCCTATGACCCTCCTCCAAGCCTCAGTTAGATTTTTGTGCCCGGCCGAGAAGGGTGCAATCTAGGTGGCTCTCCTGAGCTGCTTAGAATAAAAGTTTAGTTTAGGATTTTTTATTTTCAGTGAGTCCTGCTGGCAACAGGCTCACTGCATCGTGGGACTAAGGGGAGAAGAAACGGACTCACCTGAGTGCAGAGTGGATCGGGTTTCTTAGGCTACTGGACATTAGCTCCAGAGGGACGATCACAGGTTCAGCCTGGATGGGTCACCGGAGCCGCGCCGCCGTCCCCCTTACAGAGCCAGAAGAGACGAAGAGGTCCGGTGAAATCGGCGGCAGAAGACGATCCTGTCTTCAGACTAAGGTAGCGCACAGCACCGCAGCTGTGCGCCATTGCTCTCAGCACACTTCACACTCCGGTCACTGAGGGTGCAGGGCGCTGGGGGGGGAGCGCCCTGAGACGCAATATTACAGTATATACCTTAGGTGGCTAAAAAGAATACATCACATATAGCTCCTGGGCTATATGGATGTATTTTACCCCTGCCATTTTACACAGAAAAAGCGGGAGATAAGGACGTCGTGAAGGGGCGGAGCCTATCTCCTCAGCACACAAGCGCCATTTTCCCTCACAGCTCCGCTGGAAGGACGGCTCCCTGACTCTCCCCTGCAGTCCTGCTTCAGAATCAGGGTAAAAAAGAGAAGGGGGGGCACGTTTGGCAGCAAATAAATATATTAACAGCAGCTATAAGGGAGTAACACTTATATAAGGTTATCCCTGTATATATATATAGCGCTGGGTGTGTGCTGGCAGACTCTCCCTCTGTCTCTCCAAAGGGCTAAGTGGGGTCCTGTCCTCTATCAGAGCATTCCCGGTGTGTGTGCTGTGTGTTGGTACGCGTGTGTCGACATGTATGAGGAGGAAAATGAGGTGGAAGCGGAGCAGTTGCCTGTGTTAGTGATGTCACCCCCTAGGGAGTCGACACCTGACTGGATGATTGTATTTAAACAATTAAGTGATAATGTCAGCAATTTGCAAAAAACTGTTGACGACATGAGACAGCCGGCAAATCAATTAGTGCCTGTCCAGGCGTCTCAGACACCGTCAGGGGCCCTAAAACGCCCGTTACCTCAGTGGGTCGACACAGACCCAGACACAGATACTGAGTCTAGTGTCGACGGTGACGAGACAAACGTGATGTCCAGCAGGGCCACACGTTACATGATCACAGCAATGAAAGAGGCATTGAACCTTTCTGACACTACAAGTACCACAAAGAAGGGTATTATGTGGGGGGTGAAAAAACTACCAATAGTTTTTCCTGAGTCAGATGAAATAAATGAGGTGTGTGATAAAGCGTGGGGTTTCCCCGATAAAAAACAGCTAATTTCTAATAAATTATTAGCACTATATCCTTTCCCGCCAGAGGTTAGGACGCGCTGGGAAACACCCCCTAGGGTAGATAAGGCGCTCACACGTTTATCTAAACAAGTAGCGCTACCGTCCCCTGATACGGCCACCCTCAAAGAACCGGCTGATAGAAGACTGGAAAATATCCTAAAGAGTATATACACACATACTGGTGTTATACTGCGACCAGCAATCGCCTCAGCCTGGATGTGTAGTGCTGGAGTCGCATGGTCGGATTCCCTGACTGAGAATATTGATACCCTGGATAGGGACAGTATTTTGTTAACTATAGAGCATTTAAAGGATGCATTGCTATATATGCGTGATGCACAGAGGGATATTTGCACCCTGGCATCAAGAGTCAGTGCTATGTCCATCTCTGCCAGAAGAGCGTTATGGACGCGACAGTGGTCAGGGGATGCAGATTCCAAACGGCACATGGAAGTATTGCCGTATAAAGGGGAGGAGTTATTTGGGGCTGGTCTATCGGACCTGGTGGCCACGGCAACGGCTGGAAAATCCACCTTTTTACCCCAGGTCACTTCACATCAACAGAAAAAGACACCGTCTTTTCAAACTCAGTCCTTTCGTTCCCATAAATACAAGCGAGCAAAAGGCCACTCTTTTCTGCCCCGGGGCAGAGGAAGGGGAAAAAGACTGCACCATGCAGCCGCTTCCCAGGAGCAGAAGCCCTCCTCTGCTTCTGCCAAGTCTTCAGCATGACGCTGGGGCTTTACAAGCAGACTCAGATATGGTGGGGGCCCGTCTCAAGAATTTCAACGCGCAGTGGGCTCACTCGCAAGTGGATCCCTGGATTCTACAGGTAGTATCACAGGGGTACAAACTGGAATTCGAGGCGTTTCCCCCTCATCGGTTCCTGAAGTCTGCTTTACCAAAGTCTCCCTCCGACAGGGAGGCAGTTTTGGAAGCCATTCACAAGCTGTATTCCCAGCAGGTGATAATCAAGGTACCCCTCTTACAACAGGGAAAGGGGTATTATTCCACGCTGTTTGTGGTACCGAAGCCGGACGGCTCGGTGAGACCAATCTTAAATCTGAAATCTTTGAACACTTACATAAAAAGGTTCAAATTCAAGATGGAGTCACTCAGAGCAGTGATAGCGAACCTGGAAGAAGGGGACTATATGGTGTCTCTGGACATCAAAGATGCTTATCTCCACGTCCCAATATACCCTTCTCACCAAGGGTACCTCAGGTTTGTAGTACAAAACTGTCATTATCAGTTTCAGACGCTGCCGTTTGGATTGTCCACGGCACCTCGGGTCTTTACCAAGGTAATGGCCGAAATGATGATTCTTCTACGAAGAAAAGGCATCTTAATTATCCCTTACTTGGACGATCTCCTGATAAGGGCAAGAACCAGGGAACAGTTAGAAGTCGGAGTGGCACTATCTCAGGTAGTGTTACGTCAGCACGGGTGGATTCTAAATATTCCAAAATCGCAGCTGATTCCAACGACACGTCTCCTGTTCCTAGGAATGATTCTGGACACAGTCCAGAAGAAGGTGTTTCTCCCGGAGGAGAAGGCCAGGGAGTTATCCGAGCTAGTCAGGAACCTCCTAAAACCAGGACAGGTCTCAGTACATCAGTGCACGAGGGTCCTGGGAAAAATGGTGGCTTCTTACGAAGCGATTCCATTCGGAAGATTCCATGCAAGAACGTTTCAGTGGGATCTACTGGACAAATCGTCCGGATCGCATCTTCAGATGCATCAGCGGATAACCCTGTCGACAAGGACAAGGGTGTCTCTCCTGTGGTGGCTGCAGAGGGCTCATCTTCTAGAGGGCCGCAGATTTGGCATTCAGGATTGGATCCTGGTAACCACGGATGCCAGCCTGAGAGGCTGGGGAGCAGTCACACAGGGAAGGAATTTCCAGGGCTTGTGGTCAAGCATGGAAACATCTCTTCATATAAACATTCTGGAACTAAGGGCCATTTACAATGCCTTAAGTCAAGCAAAACCTCTGCTTCAGGGTCAGGCGGTGTTGATCCAATCGGACAACATCACGTCAGTCGCCCACGTAAACAGACAGGGCGGCACGAGAAGCAGGAGGGCAATGACAGAAGCTGCAAGGATTCTTCGCTGGGCGGAAAATCATGTGATAGCACTGTCAGCAGTGTTCATTCCGGGAGTGGACAACTGGGAAGCAGACTTCCTCAGCAGACACGACCTTCACCCGGGAGAGTGGGGACTTCACCCGGAAGTCTTCCACCTGATTGTAAACCGTTGGGAAAAACCAAAGGTGGACATGATGGCGTCACGTCTAAACAAAAAACTGGACAGATATTGCGCCAGGTCAAGGGACCCTCAGGCAATAGCAGTGGACGCTCTGGTAACGCCGTGGGTGTACCAGTCAGTGTATGTGTTCCCTCCTCTGCCTCTCATACCAAAAGTATTGAGAATCATAAGAAGGAGAGGAGTAAGAACTATACTCGCGGTTCCGGATTGGCCAAGAAGGACTTGGTACCCGGAACTTCAAGAGATGCTCACGGACGAACCGTGGCCTCTACCTCTAAGAAAGGACCTGCTACTGCAGGGGCCTTGTCTGTTCCAAGACTTACCGCGGCTGCGTTTGACGGCATGGCGGTTGAACGCCGGATCCTAAAGGAAAAGGGCATTCCAGAAGAAGTCATCCCTACTCTGGTCAAAGCCAGGAAGGAAGTAACAGCAAAACATTATCACCGCATTTGGCGTAAATATGTTGCGTGGTGTGAGGCCAAGAAGGCCCCTACAGAGGAATTTCAACTGGGTCGTTTCCTGCATTTCCTGCAAACAGGACTGTCTATGGGCCTAAAATTAGGGTCCATTAAGGTTCAAATTTCGGCCTTGTCGATTTTCTTCCAGAAAGAACTGGCTTCAGTACCTGAAGTTCAGACATTTGTGAAAGGGGTGCTGCACATACAGCCTCCTTTTGTGCCTCCAGTGGCACCTTGGGATCTCAATGTTGTATTGAGTTTTCTAAAATCACATTGGTTTGAACCACTTTCCACTGTGGACTTAAAATATCTCACGTGGAAGGTGTCGATGCTGTTAGCCTTGGCTTCAGCCAGGCGTGTGTCAGAATTGGCGGCTTTATCATATAAAAGCCCTTACTTAATTTTTCATTCTGACAGGGCGGAATTGAGGACTCGTCCTCAATTTCTACCTAAGGTGGTTTCTGCATTTCACATGAACCAACCTATTGTGGTGCCTGCGGCTACTAGGGACTTGGAGGACTCCAAGTTGCTAGACGTTGTCAGGGCCCTGAAAATATATGTTTCCAGGACGGCTGGAGTCAGGAAAACTGACTCGCTGTTTATCCTGTATGCACCCAACAAGCTGGGTGCTCCTGCTTCAAAGCAGACGATTGCTCGTTGGATTTGTAGTACAATTCAACTTGCACATTCCGTGGCAGGATTGCCACAGCCAAAATCAGTAAAAGCCCATTCCACAAGGAAAGTGGGCTCATCTTGGGCGGCTGCCCGAGGGGTCTCGGCTTTACAACTTTGCCGAGCAGCTACTTGGTCAGGGGCAAACACGTTTGCTAAATTCTACAAATTTGATACCCTGGCTGAGGAGGACCTGGAGTTCTCTCATTCGGTGCTGCAGAGTCATCCGCACTCTCCCGCCCGTTTGGGAGCTTTGGTATAATCCCCATGGTCCTTACGGGGTCCCAGCATCCACTAGGACGTCAGAGAAAATAAGATTTTACTTACCGATAAATCTATTTCTCGTAGTCCGTAGTGGATGCTGGGCGCCCATCCCTAGTGCGGATTGTCTGCAATACTTGTATATAGTTATTGTTACAAAAATTCGGGTTATTATTGTTTGAGCCATCTTTTCAGAGGCTCCTTTGCATTTATCATACTGTTAACTGGGTTCAGATCACGAGTTGTACGGTGTGATTGGTGTGGCTGGTATGAGTCTTACCCGGGATTCAAGATCCTTCCTTATTATGTACGCTCGTCCGGGCACAGTATCCTAACTGAGGCTTGGAGGAGGGTCATAGGGGGAGGAGCCAGTGCACACCACCTGATCCTTAAGCTTTTATTTTGTGCCCTGTCTCCTGCGGAGCCGCTATTCCCCATGGTCCTTACGGAGTCCCAGCATCCACTACGGACTACGAGAAATAGATTTATCGGTAAGTAAAATCTTATTATTGTCCCTATCCAGGGTATCAATATTTTCAGTCAGGGAATCCGACCACGCGACGCCAGCACTGCACATCCAGGCTGAAGCGATTGCTGGTCGCAGTATAACACCAGTATGTGTGTATATACTTTTAAGAATATTTTCCAGCCTTCTATCTGCTGGTTCTTTGAGGGTGGCCGTATCAGGAGACGGTAACGCTACTTGTTTAGATAAACGTGTGAGCGCCTTATCTACCCTAGGGGGTGTTTCCCAACGTGTCCTAACCTCTAACGGGAAAGGATATAGTGCCAATAATTTTTTAGAAATTAGCAGTTTTTTGTCGGGGGAAACCCACGCTTTATCACACACCTCATTTAACTCATCTGACTCAGGGAAAACTATTGGTAGTTTTTTCACACCCCACATAATACCCTTCTTTGTGGTACTTGTAGTGTCAGAAATGTTCAATGCTTCCTTCATTGCCGTGATCATGTAACGTGTGGCCCTACTGGACATTACGTTTGTCTCCTCACCGTCGACACTAGACTCAGTATCTGTGTCTGGGTCTGTGTCGACCCACTGAGGTAACGGGCGTTTTAGGGCCCCTGACGGTGTCTGAGACGCCTGGACAGGCACTAATTGATTTGCCGGCTGTCTCATGTCATCAACCGTTCTTTGCAAAGTGCTGACATTATCACTTAATTCTTTAAATACGATCATCCAGTCAGGTGTCGACTCCCTAGGAGGTGACATCACTAACCCAGGCAATTGCTCCGCCTCCACATCATTTTCCTCCTCATACATGTCGACACACACGTACCGACACACAGCACACACACCGGGAATGCTCTGATAGAGGACAGGACCCCACAAGCCCTTTGGAAAGACAGAGGGAGAGTCTGCCAGCACACACCAAGCGCTATATATATATATATATACAGGGATAACCTTATATAAGTGTTATTCCCTTATAGCTGCTGTTTATATAGTTTTTAGCTGCCAATAGTGCCCCCCCTTCTCTTTTTTACCCTGATTCAGTAGCAAGTCTGCAGGGGAGAGTCAGGGAGCCGTCCTTCCAGCAGAGCTGTGAGGGAAAATGGCGCTTGTGTGCTGAGGAGATAGGCTCCGCCCCTTCACGACGTCCTTATCTCCCGCTTTTTCTGTAAAAAATGGCAGGGGTTAAAATACATCCATATAGCCCAAGAGCTATATGTGATGTATTCTTTAGCCAACCTAAGGTATTATCTGTTATATTGCGTCTCAGGGCGCTCCCCCCCAGCGCCCTGCACCCTCAGTGACCGGAGTGTGAAGTGTGCTGAGAGCAATGGCGCACAGCTACGGTGCTGTGCGCTACCTTAGTCTGAAGACAGGATCGTCTTCTGCCGCCGATTTCACCGGACCTCTTCGCTCTTCTGGCTCTGTAAGGGGGCCGGCGGCGCGGCTCCGGGACCCATCCAGGCTGAACCTGTGATCGTCCCTCTGGAGCTAATGTCCAGTAGCCTAAGAAACCCGATCCACTCTGCACGCAGGTGAGTCCGTTTCTTCTCCCCTTAGTCCCACGATGCAGTGAGCCTGTTGCCAGCAGGACTCACTGAAAATAAAAAACCTAAAATATACTTTTATTCTAAGCAGCTCAGGAGAGCCACCTAGCCTGCACCCTTCTCGTTCGGGCACAAAAATCTAACTGAGGCTTGGAGGAGGGTCATAGGGGGAGGAGCCAGTGCACACCACCTGATCCTAAGGCTTTTATTCTTGTGCCCTGTCTCCTGCGGAGCCGCTATTCCCCATGGTCCTTACGGAGTCCCAGCATCCACTAGGACGTCAGAGAAATATGGAGGCACTACCCTTTAAGGGTGGTGAACTTTTTACTGAGTTAGTGTCGGCAGCTACCGCCGGCAAGTCGACCTATTTACCTTATGTTCCTGCGCAACAGAAGAAAACACAGCACTATAACATGCAGTCCTTTCGACCCAACAAATATAGGAGAGGCCGTGGTAATTCCTTTCTTGCCCATAGAGGCAGAGGTAGAGGAAAGAGGGCGCCCGTTTCCACGGGTACCCAGGAGCAGAAGTCCTCCCCGGCCTCTGCTAAATCCTCAGCATGACGCCGAGTCTCCCCTTCAGGAGACCACTCCGGTGGGGGCGCGTCTGAAGTTGTTCAGCCAGGCTTGGGCTCGCTCGGACCTGGACCCCTGGGTGTTGCAAATTGTGTCCCAAGGGTACAAGCTGGAATTTCTAGACGCCCCCCCCCACGACGTTTTTTCAAATCAGCCTTGCCGGCTTCAGCCCCAGACAGAGCTCTAGTCTGTGGGGTGATACAAAAATTAAGCCAAAATCTGGTCATTATACCGGTTCCCCCGGAACAACACGGGGAGGGGTTTTATTCAAGCCTGTTTGTAGTACCAAAACCGGACGTCTCTGAATTTTTTCCTGAGAAAATTCAAATTCAAAATGGAGTCTCTCAGAGTAGTGATCTCCAGTCTAGAGGAGGGGGAGTTTATGGTATCGTTGGACATAAAGGATGCTTACCTCCATGTCCCCATTTTCCCCTTCATCAGAAGTACCTGAGATTTGCAATTCAGGATGCTCACTACCAATTTCAGACGTTGCCGTTTGGCCTAGCCACGGCTCCGACGATTTTCACCAAGGTCCTGGTAGAAATGCTGGTACTTCTCAGAAAGCAAGAAGTTACAGTTATCCCGTACTTGGACAATCTCCTGATAAAGGCGAAGTCCAAGGACAAATTGATAGTGGACAGTGCACTGTCGCTGCCCATCCTACAGCGTCACGGCTGGCTTTTAAACCTGCCAAAGTCACAGTTAACCCCGACAACGCGGTTGGCGTTTTTGGGCATGATTCTGGACACTGTCCAGCAGCGAGTGTTCCTCCCCTTGGAAAAGGCGTTGGAACTTCAGAGTCTAGTAAAACTCCTACTGAGACCAAAATCTGTCTTCATTCATCAATGCATTCAATTACTGGGTAAGATGGTTGCGGCGTACGAAGCCCTCCAATTCGGGAGGTTTCATGCCAGGGTTTTTCTGGGGGACCTATTGGACCAATGGTCGGAGTCCCACCTTCATATACACAGAAAGATAGTTCTTTCTCCCAACACCAGGATATCACTCCTGTGGTGGCTCAGCAGCTCCCACCTCCTAGCGGGACGCAGGTTCGGGATCCAGGACTGGATCCTAGTGACCACGGATGCAAGTCTCCGGGGGTGGGGGGCGGTCACTCAAGGGGTGACCTTCCAGGGAAGATGGTCAGCTCAAGAGACTCATCTTCACATAAACATTCTGGAACTAAGGGCCATTTACAACGGCCTTCTACAAGCAGATCATCTGCTTCACAACCTGCCGGTCCTGATCCAGTCAGACAACGTCACGGCAGTAGCTTACATAAACCGCCAAGGCGGCACAAAGAGCAGAGCAGCGATGGCAGAAGCCAATAAGATTCTTCGCTGGGCGGAGAGGCACGTAAGCGCTCTGACCGCAATATACATTCCGGGTGTGGACAACTGGGAAGCAGACTTCCTCAGCAGACACGATCTGAATCCAGGAGAGTGGAGCCTCCACTCAGAGGTATTCACACTGGTGACAAGTCTCTGGGGTGTTCCCCACATAGACATGATGGCTTCTCACTTCAACAAGAAGATTCTGAAGTATTGTTCCCGGTCCAGGGACCCTCAAGCAGCGGCAGTGGACGCCCTGTCGACACCTTGGGTGTTTCCGTCAGTATACATATTCCCTCCTCGGCCTTTCATTCCAAGAGTGCTGAGAACCCTAAAAAGAACAAAAGTTCCAGCGCTCCTTGTGGTCCCAGACTGGCCAAGGAGAATTTGGTACCCAGATCTTCAGTTTTTACTGTTAGAAGATCCTTGGCCTCTTCCTCTTCGCGAGGACCTGCTACGGCAGGGGACATTCGTCTATCAGCTGCTACGTTTGACGGCATGGCGATTGAACGCCAGATTGTAAGCCGAAAAGGTATTCCTGATGAAGTCATCCCTACCCTTATTCTTGCTCGGAAGGGTGTGACGTCAAAACACTATCACCGTATTTGAAGGAAATATGTTTCCTGGTGCGAATCCAAGTCAGCTCCTGTGGAGAAATTTGACCTTGGACGTTTCGTCCATTTTCTGCAAAATGGAGTGGATGCGGGCCTTAAATTAGGCTCCATAAAGGTGCAGATTTCTGCATTGTCAATTTTCTTTCAGAAACAATTGGCCTCACTTCCTGAGGTGCAGACCTTTGTGAAAGGGGTCCTGCATATACAACCTCCATTTGTGCCCCCAGTGGCACCTTGGGACCTAAATGTGGTTCTAGCTTTCCTTCAATCACATTGGTTTGAACCTTTGCATAAAGTGGAATTGAAATTCCTCACGTGGAAGGTTGCTATTTTATTAGCCTTAGCATCCGCAAGGCGGGTGTCTGAGTTGGCGGCTTTGTCTCACAAGAGCCCTTATTTAATCTTTCATGAAGATAGAGCAGAATTGAGAACTAGACAACAGTTTCTGCCAAAGGTGGTTTCCTCCTTTCATATCAATCAGCCTATTGTGGTGCCAGTGGCTACTGGCGCTTTGGCTGAGGACAAGGCTCTGGATGTGGTCAGAGCTTTGAAGATTTATGTTACCAGAACGGCTCCAATCAGGAAAACGGAGTCTTTGCTTGTCCTATATGCTTCCAACAAGATTGGGTGTCCTGCTTCCAAGCAGACCATTGCCCGCTGGATATGTCAGACTATTCAGCAGGCGCATTCTACGGCAGGATTGCAGTTACCGAAATCGGTAAAGGCCCATTCCACTAGGAAGGTGGGCTCGTCCTGGGCGGCTGCCCGGGGTGTCTCGGCTTTACAACTTTGCCGAGCTGCTACCTGGTCGGGGTCAAACACGTTTGCTAAGTTTTACAAGTTGATACCTTGGCCGATGAAGACCTTAAGTTTGGTCAATCAGTGCTGCAGAGTCATCCGCCCTCTCCCGCCCGTTACTGAGCTTTGGTACATCCCATGGTTCTTTGAATGACCCCAACATCCTCAAGGACGTAATAGAAACTAGGATTTTAATACCTACCGGTAAATGCTTTTCTATAAGTCCGTAGAGGATGTTGGGCGCCCGTCCCAGTGCGTACTGTATCTGCAGTTAGTTCTGGTTACACACAAGTTGTGTTGGTTTCTTCAGCTTGTTACTGAAGTTTTGTTCATGTCCGTTGACAGTGGCTTCTGTTGAATGCCATGTTCTCGGCATGTTATTTGGCGTGAGCTGGTAGTGCTCACCTTGTTAATAATTCCTCTCCTCGTAATGTCCATCTCTCCGGGCACAGTCCCAAACTGAGTCGGGGGGGGGGGGGGGGGGGGGGGGGGGGGATATAGAGGGAGGAGCCAGGTCACGCCCCTTTGTAAAGTCTTAAAGTGCCCATGTCTCCTGCGGATCCGTCTATATCCCATGGTTCTTTGAATGACCCCAACATCCTCTACGGACTTATAGAAAAGGATTTACCGGTAGGTATTAAAATCCTGTTATTATGAGGGGGGGAGGGGCTTTGTCTCTTTTGTCTGTCCCGGGCCCCACAATTTCTGATGGCAGCCCTGGCGATTGCAATGCGTATGTGTCAGGGTGCTGATGTGATCCAGCTCACAATGATGATTTCATGGAGAAGTGACTGACAGGAAGGGACCATTTGGAGGTGTTAGCGGGGAGTGGTTGGAAAAACGCAGGCGTGTCACGCACATTTTCAGAGCGTGTATCTACCGTCAGCTTTGAGTTCTTACGTGCAGAAACATGGCGCCTGCGTCGCTACTGCTATGTCCAGTCTGTGTAACCATAGCCCTACCCTTAACCCCGATGTTCCTTGTTTCTGCGTATAGCTGCGAATGTGTACGCAATTGCGATTCAGTTTGTGATGGGTCCGGTGGGCGTCTCTTCTCATTTCTGGGTGTCAGCCGCACTTGCTAACATTAGCAGTTCCGTAGCTTAGAAAATCGCAAATTGCATTTGCGTAGAAACATAAATCAGGCCGACTGTCACCAATAATACACCTATGCTACAGTAGGTCAGTTTTTAAAAAAAAAAAAAAAAAAAAAAAAAAAAAATTTTATTATTTGTATTTACTAACAGGGACATTACACGCCGTATATTTCTTCTTTTATGGAAGATTTAATGTGCCGGACTGATTGAGAATATGGAATTTGAATTAAGTCAATTACTAATAAAAAATAACCCAATTCATCGGCGGGATGCAGTGGCGTCTGAGATCGCTGGAGGTTCGGGATGACGGGCGATCTCTGCCTTTTTTTTTAAAGGGCCAATCACTTTTTTAAAAAACTTACAAGATCGTCCGGCATTCCGCACCTCCGACTCCATTACATCCCGCCGCTGGTGATAAACCATTAATTTATATGTGTATAGTTTAGCACCCGCACTCCACTACAAGATGCAGCTGAAAATCAAATAAAAAGGTCACTACCCTCTGACCAATACTAAGTACACAAACAGCAGATCCCTGCATTACTATATCAGGGTGCTATAACAATCCGTTCCAGCACAAAGTCCTTTCTTCCGGGAATCCCTCTGTTCACTACTGATGGAATTTCATGTGATCGTCAACAATCCCCATCAACAAAGGGGTGTAAGGTTCTCCCTACTAGCTCCTCGCCTGGTCCTCTTTGGTCTCGGCCTTGAGGACTTCCTCCCCTCCCCCTTTCGATTGTATGTGAACAATCCTTTTAACTCTGGTGCGGTTTTGCATTGCTAGAACATGGATGACTCCCGATTCTTCCATTCCCCACCGGGTGACCCTGGTTAATGTTACTGTCTCCCCCCAAGTTATGTATCACAAAAGAAAATGCCCTCTGAAGTGTGATAGGATCTGGAATCTCTGGCAAGAATCTAGGTATGCTCCATAAGGTCGACAGTAACTAGGTCGACAGTCATTAAGTCGACCACTATTGGTCGACAGTGACTAGGTTGACACCTGGAATAGGTCGACACGGTTATTAGGTCAACATGGAAAAGGTCAATTTGGGAAAATGTCAAAATTAGTTTTTTTTTATTTTTTGGGGTGTTGTTTTCTGTGTAAAGTGACCGGGAACCCCAATTAGTGGCTCGGCACAGGTTACTATTCCCAGTCCACGTATATCGTAAAGTATGAAAAAGTTCAAACAGTGGTCGATCTAATGAGTGCCGACCTAAGTGTTGTCAACCTAAAGACTGGATACCGTATCCGCCGTCAGCTGCAAGCTCGTACGTACAAAAACTCGGCACCTGTTCCGCTACTGCTGTGGCCAATCTGCGTAGCCATAGACCAACCCTTAGCTTCAATGTTCTCCGTAATTGCGCATAGTCCACCAATGTGTACATAGCTGCGGTTAAACCTGTGATGAGACCGGTGGGCGTCTATATTCATTTCTGAGCGGCAGTAGCAATTGCGTAGCCAAGAGAATCGTATTTGCATTTGCGTACAAACATGAATTAGGCCACAGAACCAATGAAGGGAATCTTAGCAAGACTCACGTTTCCAGTGAGAGCTACTGCCGTTTCTAAAATGGGTGCAGTATGTGCGGTGCAAACGGGACACTGAGTCCAGAGGGGGCCCACAACACACACACTGCACCCATTTTTTTTAATACTCACCCCTCCGGAGTCCTGCGCCAACGTCACCGGCGCTGTTAAAACCCTGTGAAAATGGCGCAGTGGACAGCTTCACGGAGTTCTGAGCATGCACAGTAGAGAAATCTCTGGGAAAATGGCCGCCGTGCCATTTTCCCGGAGATCTGCGCATGCGCAGTAGAGTCTGAGTCCTCTAGTGCTCAGACTCTACAGCGCTCTTGCAGAGAGGAAGGGGCCCACACGGAGGAGGCAGCACACGGGCCTCCTCCTCTCTTAAAGCGCCCCTGGTGAGAGCGTATCTTTATTAGGGCTCCATGAGTCACTGTCACAATAACACAAACTCATTAATCTTAACTTTACTCTGTCTCCAGAAGTGTAAAACATTTTTTTTATATTATTCTTAACATGTATTGGAAACTGCATTGCTGGAGATAACCCGGATATCAGGGAGAGCTGTAACACCACAATGACAGTCACTGCCTAATGCTGCACTGGAGACTGGTACCCAGGGCACAGCTGCCATAGGTGCAGGGAATGCTGCGGCTATGGGGCTCACCCTCCCTGTCAGAGATACATCTGTCTTATACATATTTCATCATTGGTTGATACATAGGGGCATTTACAAAATTTGCCCTGGGGCTTACAATATATCTAGGTATGCCCCTGACCTGCTCGTTGTAATGTGGTATACAATGAACTGGAGGGAATTATAATGTTACACCATATGAACTGGGGTGCTGTAATGTGGCACAATATGAACTGGGGACACTGTATGTCATAATATAAATAGGGGGTACTGTGTGGCATAATGTGTACTGGTAGCCCAACAACGTGATATAATGTGAACTCGGGCACTACTATGGGTCAGAAAATGAGCTAGGGCATTATTATGGGCCATAAAATTAACAACTGCTGCAGAAGCATTAGGACAGGGGCCCCTTGAAAATGTTGCTATGGGGCCCAGAAAGTTCTGGCAACACCCCTACTGGTACCTACCGTATGCACTGAGAACATCCCCACACCTTCATAACGAATACTAGGAAATTGGCAGAAAAAATTGCCTGCAGATAGATTTGGGCCTACACAAACTGCATAGACGGAAATGTAAATATTAAGTAATGGCTGCTAGGTTTTGTTCTACCTAGTCACCTGGAACAGCGTGTTTCTAATGACGGAAAATCTTTGCACCTTAATGTTGGCAGTAGAAAAGAAACCCCTGGAATACTGCTCATCATAAACGTTTTGGTAACTGGTATGGGCAAAGCTGAAATCTTGGTGCAAGAAAATATCTGCCACAAGCCTCCTGTGTCTACAGTGTTGTCAGTTGATATAGAAAGATAAAACACAATCAGCGGGGAACAAAGGAAACCAAAGACACAACGTCAAATAATTGTGTAAAAACGTATACTGGGTGCATATACCCAAGTCACTGTCTGCAGATCATCTCATCCAATGGGCCAAGGGTAACTTCTATGTGAGCTCACTGTAATCATTGCCTGATTACCGTCATTACTGTAAGCACTCTATTTAGCTGTTTGTGCGACCTCTGTTACAAGTCTGACCTTGCCTCAGTAACAGTCTGGTGATAACCCGGATTCTGTCTGAGCCAAAAGTCAACCGTTAAAGTCCAGCTCTGTCCTGTTTACCACATGGTCGACAGTCATTAGGTCGACACCAAATGGTTTACATGCATTAGGACAACAGGTAAAATAGGATTTTAATACCTACCGGTAAATTATTTTCTCTTAGTTCGTAGAGGATGCTGGGGTCACCATAGAACCATGGGGTATAGACGGGATCCGCAGGAGACATGGGCACTTTAAGATATTGAAAGGGTGTGAACTGGCTCCTCCCTCTATGCCCCTCCTTCAGACTCCAGTTATAGGAACTGTGCCCAGGGAGACGGACATTTCGAGGAAAGGATTAATTGTTAAACTAAGGTGAGATTCATACAAGCTCACACCTCTAGCATGCCGCACAACGTGGCATTCAACAGAACACAAGCCAACCGCATGACCAATTTCAGCAACAGGCTGACTATAAACATAACACAACATGTGTATAACCACAACTAATAACTGCAGATACAGTACGCACTGGGACGGGCGCCCAGCATCCTCTACGGACTAAGAGAAAAGGATTTACCGGTAGGTATTAAAATCCTATTTTCTCATACGTCCTAGAGGATGCTGGGGTCACCATAGAACCATGGGGTTATACCAAAGCTCTAAAAATGGGCGGGAGAGTGCGGATGACACTGCAGCACCGATTGACCGAACTTGAGGTCTTCATCGGCTAAGGTGTCAAACTTGTAGAACTTTGCAAATGTGTTTGACCCCGACCAAGTAGCTGCTCTGCAAAGTTGCAATGCCGAGACCCCCCGGGCAGCCGCCCAGGATGAGCCCACCATTCTAGTAAAATGGGCCTTCACCGATTCCGGCAATCCAGCCGTGGAATGAGCATGCTGAATCGTGTTACAGATCCAGCGTGCAATGGTCTGCTTGGAAGCAGGACACCCAACCTTGTTGGGAGCATACAGGACAAACAGAGCCTCTGTTTTCCTAATCTGAGCCGTTCTGGCGACATAAATCTTCAAAGCTCTGACCACATCCAGAGATTTTGGCTCAGCGAAGGCGTCAGTAGCCACAGGTACCACAACAGGTTGGTTCATGTGAAAAGAGGAAACCACCTTCGGTAAAAATTGCTGACGTGTCCTCAATTCAGCTCTATCTTCATGGAAGATCAAATAAGGGCTCTTGTGAGACAAGGCCGCCAACTCAGACACCCGCCTTGCAGATGCCAAGGCCAACAGGATGACCACTTTCCAAGTGAGGAATTTCAACTCCACCTTCCGTAAAGGTTCAAACCAATGTGATTGAAGGAACTGCAACACCCCATTAAGATCCATGGTGCCACTGGAGGCACAAATGGAGGTTGCATGTGCAACACGCCTTTCACGAAAGTCTGAACTTCTGGAAGGGAGGCCAATTGTTTCTGAAAGAAAACCGATAAGGCTGAAACCTGTACCTTAATTGAGCCCAATTTTAGGCCTGCATCCACACCTGCTTGTAGAAAATGGAGAAAATGTCCTAGGCGAAACTCTTCCGTAGGAGCCCCCTTGTATTCACACCAAGAAACATATTTTCTCGGTGGTAATGTTTAGACGTTACCCCTTTTCTGGCCTGAATAAGTGTGGGAATGACTTCACTGGAAATACCCTAACGGGCTAGGATTTTGCGCTCAACCGCCATGCCGTCCAACGCAGCCACGGTAAGTCATGATACACGCACACCCCTGTTGTAACAGGTCCTCACGCAGAGGAAGCTGCCAGGGATCTCCTGTGAGTAATTCCTGAAGATCTAGATACCAGGCCCTCCTTGGCCAGTCTGGGACAATGAGGATCGCCCGGATCTTTGTTCTTCTTCTGATCTTTAGAACTTTTGGAATGAGAGGAAGTGGAGGGAATACATACACCGACTGAAACACCCACGGTGTCACCAGTGCATCCACTGCTATTGCTTGAGGGTCCCTTGACCTGGAACAATATCTCTGAAGCTTCTTGTTGAGACGAGATACCATCATGTCTATTTGAGGAACTCCCCAACGACTTGTCACCTCTGTGAAGACTTCGTCGTGGAGGCCCCACTCTCCTGGATGGAGATTGTGTCTGCTGAGGAAGTCTGCTTCCCAGTTGTCCACTCCTGGAATGAATATCGCTGACAGAGCGCTTGTATGTTTTTCCGCCCAACGGAAAATCCTTGTGGCTTCCGCCATTGCCGCTCTGCTTTTCGTTCCGCCCTGATGGTTTATGTACGCTAAAGCTGTTACATTGTCCGACTGACTCAATACAGGCAGATCTCGAAGAAGATGTTCCGCTTGCAGAAGGCCGTTGTAAATGGCCCTTAACTCCAGAACATTTATGTGTAGACAAGTTTCCTGACTTGACCATCTTCCTTGGAAGTTTTCTCCCATTGTGACTGTCCCTCAGCCTCGGAGGCTTGCATCCGGTGGTCACTAGGATCCAGTCCTGAATCCCGAACCTGCGCCCCTCTAGGAGGTGAAAGCTGTGCAGCCACCACAGGAGTGATACCCTGGTCTTGGAAGACAGGATTATCCTCCGGTGCATGTGTAGATGGGACCCGGACCACTTGTCCAACAGGTCCCACTGGAACACTCTGGCATGGAACCTGCCAAACTGAATGGCCTCGTAGGCCACAACCATCTTCCCCAGCAACCAAATTCATTGATGGATTGACACTCTTGCTGGTTTAAAAATTTGTTTGACCAGACTCTGAAGTTCCAGAGCCTTTCCCACTGTAAGAAAGACTCTATGTAGTTCTGTGTCCAATATCATTCCCTAAAACGTTGGAATCAACTGTGATTTTGGCAAGTTTAGGAGCCAACCATGTTGCTGAAGAACTGTCAGGGAGAGTGCAACGTTTTGCACCAACTGGTCCCTTGATCTCGCCTTTATCAGGAGACCGTCCAAGTATGGGACAATCGTGACTCCTTGCTTGTGAAGGAGAACCATCATCTCCGCCATTACTTTGGTGAAAATCCTCGGAGCCGTGGACAGACCAAACGGTAACGTTTGAAATTGGTAATGACAATCCTGAATTGCAAACCTCAGGTAAGCCTGATGCGGAGGATAAATGGGGATATGTAAGTAGGCATCTTTTATGTCCACCGACACCATAAAATCCCCTTCCTCCAGACTGGAGATCACTGCTCGTAAAGGCTCCATTTTGAATTTGAATTTTTTTACGGATTTCAGGTTCAGGATTGGCCATCCGGTTTCGGGACCACAAAAAGACTTGAATAAAAGCCTTCTCCTTGTTGTGACCGGGGAACCCTGACGACAACCTGATTTTGACACAACTTTTGTATGGCGTTGCAAATTACCTCCCTGTCCGGAAGAGAAACTGGCAAGGCCGATTTGAAAAATCGGTGAGGGGGGACGCCTTGAAACTCGTTTGTACCCTTGGGATATTATTTGTAAAACCCATGGGTCCAGGTCCGAACGAACCCAGAACTGACTGAAGAGTTTGAGACGTGCCCCCACCGATGCGGACTCCCACATAGGAGCCCCAATGTCATGCGGTGGAATTGGCAGAAACCTGGGAGGACTTCTGCTCCTGGGAGCCTGACAAGGCTGGTGACCGTTTACCTCTTCCCCTTCCTCTAGTAGCAAGGAAGGAAGAACCTCGGCCCTTTCTGTATTTATTGGGCAGAAAGGACTGCATCTGATAGTGGTGCGTTTTCTTTTGTTGTGGAGGAACATAAGGCAAAAAGGATGACTTACCCGCGGTAGCTTTAGATACCAAATCATCAAGTCCGTCACCAAATAAGGACTTACCTTTATATGGTAGAGACTCCATACTTTTCTTGGAATCAGCATCAGCATTCCATTGGTGAATCCACAACGCTCGTCTAGCCGAGACAGCCATGGTATTGGCCTTTGATCCCAAAAGACCAATATCCCTCGCAGCTTCTATTAGGTAAATTACCGCGTCCTTGATATAACCCAGCGTCAATAGGACGTTATCCCTCAGATGACAAGTTATCTGCCCGCTTTTCAATAGCACTACTGACCCACGCCGAGGCAATGACCGGTCTGAGTAGTGTCCCTGTGGTCGTATAAATGGATTTTAACGTAGCTTCCTGCTTACGGTCTACTGGGTCTTTAAGGGCTGCTGTTCCGGTGACGGAAGAGCCACTTTTTTAGACAACTGCGATAGGGCCTTTGTCCACAATGGGTGGTGACTCCCATTTTTCCCTATCCCCCGTGGAAAACGGATAAGCTACCGGAATCCTTTTGGGAATCTGAAATCTTCTGTCAGGACTTTCCCAGACTTTATCAAATAAAGCAGTTTATGAGAGGGAGTAAACGTTATTTCAGGTTTCTTTTCCTTATACATACAGACCCTTTTATCCGGGACAGAAGGGTCCTCAGTAATATGTATAACCTCTTTAATAGCCACAATCATGTACTGAATGCTCTTTGTGGAATCACTATAGTCGACACTGGAATCAGAGTCCGTGTCGGTATCAGTGTCTGCTAACTGGTTAAACGTACGTTTCTGTGACCCCGAGGGGACCTGAACTTGTAATAACATACCACTTTAGCATTCAAAGCATTCAATAAATTTACCCAATCAGGAGTCAACGGTGCCGACACGGTCACCCCAACCTCTGCAAATGTTATATCTGCCCCTCCTGCAGTGCACATGGGTTTGCCCAACTGCTAAAAAATTTCCTGCTGCGATCAACTTGGAATTACCCCCTATGGGCGGTATTCAAATGATATATCACGCCCAATCTTCTTTCTGAAGTGGTCCCCGTTTTCGCACATATTGCGCCTATAGTAATCAGGTTTAGCTGCGTAAAGGGTTGGGTGCCCTCGCGAGCTTAATTGATTATATCACGCCCGTCAGCAGAAACAGAACGGCTGTGGAAGGGGGAGAAAAGAACTGAATACCACCCTATGGGGGTCATTCCGACATGTTTACACGCAGCGATTCATCGCTGCGGTGCGAACGGGTCAGAACTGCGCATGCGCGGCGGGCGCATTGTGCACGCGCGTCTTTGCGGGCAGCGACCAGAATAAAGAAGAAAGTGATCGCTAGCGTGATCGCAAGAAGATTGACAGCGGGGAGGCATTCCGGGGCGTCTACTCATCGTTTTCCAGGCGTGGAGATCCGAAAGCAGGCGTGTCCAGGCGTTTGGAGGGCAGATGTCTGACGTGAAATCCGGGACCTTCATCGCTGGATCGATCGCACAGGGTAAGTAACTGCAGGGCTAGTCTACTTCTGCACAACATTTTTTAGCATAGGAGGGCTGCACAAGCGATCGCAGCCTTGCTATGCTAAAATACACTCCCCCACAGGCGGCGTCTAGTTGATCGCACGAGCAGCAAAAAGTTGCTACTTGTGATTAACTCGGAATGACCCCCCATGTCTTGTAATCTGGTAATAACTGAATATTAAAAGCAAAACTCTATCCTTCCATCACCCGCACTCTGTGTATGGCAAGTAAGAGTACATGTAGAGGCCAAAGGCCAAAACGTTGCAAATAGTCCAGTCTATTAATTAATCTTACTCACATCCACTTCAATCACTTCCTCCATAACCCTATGCAGTTTGGCATCTGCCCCATCACTCAAGTGAGAATGCCCTCGCCAAAAAACATCCCTTGGAAAAGACAAATGCTCATTCTATTTGCCTTCTCTGCCACTTTCAACATTGTGTACCAGGTCTTCTGTATAGGTTTCTATCTCTCCAACTGCTCCTTCTCTAACATTCATCTACATCCTCCTGCCTGATAGTCCTCTCCTCCATCCATCCTACATGCTGCAGTATCCACCACCCTCCTTACTGCTGTATGAAATCATTCATGTCTCTGTCATGTTGGATATAATGTACGACTCTCCTCCTTAGAGACAAACACCAGCCACTAGCATCTGTTTACCATCTCATCAAAACTCCTTTCCATGCTTAATCAGACCCTTTCAATGATTACAAATTTACTAACCTACTATGAAAACTTTTGACCAAAACTGACCCCTTCTCCTTACAATATTCTCAGTGACCCAGCAACTCCTGGTCTTCACTTATTCCTCTCACCCCCTCCCATTGTGCCTCATTCCCATTTCCACTAGGTTGGAAGCAGGGGTGTATCTACCTATTGGCCAGGATGGCACTCGCCAGGGGCGCTAGGCAAGGAGGGGGCGCCGCCTGGCTGTGCCACCCGCGGCCAAAGGATAGAAAAGCAGTACTGTCAGACTGTACCTGGTGAGAGTCTGTTACTGCTGGAGCGGCGCTGATGTCCAGCAGCACCGCACTTGTAGTCAGACTCAAAATAAACTACAGCTCCCAGCAGCCCTTGTTGCTGGGAGCTCCCGGCAGCAAGGGCTGCTGGGAACTATAGTTTATTGTGAGTCTGATTACAAGTGCGGTGCTGCTGGACACTAGTCTGATCACTAGTGCTGACGGACACCGGCGCTGCGCCGGCAGTGGAGAAATATTTTCTTATGGGTACTGAGTGCCGAAAAATGGGCGTGGTCATGTGTTGTGATGGGGCGTGGTCACATGCTGCTAGTGGGAGTGGCTACATGACACTAGCGGTGTGGCCACATGACATAGCCCCTTTTTTTTTGTATTCTGGAGGCAAGGCAAAAAATATATAGTAATGCCTCCAGTATAATAGAAATATATAGTGATACCTCCAGTATAATAGAAATATATAGTGATACCTCCAGTATAATAGAAATATATAGTAATGCCCCCAATTTAATAACAATATATAGTAATGCCTCAATAATAATATATAGTAATGCCTCCATTATAACAGGAAAATACAGCAACTGTCGCACTCCCAGTAACCCTGACAAAGTGGGAGGAGCTGTCATGCTGCCGAGCACCATGGTCTTGTTGCTTTGTGGCGCATTTTAATTGTGGCAATGGCAAAGTGCGTACCCGCTGCAAAATTCTTAAGGGTACTCTGTGCCTGAGCGTACCCGCATACTTGCACCGCTGGTACACAGCAATTGTTGTATAG
The DNA here is from genome assembly GCF_028390025.1 of Pseudophryne corroboree. NCBI lineage: Eukaryota > Metazoa > Chordata > Amphibia > Anura > Myobatrachidae > Pseudophryne > Pseudophryne corroboree. The sequence continues at coordinate 867,099,786 of NC_086447.1, forward strand.
CACAGTGCTACAGATCTATTAGTTGTTGAAAATAATAAAAAAGTGTTCGTGTTTGGGAGAAGGGACTGTAGTACCTGGAAAACTACACGATTTTCATGCATGTGAGATGCAAGTACTGTAACTAGTAAGTAAGCGAAAACTTTAACTTGTTGAGTGTAATAAAGAAAATACATATCTTACCTATTTCAAGGCCATGTTCAAGGAAATGTATATCAGTTAATTGTATAATTGATCATTTTATCTTGGAAGTGATGGCACCCTGATGTTTCTTCTAACAGGAAGCACTTCTACCATCCAACTAATGGTGTTTGGTTAATGGCTGGGTCCATTTGAGGCTCATCTCACAGCAGCTCATTAGCATTTCATTCAGGATGCAGTCAAGATGCCGGCGTTTGGCATCCCGGCGGTCGGAAAGCTGACGCCAGCATCCCGAAACTGCTCGGAATGCTGATGCTGGCATCCCAACATAGATAGCGATGCAGAATGCCAAAATCCGGATCAAGTTGGTGCCAAAGTCTCCACTGGCAAGCCACGTGGGAGGGTTAGGGTTAGGCTGCGAGGGCTGGAGAGTTAGGGTTAGGCTGCAGGGAGGGAGATTAGGAAGGGTGGGTTAGGGTTAGGCACCACTGAAGAGGCTTTTTTTGAGGGGGCGGGTTAAGGTCAGGCTGTGGGAAAGGTGGGTTAGGGGGGAGAGATGGTGTAACGTGAATACGAGACACTACTGTGCGGTGTAATGTGAATGAGGGACACTACTTTGTGGCATAATTTGAATTGGAAATACTATTGTGTCCACGTCCTTCCCCCACAAGACCATGCCCCATTTCCAATACTCACACCTTATTCCAAATGTGTGTAGGGGGGGGGGGGGGGGGCGCCAGCCCCTTACTTTGCCAGGGGCGCTCGGACCCCTAGATACACCCCTGGTTGGAAGATATCACAAGCAGGACCTGTCGTACTCCTCATCTACCATTCACAATCATTACTTGTATTGATAACTAAAGAGTAATATTGCAATCCTGACCGTTGTTGTCACTTAACCTAGGGGGTCATTCCGAGTTGATCGTAGCTGTGCTAATTTTAGCACAGCTACGATCATCTTTCCTGACATGCGGGGGGACGCCCAGCAGAGGGCTAGCCAGCCCCGCATGTCAGTCCGGCCCCCCGCAGAAGTGCAAAGGCATCCAAAAGCGGCGATGCCTTTGCACTTCAGGAGTAACTCCCGGCCAGCGCAGCTTTAGCGTGGTGGCTGGGAGCTACTCCTCGCTCCCTGGCCTGCAGCGGCTGCATATGATGTCACGCAGCCGCTGCGGCCCGCCCCCCGTTCGGTCCGGCCATGCCTGCGTTGGCCGGACCGCGCCTACGAAACGGCGGCCAAACACCGCCCGTTTCGCCCCCTCCCGTCCATTGATCGATGTCATGCTACGGCCGTCGGCTGCCCCGCATGCGCAGGCGCACTACGGCGTTGGCACATGCGCAGCAGGGACTCGTTTGCTCTGCTGCGTTAAAACGCAGCGAGCGAACGGGTCGGAATGACCCCCCTAGTCTGAAACTGCTGCTGTCTGTAAATGAAGGAAAACAAATAAAGAATAAAAGTACAGCTGTAAAACCACAAAGTATTCTTGCCCATGTTACAGCAATACAGTCTCAGTGGTGTTTTCCATAGTACTGCTCTATCTACATCTTGTATTGAATATATTGAGTATGTAAGTGCATACCTTGGTACACAACTGGGAGAACATCTGTCCACTTCCCATGTAGCAAATAGGTTCATAGGCACAGGAGGAGAGCCAGGCCCTTCCGATGTCACCAGTACTCCGGCCCCGGACAGACTGGATGCAGAGTCCATACCCCGACTGATGCACAAGGCTGTATTTCCTCCATTCCCGGACAGGCCTACTGACCCACCGAGGAGGACCCCTCCTCCTCTGTCCGCCATGATCTGCTCCCAGGACAGACCTGTAAGAAGGAGATAATGTGATACTGAGCTGGCGTGTGACTGATAGCCACTGTAATGTAACGTGTATACAGGAGGGTGATGGATAATGAGCAGGGTACACAGGTAACGTGTATACAGGAGGGTGTTGGATAATGAGAAGGGTACACAGGTAACGTGTAAACAGGAGGGTGATGGATAATGAGTAGGTAGCACAGGAAACGTGTATGCAGGAGGGTGATGGATAATGAGCAGGGTACACAGGTAATGTGTATACAGGAGTGGGGTGGATATTACAGGAGTGGGGTGGATAATGAGCAGGGTACACAGGTAACGTGTATACAGGAGGGTGATGGATAATGAGCAGGGTACACAGGTAACCTGTATACATGAGGAAGATGGATAATGAGCAGGGTACACAGGTAACATGTACACAGGAGGGTGATGGATAATCAGCAGGGTACACAGGTAATGTGTATACAGGAGGGTGATGGATAATGAGCAGGGTATACAGGTAACGTGTATACATGAGGAAGATGGATAATGAGCAGGGTACACAGGTAACATGTATACAGGAGGGTGATGGATAATGAGCAGGGTACACAGGTAACATGTATACAGGAGGGTGATGGATAATGAGCAGGGTACACAGGTAACGTGTATACAGGAAGGAGATGGATAATGAGCAGGGTACACAGGTAACGTGTATACAGGAGGGTGATATATAATGAGCAGGGTACACAGGTAACGTGTATACAGGAAGGTGATGGATTATGAGCAGGGTACACAGGTAACGTGTATACAGGAGGGTGATGGATAATGAGCAGGGTACACAGGTAACGTGTATACATGAGGAAGATGGATAATGAGCAGGGTACACAGGTAACATGTATACAGGAGGGTGATGGATAACGAGCAGGGTACACAGGTAACGTGAATACAGGAGGGGGATGGATAATGAGTAGGTAGCACAGGAAACGTGTATACAGGAGGGTGATGGATAATGAGCAGGGTACACAGGTAATGTGTATACAGGAGTGGGGTGGATAATGAGCAGGGTACACAGGTAATGTGTATACAGGAGGGTGATGAATAATGAGCAGGGTACACAGGTAACGTGTATACAGGAGGGTGATATATAATGAGCAGGGTACACAGGTAACGTGTATACAGGAAGGAGATGGATAATGAGCAGGGTACACAGGTAACGTGTATACAGGAGGGTGATGGATAATGAGCGTAACGTGTATACATGAGGAAGATGGATATTGAGCAGGGTACACAGGTAACATGTATACAGGAGGGTGATGGATAATGAGCAGGGTACACAGGTAACGTGTATACAGGAAGGAGATGGATAATGAGCAGGGTACACAGGTAACGTGTATACAGGAGGGTGATATATAATGAGCAGGGTACACAGGTAACGTGTATACAGGAAGGTGATGGATTATGAGCAGGGTACACAGGTAACGTGTATACAGGAGGGTGATGGATAATGAGCAGGGTACACAGGTAACGTGTATACATGAGGAAGATGGATAATGAGCAGGGTACACAGGTAACATGTATACAGGAGGGTGATGGATAATGAGCAGGGTACACAGGTAACATGTATATAGGAGGGTGATGGATAATGAGTAGGGTACACAGGTAACGTGTATACATGAGGAAGATGGATAATGAGCAGGGTACACAGGTAACATGTATACAGGAGGGTGATGGATAATGAGCAGGGTACACAGGTAACATGTATATAGGAGGGTGATGGATAATGAGCAGGGTACACAGGTAACGTGTATACAGGAAGGAGATGGATAATGAGCAGGGTACACAGGTAACGTGTATACAGGAGGGTGATATATAATGAGCAGGGTACACAGGTAACGTGTATACAGGAGGGTGATGGATTATGAGCAGGGTACACAGGTAACGTGTATACAGGTGGGTGATGGATAATGAGCAGGGTACACAGGTAACGTGTATACATGAGGAAGATGGATAATGAGCAGGGTACACAGGTAACATGTATACAGGAGGGTGATGGATAATGAGCAGGGTACACAGGTAACGTGTATACAGGAAGTAGATGGATAATGAGCAGGGTACACAGGTAACGTGTATACAGGAGGGTGATATATAATGAGCAGGGTACACAGGTAACGTGTATACAGGAGGGTGATGGATAATGAGCAGGGTACACAGGTAACGTGTATACATGAGGAAGATGGATAATGAGCAGGGTACACAGGTAACGTGTATACAGATGGGTGATGGATAATGAGCAGGGTACACAGGTAACGTGTATACAGGAAGGTGAAGGATAATGAGCAGGGTACACAGGTAACGTGTATACAGGAGGGTGATGGATAATGAGCAGGGTACACATGTAACGTATACAGGAGGGTGATGGATAATGAGCAGGGTACACATGTAACGTATACATGAGGAAGATGGATAATGAGCAGGGTGCACAGGTAACGTGTATACAGGAGGGTGATGGATAACGAGCAGGGTACACAGGTAACGTGAATACAGGAGGGGGATGGATAACGAGTAGGTAGCACAGGAAACGTGTATACAGGAGGGTGATGGATAATGAGCAGGGTACACAGGTAATGTGTATACAGGAGTGGGGTGGATATTACAGGAGTGGGGTGGATAATGAGCAGGGTACACAGGTAATGTGTATACAAGAGGGTGATGGATAATGAGCAGGGTACACATGTAACGTGTATACATGAGGAAGATGGATAATGAGCAGGGTACACAGGTAATGTGTATACAGGAGGGTGATGGATAATGAGCAGGGTATACAGGTAACGTGTATACAGGAGGGTGATGGATAATGAGCAGGGTACACAGGTAATGTGTATACAGGAGGGTGATGGATAATGAGCAGGGTACACATGTATCGTGTATACAGGAAGGTGATGGATAATGAGCAGGGTACACAGGTGACGTGTATACAGGAGGGTGATGGATAATGAGCAGGGTACACAGGTAACGTATACAGGAGGGGGTGGATAATAATCAGGGTACACAGATAATGTGTATACAGGAGGGTGATGGATAATGAGCAGGGTACACAGGTAACATGTATACAGGAGGGGGTGGATAATAAGCAGGGTACACAGATAATGTGTATACAGGAGGGTGATGGATAATGAGCAGGGTACACAGGTGACGTGTATATAGGAGGGTGATGGATAATGAGCAGGGTACACAGGTAACGTATATATAGGAAGGTGATGGATAATGAGTAGGGTACACAGGTGACGTGTATACAGGAGGGGGGTGGATAATAAGCAGGGTACACAGGTGACGTGTATTCAGGAAGGTGATGGATAATGAGCAGGGTACACAGGTAACATGTATACAGGAGGGGGTGGATAATAAGCAGGGTACACAGATAATGTGTATACAGGAGGGTGATGGATAATGAGCAGGGTACACAGGTAACATGTATACAGGAGGGGGGTGGATAATGAGCAGGGTACACAGGTGACGTGTATACAGGAAGGTGATGGATAATGAGCAGGGTACACAGGTAACGTGTATACAGGAAGGTGATGGATAATGAGCAGGGTACACAGGTAACGTGTATACAGGAGGGTGATGGATAATGAGCAGGGTACACATGTAACGTATACATGAGGAAGATGGATAATGAGCAGGGTGCACAGGTAACGTGTATACAGGAGGGTGATGGATAACGAGCAGGGTACACAGGTAACGTGAATACAGGAGGGGGATGGATAATGAGTAGGTAGCACAGGAAACGTGTACACAGGAGGGTGATGGATAATGAGCAGGGTACACATGTAACGTGTATACATGAGGAAGATGGATAATGAGCAGGGTACACAGGTAATGTGTATACAGGAGGGTGATGGATAATGAGCAGGGTATACATGTAACGTGTATACAGGAGGGTGATGGATAATGAGCAGGGTACACAGGTAATGTGTATACAGGAGGGTGATGGATAATGAGCAGGGTACACATGTATCGTGTATACAGGAAGGTGATGGATAATGAGCAGGGTACACAGGTGACGTGTATACAGGAGGGTGATGGATAATGAGCAGGGTACACAGGTAACGTATACAGGAGGGGGTGGATAATAAGCAGGGTACACAGATAATGTGTATACAGGAGGGTGATGGATAATGAGCAGGGTACACAGGTAACATGTTTACAGGAGGGGGTGGATAATAAGCAGGGTACACAGATAATGTGTATACAGGAGGGTGATGGATAATGAGCAGGGTACACAGGTGACGTGTATACAGGAGGGTGATGGATAATGAGCAGGGTACACAGGTAACGTGTATATAGAAAGGTGATGGATAATGAGTAGGGTACACAGGTGACGTGTATTCAGGAAGGTGATGGATAATGAGCAGGGTACACAGGTAACATGTATACAGGAGGGGGTGGATAATAAGCAGGGTACACAGATAATGTGTACACAGGAGGGTGATGGATAATGAGCAGGGTACACAGGTAACATGTATACAGGAGGGGGGTGGATAATGAGCAGGGTACACAGGTGACGTGTATACAGGAAGGTGATGGATAATGAGCAGGGTACACAGGTGACGTGTATACAGGAAGGTGATGGATAATGAGCAGGGTACACAGGTAACGTGTATACAGGAAGGTGATGGATAATGAGCAGGGTACACAGGTAACGTGTATACAGGAGGGTGATGGATAATGAGCGTAACGTGTATACATGAGGAAGATGGATATTGAGCAGGGTACACAGGTAACATGTATACAGGAGGGTGATGGATAATGAGCAGGGTACACAGGTAACGTGTATACAGGAAGGAGATGGATAATGAGCAGGGTACACAGGTAACGTGTATACAGGAGGGTGATATATAATGAGCAGGGTACACAGGTAACGTGTATACAGGAAGGTGATGGATTATGAGCAGGGTACACAGGTAACGTGTATACAGGAGGGTGATGGATAATGAGCAGGGTACACAGGTAACGTGTATACAGGAGGGTGATGGATAATGAGCAGGGTACACAGGTAACGTATACAGGAGGGGGTGGATAATAATCAGGGTACACAGATAATGTGTATACAGGAGGGTGATGGATAATGAGCAGGGTACACAGGTAACATGTATACAGGAGGGGGTGGATAATAAGCAGGGTACACAGATAATGTGTATACAGGAGGGTGATGGATAATGAGCAGGGTACACAGGTGACGTGTATACAGGAGGGTGATGGATAATGAGCAGGGTACACAGGTAACGTATATATAGGAAGGTGATGGATAATGAGTAGGGTACACAGGTGACGTGTATACAGGAGGGGGGTGGATAATAAGCAGGGTACACAGGTGACGTGTATTCAGGAAGGTGATGGATAATGAGCAGGGTACACAGGTAACATGTATACAGGAGGGGGTGGATAATAAGCAGGGTACACAGATAATGTGTATACAGGAGGGTGATGGATAATGAGCAGGGTACACAGGTGACGTGTATACAGGAGGGTGATGGATAATGAGCAGGGTACACAGGTAACGTATATATAGGAAGGTGATGGATAATGAGTAGGGTACACAGGTGACGTGTATACAGGAGGGGGGTGGATAATAAGCAGGGTACACAGATAATGTGTATACAGGAGGGTGATGGATAATGAGCAGGGTACACAGGTAACATGTATACAGGAGGGGGGTGGATAATGAGCAGGGTACACAGGTGACGTGTATACAGGAAGGTGATGGATAATGAGCAGGGTACACAGGTAACGTGTATACAGGAGGGTGATGGATAATGAGCAGGGTACACATGTAACGTATACATGAGGAAGATGGATAATTAGCAGGGTGCACAGGTAACGTGTATACAGGAGGGTGATGGATAACGAGCAGGGTACACAGGTAACGTGAATACAGGAGGGGGATGGATAATGAGTAGGTAGCACAGGAAACGTGTACACAGGAGGGTGATGGATAATGAGCAGGGTACACATGTAACATGTATACAGGAGGGTGATGGATAATGAGCAGGGTACACAGGTAACATGTATATAGGAGGGTGATGGATAATGAGCAGGGTACACAGGTAACGTGTATACAGGAAGGAGATGGATAATGAGCAGGGTACACAGGTAACGTGTATACAGGAGGGTGATATATAATGAGCAGGGTACACAGGTAACGTGTATACAGGAGGGTGATGGATTATGAGCAGGGTACACAGGTAACGTGTATACAGGTGGGTGATGGATAATGAGCAGGGTACACAGGTAACGTGTATACATGAGGAAGATGGATAATGAGCAGGGTACACAGGTAACATGTATACAGGAGGGTGATGGATAATGAGCAGGGTACACAGGTAACGTGTATACAGGAAGTAGATGGATAATGAGCAGGGTACACAGGTAACGTGTATACAGGAGGGTGATATATAATGAGCAGGGTACACAGGTAACGTGTATACAGGAGGGTGATGGATAATGAGCAGGGTACACAGGTAACGTGTATACATGAGGAAGATGGATAATGAGCAGGGTACACAGGTAACGTGTATACAGATGGGTGATGGATAATGAGCAGGGTACACAGGTAACGTGTATACAGGAAGGTGATGGATAATGAGCAGGGTACACAGGTAACGTGTATACAGGAGGATGATGGATAATGAGCAGGGTACACATGTAACGTATACAGGAGGGTGATGGATAATGAGCAGGGTACACATGTAACGTATACATGAGGAAGATGGATAATGAGCAGGGTGCACAGGTAACGTGTATACAGGAGGGTGATGGATAACGAGCAGGGTACACAGGTAACGTGAATACAGGAGGGGGATGGATAACGAGTAGGTAGCACAGGAAACGTGTATACAGGAGGGTGATGGATAATGAGCAGGGTACACAGGTAATGTGTATACAGGAGTGGGGTGGATGAGCAGGGTACACAGGTAATGTGTATACAAGAGGGTGATGGATAATGAGCAGGGTACACATGTAACGTGTATACATGAGGAAGATGGATAATGAGCAGGGTACACAGGTAATGTGTATACAGGAGGGTGATGGATAATGAGCAGGGTATACAGGTAACGTGTATACAGGAGGGTGATGGATAATGAGCAGGGTACACAGGTAATGTGTATACAGGAGGGTGATGGATAATGAGCAGGGTACACATGTATCGTGTATACAGGAAGGTGATGGATAATGAGCAGGGTACACAGGTGACGTGTATACAGGAGGGTGATGGATAATGAGCAGGGTACACAGGTAACGTATACAGGAGGGGGTGGATAATAATCAGGGTACACAGATAATGTGTATACAGGAGGGTGATGGATAATGAGCAGGGTACACAGGTAACATGTATACAGGAGGGGGTGGATAATAAGCAGGGTACACAGATAATGTGTATACAGGAGGGTGATGGATAATGAGCAGGGTACACAGGTAACGTATATATAGGAAGGTGATGGATAATGAGTAGGGTACACAGGTGACGTGTATACAGGAGGGGGGTGGATAATAAGCAGGGTACACAGGTGACGTGTATTCAGGAAGGTGATGGATAATGAGCAGGGTACACAGGTAACATGTATACAGGAGGGGGTGGATAATAAGCAGGGTACACAGATAATGTGTATACAGGAGGGTGATGGATAATGAGCAGGGTACACAGGTAACATGTATACAGGAGGGGGGTGGATAATGAGCAGGGTACACAGGTGACGTGTATACAGGAGGGTGATGGATAATGAGCAGGGTACACAGGTAACGTGTATACAGGAAGGTGATGGATAATGAGCAGGGTACACAGGTAACGTGTATACAGGAGGGTGATGGATAATGAGCAGGGTACACATGTAACGTATACATGAGGAAGATGGATAATGAGCAGGGTGCACAGGTAACGTGTATACAGGAGGGTGATGGATAACGAGCAGGGTACACAGGTAACGTGAATACAGGAGGGGGATGGATAATGAGTAGGTAGCACAGGAAACGTGTACACAGGAGGGTGATGGATAATGAGCAGGGTACACATGTAACGTGTATACATGAGGAAGATGGATAATGAGCAGGGTACACAGGTAATGTGTATACAGGAGGGTGACGGATAATGAGCAGGGTATACATGTAACGTGTATACAGGAGGGTGATGGATAATGAGCAGGGTACACAGGTAATGTGTATACAGGAGGGTGATGGATAATGAGCAGGGTACACATGTATCGTGTATACAGGAAGGTGATGGATAATGAGCAGGGTACACAGGTGACGTGTATACAGGAGGGTGATGGATAATGAGCAGGGTACACAGGTAACGTATACAGGAGGGGGTGGATAATAAGCAGGGTACACAGATAATGTGTATACAGGAGGGTGATGGATAATGAGCAGGGTACACAGGTAACATGTATACAGGAGGGGGTGGATAATAAGCAGGGTACACAGATAATGTGTATACAGGAGGGTGATGGATAATGAGCAGGGTACACAGGTAACATGTATACAGGAGGGGGGTGGATAATGAGCAGGGTACACAGGTGACGTGTATACAGGAAGGTGATGGATAATGAGCAGGGTACACAGGTGACGTGTATACAGGAAGGTGATGGATAATGAGCAGGGTACACAGGTAACGTGTATACAGGAAGGTGATGGATAATGAGCAGGGTACACAGGTAACGTGTATACAGGAGGGTGATGGATAATGAGCGTAACGTGTATACATGAGGAAGATGGATATTGAGCAGGGTACACAGGTAACATGTATACAGGAGGGTGATGGATAATGAGCAGGGTACACAGGTAACGTGTATACAGGAAGGAGATGGATAATGAGCAGGGTACACAGGTAACGTGTATACAGGAGGGTGATATATAATGAGCAGGGTACACAGGTAACGTGTATACAGGAAGGTGATGGATTATGAGCAGGGTACACAGGTAACGTGTATACAGGAGGGTGATGGATAATGAGCAGGGTACACAGGTAACGTGTATACATGAGGAAGATGGATAATGAGCAGGGTACACAGGTAACATGTATACAGGAGGGTGATGGATAAAGAGCAGGGTACACAGGTAACATGTATATAGGAGGGTGATGGATAATGAGCAGGGTACACAGGTAACGTGTATACATGAGGAAGATGGATAATGAGCAGGGTACACAGGTAACATGTATACAGGAGGGTGATGGATAATGAGCAGGGTACACAGGTAACATGTATATAGGAGGGTGATGGATAATGAGCAGGGTACACAGGTAACGTGTATACAGGAAGGAGATGGATAATGAGCAGGGTACACAGGTAACGTGTATACAGGAGGGTGATATATAATGAGCAGGGTACACAGGTAACGTGTATACAGGAGGGTGATGGATTATGAGCAGGGTACACAGGTAACGTGTATACAGGTGGGTGATGGATAATGAGCAGGGTACACAGGTAACGTGTATACATGAGGAAGATGGATAATGAGCAGGGTACACAGGTAACATGTATACAGGAGGGTGATGGATAATGAGCAGGGTACACAGGTAACGTGTATACAGGAAGTAGATGGATAATGAGCAGGGTACACAGGTAACGTGTATACAGGAGGGTGATATATAATGAGCAGGGTACACAGGTAACGTGTATACAGGAGGGTGATGGATAATGAGCAGGGTACACAGGTAACGTGTATACATGAGGAAGATGGATAATGAGCAGGGTACACAGGTAACGTGTATACAGATGGGTGATGGATAATGAGCAGGGTACACAGGTAACGTGTATACAGGAAGGTGATGGATAATGAGCAGGGTACACAGGTAACGTGTATACAGGAGGGTGATGGATAATGAGCAGGGTACACATGTAACGTATACAGGAGGGTGATGGATAATGAGCAGGGTACACATGTAACGTATACATGAGGAAGATGGATAATGAGCAGGGTGCACAGGTAACGTGTATACAGGAGGGTGATGGATAATGAGCAGGGTACACAGGTAACGTGAATACAGGAGGGGGATGGATAACGAGTAGGTAGCACAGGAAACGTGTATACAGGAGGGTGATGGATAATGAGCAGGGTACACAGGTAATGTGTATACAGGAGTGGGGTGGATATTACAGGAGTGGGGTGGATAATGAGCAGGGTACACAGGTAATGTGTATACAAGAGGGTGATGGATAATGAGCAGGGTACACATGTAACGTGTATACATGAGGAAGATGGATAATGAGCAGGGTACACAGGTAATGTGTATACAGGAGGGTGATGGATAATGAGCAGGGTATACAGGTAACGTGTATACAGGAGGGTGATGGATAATGAGCAGGGTACACAGGTAATGTGTATACAGGAGGGTGATGGATAATGAGCAGGGTACACATGTATCGTGTATACAGGAAGGTGATGGATAATGAGCAGGGTACACAGGTGACGTGTATACAGGAGGGTGATGGATAATGAGCAGGGTACACAGGTAACGTATACAGGAGGGGGTGGATAATAATCAGGGTACACAGATAATGTGTATACAGGAGGGTGATGGATAATGAGCAGGGTACACAGGTAACATGTATACAGGAGGGGGTGGATAATAAGCAGGGTACACAGATAATGTGTATACAGGAGGGTGATGGATAATGAGTAGGGTACACAGGTGACGTGTATACAGGAGGGTGATGGATAATGAGCAGGGTACACAGGTAACGTATATATAGGAAGGTGATGGATAATGAGTAGGGTACACAGGTGACGTGTATACAGGAGGGGGGTGGATAATAAGCAGGGTACACAGGTGACGTGTATTCAGGAAGGTGATGGATAATGAGCAGGGTACACAGGTAACATGTATACAGGAGGGGGTGGATAATAAGCAGGGTACACAGATAATGTGTATACAGGAGGGTGATGGATAATGAGCAGGGTACACAGGTAACATGTATACAGGAGGGGGGTGGATAATGAGCAGGGTACACAGGTGACGTGTATACAGGAAGGTGATGGATAATGAGCAGGGTACACAGGTAACGTGTATACAGGAAGGTGATGGATAATGAGCAGGGTACACAGGTAACGTGTATACAGGAGGGTGATGGATAATGAGCAGGGTACACATGTAACGTATACATGAGGAAGATGGATAATGAGCAGGGTGCACAGGTAACGTGTATACAGGAGGGTGATGGATAACGAGCAGGGTACACAGGTAACGTGAATACAGGAGGGGGATGGATAATGAGTAGGTAGCACAGGAAACGTGTACACAGGAGGGTGATGGATAATGAGCAGGGTACACATGTAACGTGTATACATGAGGAAGATGGATAATGAGCAGGGTACACAGGTAATGTGTATACAGGAGGGTGATGGATAATGAGCAGGGTATACATGTAACGTGTATACAGGAGGGTGATGGATAATGAGCAGGGTACACAGGTAATGTGTATACAGGAGGGTGATGGATAATGAGCAGGGTACACAGGTAACGTATACAGGAGGGGGTGGATAATAAGCAGGGTACACAGATAATGTGTATACAGGAGGGTGATGGATAATGAGCAGGGTACACAGGTAACATGTTTACAGGAGGGGGTGGATAATAAGCAGGGTACACAGATAATGTGTATACAGGAGGGTGATGGATAATGAGCAGGGTACACAGGTGACGTGTATACAGGAGGGTGATGGATAATGAGCAGGGTACACAGGTAACGTGTATATAGAAAGGTGATGGATAATGAGTAGGGTACACAGGTGACGTGTATTCAGGAAGGTGATGGATAATGAGCAGGGTACACAGGTAACATGTATACAGGAGGGGGTGGATAATAAGCAGGGTACACAGATAATGTGTATACAGGAGGGTGATGGATAATGAGCAGGGTACACAGGTAACATGTATACAGGAGGGGGGTGGATAATGAGCAGGGTACACAGGTGACGTGTATACAGGAAGGTGATGGATAATGAGCAGGGTACACAGGTGACGTGTATACAGGAAGGTGATGGATAATGAGCAGGGTACACAGGTAACGTGTATACAGGAAGGTGATGGATAATGAGCAGGGTACACAGGTAACGTGTATACAGGAGGGTGATGGATAATGAGCAGGGTACACATGTAACGTATACATGAGGAAGATGGATAATGAGCAGGGTGCACAGGTAACGTGTATACAGGAGGGTGATGGATAACGAGCAGGGTACACAGGTAACGTGAATACAGGAGGGGGATGGATAATGAGTAGGTAGCACAGGAAACGTGTATACAGGAGGGTGATGGATAATGAGCAGGGTACACAGGTAATGTGTATACAGGAGTGGGGTGGATATTACAGGAGTGGGGTGGATAATGAGCAGGGTACACAGGTAATGTGTATACAGGAGGGTGATGGATAATGAGCAGGGTACACATGTAACGTGTATACATGAGGAAGATGGATAATGAGCAGGGTACACAGGTAATGTGTATACAGGAGGGTGATGGATAATGAGCAGGGTATACAGGTAACGTGTATACAGGAGGGTGATGGATAATGAGCAGGGTACACAGGTAATGTGTATACAGGAGGGTGATGGATAGTGAGCAGGGTACACATGTATCGTGTATACAGGAAGGTGATGGATAATGAGCAGGGTACACAGGTGACGTGTATACAGGAGGGTGATGGATAATGAGCAGGGTACACAGGTAACGTATACAGGAGGGGGTGGATAATAAGCAGGGTACACAGATAATGTGTATACAGGAGGGTGATGGATAATGAGCAGGGTACACAGGTAACATGTATACAGGAGGGGGTGGATAATAAGCAGGGTACACAGATAATGTGTATACAGGAGGGTGATGGATAATGAGCAGGGTACACAGGTGACGTGTATACAGAAGGGGGATGGATAATGAGCAGGGTACACAGGTAACGTGTATATAGGAAGGTGATGGATAATGAGCAGGGTACACAGGTGACGTGTATACAGGAGGGGGGTGGATAATAAGCAGGGTACACAGGTGACGTGTATTCAGGAAGGTGATGGATAATGAGCAGGGTACACAGGTAACATGTATACAGGAGGGGGTGGATAATAAGCAGGGTACACAAATAATGTGTATACAGGAGGGTGATGGATAATGAGCAGGGTACACAGGTAACATGCATACAGGAGGCGGGTGGATAATGAGCAGGGTACACAGGTGACGTGTATACAGGAAGGTGATGGATTATGAGCAGGGTACACAGGTGACGTGTATACAGGAAGGTGATGGATAATGAGCAGGGTACATAGGTAAAGTTTAAACAGGAGGGGATGGATAATGAGCAGGGTACACAGGTAACATGTATACAGAAGGGGGTGGATAATAAGCAGGGTACACAGATAATGTGTATACAGTACAGTGATGGATTATGAGTAGGGTACACAGGTAATGTGTATACAGGAAGGTAATGGATAATGAGCAGGGTACACAGGTAACGTGTATACAGGAGGGGGGTGGATAATAATAAGATTTTACTTACCGATAAATCTATTTCTCGTAGTCCGTAGTGGATGCTGGGGACTCCGTCAGGACCATGGGGAATAGCGGCTCCGCAGGAGACAGGGCACAAAAGCAAGCTTTTAGGATCACATGTTGTGTACTGGCTCCTCCCCCTATGACCCTCCTCCAAGCCTCAGTTAGGTACTGTGCCCGGACGAGCGTACACAATAAGGAAGGATCTTGAATCCCGGGTAAGACCCAAACCAGCCACACCAATCACACCGTACAACTTGTGATCTGAACCCAGTTAACAGTATGATAACAATGAAGTAGCCTCTAAAAAAGATGGCTCACAACAATAATAACCCGATTTTTGTAACAATAACTATGTACAAGTAATGCAGACAATCCGCACTTGGGATGGGTGCCCAGCATCCACTACGGACTACGAGAAATAGATTTATCGGTAAGTAAAATCTTATTTTCTCTAACGTCCTAGTGGATGCTGGGGACTCCGTCAGGACCATGGGGATTATACCAAAGCTCCCAAACGGGCGGGAGAGTGCGGGTGACTCTGCAGCACCGAATGAGAGAACTCCAGGTCCTCCTCAGCCAGGGTATCAAATTTGTAGAATTTTACAAACGTGTTCCCCCCTGACCACGTAGCTGCTCGGCAAAATTTTAAAGCCGAGACCCCCTCGGGCATCCGCCCAAGATGAGCCCACCTTCCTTGTGGAATGGGCATTGACAGATTTTGGCTGTGGCAGGCCTGCCACAGACTGTGCAAGCTGAATTGTACTACAAATCCAACGAGCAATAGTCTGCTTAGAAGCAGGAGCACCCATCTTTTGGGGTGCATACAATATAAACAGCAAGTCAGACTTTCTGACTCCAGCCGTCCTGGAAATATATATATATATATATCTATTTTTAGGGCCCCGACAACGTCTAGCAACTTGGAGTCCTCCAAGTCCCTAGTAGCCGCAGGCACCACAATATGTTGTTTCAGTTGAAACGCTGACACCACCTTAGGAAGAAACTGGGGACGAGTCCGCAGTTCTGCCCTGTCCGAATGGAAAAACAAATATGAGCTTTTTTTAAGACAAAGCCCCCAATTCTGACAATCGCCTGGCCGAGGCCAGGGCCACAACATGGTCCCTTTCCATGTGAGATATTTCAAATCCACAGATTTGATCGGTTCAAACCAATATGATTTGAGGAATCCCAACACTACGTTGAGATCCCACGGTGCCACTGGAGGCACACAAGGGGCTGTATATGCAATACTCCCTTGACAAACGTCTGGACTTCAGGAATTGAAGCCAATTTTTTCTGGAAGAAAATCTACAGGGCCGAAACTTGAACCTTAATGGACCCCAATTTGAGGCTCATAGACACTCCTGTTTTCAGGAAGTGCAGAAATCGACCTAGTTGAAATTTTTTCGTGGGGCCTTCCTGGCCTCACCCACGCAACATATTTTCACCACATGTGGTGATAACGTTGTGCGGTCACCTCCTTCCTGGCTTTGACCAGGGTAGGTATGACCTCTTCCGGAATGCCTTTTCCCTTAGGATCCGGTGTTCAACCGCCATGCCGTCAAACGCAGTCGCGGTAAGTCTTGGAACAGACAAGGTCCCTGCTGGAGCAGGTCCTTTCTTAGAGGCAGATGCCACGGTTCCTCTTGGAACAGACATGGTTCTTGCTGAAAGCAAATCCCATCTTAGCTCCCGAGGCCATTAGTCCTCTGTGAGCATCTCTTGAAGTTCCGGGTACCAAGTCCCTCTTGGCCAATCCGGAGCCACGAGTATAGTTCTTACTCCTCTACGTCTTATAATTCTCAATACCTTGGTTATGAGAAGCAGAAGAGGGAACACATACACCGACTGTTACACCCACGGTGTTACCAGGACGTCCACAGCTATCGCCTGAAGGTCTCGTGACCTGGCGCAATACCTGTCCCGTTTTTTGTTCGGGCGGGACGCCATCATTTCCACCTTTGGTCTTTCCCAACGGTTCACAATCATGCGGAAAACTTCCCGATGAAGTTCCCACTCTCCCGGGTGGAGGTCGTGCCTGCTGAGGAAGTCTGCTTCCCAGTCGTCCACTCCCGGAATGAACACTGCTGACAGTGCTATCACATGATTTTCCGTCTAGCGAAAAATCCTTGCAGTTTTGACCACTGCCCTCCTGCTTCTTGTGCCGCCCTATCTGTTTACGTGGGCGACTGCCGTGATGTTATCCCACTGGATCAATACCGGCTGACCTTGAAGCAGAGGCCTTGCTAAGCTTATAGCATTACAAATTTGCTCTTAGCTCCAGTATATTTATGTGGAGAGAATTCTCCAGACTTGATCACACTCCCTGGAAATTTTTTCCCTGTGTGACTGCTCCCCAGCCTCTCAGGCTGGCCTCCGTGGTTACCAGCATCCAATCCTGAATGCCGAATCTGCGGCCCTCTAGAAGATGAGCACTCTGTAATCACCACAGGAGAGACACCCTTGTCCTTGGATATAGGGTTATCCGCTGATGCATCTGAAGATGCGATCCGGACCATTTGTCCAGCAGATCCCACTGAAGAGTTCTTGCGTGAAATCTGCCGAATGGAAGCGCTTCGTAATAAGCCACCATTTTTTTTGTTTTATCAGGACTCTTGTGCAATGATGCACTGACACTTTTCCTGGTTTTAGGAGGATCCCGATTAGCTCGGATAACTCCCTGGCTTTCTCCTCTGGGAGAAACACCCTTTTCCTGGACTGTGTCCAGAATCATCCCTAGGACCAGCAGACGTGTCGTCGGAACAACTGCGGTTTTGGAATATTTAGAATCCACCCGTGCTGTCGTAGAACTACTTGAGATAGTGCTACTCCGACCTCCAACTGTTCTCTGGACCTTGTTCTTATCAGGAGGTCGTCCATTTTCTTTGAAGACGAATCCTCATTTCGGTCATTACCTTGGTAAAGACCCGGGGTGCCTTGGACACTCCAACGGCATCGTCTGAAACTGATAGTGACAGTTCTGTACCACGAACCTGAGGTACCCTTGGTGAGAAAAGCAAATTTTGGGACATGGAGGTAAGCATCCCTGATGTCCCGGGACACCATATAGTCCCCTTGTTCCCAGTTCGCTATCACTGCTCTGAGTGACTCCATCTGGATTTGAACCCTTGTAAGTGTTCAAATTTTTCAGATTTAGAATCGGTCTCACCTAGCCTTCTGGCTTCAGTACCACCCTATAGTGTGGAACAATACCCCTTTCCTTGTTGTAGGAGGGGTAATTTTATTATCACCTGCTGGGAATACAGCTTGTGAATTGTTTTCAATACTGCCTCCCTGTCGGAGGGGGACATTGGTACAGCAGACTACAGGAACCTGCGAGGGGGGAAACGCCTCGACATTCCAATCTGTGCCCCTTTGATACTACTTGTAGGATCCAGGGGTCCTGTACGGTCCCAGCGTCATGCTGAGAACTTAGTAGAAGCGGTGGAGGGCTTCTGTTACTGGGAATGGACTGCCTGCTGCAGTCTTCTTCCCTTTCCTCTATCCCTGGGCAGATATCTTATAGGGACGAAAAGACTGAGGCTGAAAAGACGGTGTCTTTTTCTGCAGAGATGTGACTTAGGGTAAAAAACGGTGGATCTTCCAGCAGTTGCCGTGGCCACCAGGTCCCATGGACCGACCCCAAATAACTCCTCCCCTTTTATACGGCAATACATCTTTGTGCCGTTTGGAATCTGCATCCCCTGACCACTGTCGTGTCCATAAACATCTTCTTGCAGATATGGACATCGCATTTACTCTTGATGCCAGAGTGCAAATATCCCTCTGCGCATCTCGTATATATAGAAATGCATCCTTTAAATGCTCTATAGTCAATAAAATACTGTCCCTGTCAAGGGTATCAATATTTTTAGTCAGGGAATCCGACCAAGCCACCTCAGCTCTGCAAATCCAGGCTGAGGCGATCGCTGGTCACAGTATAACACCACCATGTGTGTGTATACTTTTTAGGATATTTTTCTGATAAGCATGTGAGCGCCTTATCCACCCTGAGGGGTGTTTCCCAATGCGCCTTAACTTCTGGCGGGAAAGGGTATACCGCCAATAATTTTCTATCGGGGGAAACCCACGCATCATCACACACTTCATTTAATTTATCTGATTCAGGAAAAACTACAGGTAGTTTTTTCACCTCACACATAATACCCTTCTTTGTGGTACTTGGAGTATCAGAAATATGTAACACCTCCTTCATTGCCCTTAACGTGTGGCCCTAAAGGAAAATACGTTTGTTTCTTCACCGTCGACACTGAAATCAGTGTCCGTGTCTGGGTCTATGTCGACCGACTGAGGTAAATGGGCGTTTTTACAAGCCCCTGACGGTGTCTGAGACGCCTGGACCGGTACTAATTTGTTCGCCGGCCGTCTCATGTCGTCAACACACTTGCAGCGTGTTGACATTATCACGTAATTCCATAAGTAAGCCATCCATTCCGGTGTCGACTCCCTAGAGAGTGACATCACCATTACAGGCAATTTGCTCCGCCTCCTCACCAACATTTTCCTCATACATGTCGACACACACGTACCGACATACAGCACACACATAGGGAATGCTCTGATAGAGGACAGGACCCACTAGCCCTTTGGGGAGACAGAGGGAGAGTTTGCCAGCACACACCAAAATGCTATAATTATACAGGGACAACCCTTATATAAGTGTTCCTCCCATATAGCATTTAATATATATGTATATCGCCAAATCAGTGCCCCCCCTCTCTGTTTTAACCCTGTTTCTGTAGTGCAGTGCAGGGGAGAGCCTGGGAGCCTTCCCCTCAGCCTTTCTGTGAGGGAAAATGGCGCTGTGTGCTGAGGAGAATAGGCCCCGCCCCCTTTTCGGCGGGCTTCTTCTCCGGAGATTGTGAAGTCTGGCAGGGGTTAAATACATCCATATAGCCTCAAGGGCTATATGTGATGTATTTTTCGCCATACAGGTATTCTACATTGCTGCCAGGGCGCCCCCCCCCGCGCCCTGCACCCTCCGTGATCGCTGTGGGAAGTGTGCTGACAGACAATGGCGCACAGCTGCAGTGCTGTGCGCTACCTGAGGAAGACTGAAAAGTCTTCTGCCGCCTGGTTCCGGACCTCTTCAATCTTCAGCATCTGCAAGGGGGTCGGCGGCGCGGCTCCGGGACGAACCCCAGGGCGAGACCTGTGTTCCGACTCCCTCTGAAGCTAATGGTGTCCAGTAGCCTAAGAATCCAATCCATCCTGCACGCAGGTGAGTTGAAATTCTCTCCCCTAAGTCCCTCGATGCAGTGAGCCTGTTGCCAGCAGGACTCACTGAAAATAAAGAACCTAAAAACTTTTTCTAAGCAACTCTTTAAGAGAGCCACCTAGATTGCACCCTTCTCGGACGGGCACAAAAACCTAACTGAGGCTTGGAGGAGGGTCATAGGGGGAGGAGCCAGTACACACCATGTGATCCTAAAAGCTTGCTTTTGTGCCCTGTCTCCTGCGGAGCCGCTATTCCCCATGGTCCTGACGGAGTCCCCAGCATCCACTAGGACGTTAGAGAAAAGCAGGGTACACAGGTAACGTGTATACAGGAGGGGGGTGGATAATAAGCAGGGTACACAGGTAACGTGTATACAGGAGGGGGGTGGATAATGAGCAGGGTACACAGGTAACATGTATACAGAAGGGGGTGGATAATAAGCAGGGTACACAGATAATGTGTATACAGGAGGGTGATGGATAATGAGCAGGGTACACAGGTAATGTGTATACAGGAAGGTAATGGATAATGAGCAGGGTACACAGGTAACGTGTATACAGGAGGGGGGTCGATAATAAGCAGGGTACACAGGTAACGTGTATACAGGAGGGGGTGGATAATAAGCAGGGTACACAGATAATGTGTATACAGGAGGGTGATGGATAATGAGCAGGGTACACAGGTAACGTGTATACAGGCGGGTGATGGATAATGAGCAGGGTACAC
The DNA here is from genome assembly GCF_028390025.1 of Pseudophryne corroboree. NCBI lineage: Eukaryota > Metazoa > Chordata > Amphibia > Anura > Myobatrachidae > Pseudophryne > Pseudophryne corroboree. The sequence goes on from NC_086447.1 coordinate 867,121,221, forward strand.
AGGTAACGTGTATACAGGAGGGGGGTCGATAATAAGCAGGGTACACAGGTAACGTGTATACAGGAGGGGGGTGGATAATGAGTAGGTAACACAATGTTACCTTGGATATTGCAGCAATAAACATACTGGTTTATGTAAAGCAAAACCAACATTTAGGGTCAATCTGACCTTTCTCACACTAACTGGCTCCTCAGATCTATAATTAGTATGTACTAACATGCTTGATTATAGGTTTCAGGAGCCAGCTAGTGTCTGATCAGTGTTTCTCGGGTTGCTATGACAGTCTTCTATCTCCAGTAGAATCACTATATGCTATGTATGAGGCTGTTTCTAGAAATACACAAGATAACTTACAAAATGCCCATGAGCAGTTATTCTAACAATGGTCTCTATGATGTCAGTTATGGATTTGTTAAGCAACAGTCATGCACTGATTGGATCACATATGTTGAAACTTGTTTATTGGGTGATCCTAATGAAATCAAAGATTTATTCCTATGGACTTATATATAAGTATATCAGCGATAGGCAGCCACATCCCTGAGAGTCACTATGACGAAACGCATCGTGTGGCCTTTGTCAGCTTACAATTCGTCTAGAACACAGGTTCTCAAACTCGGTCCTCAGGACCCCACACAGTGCATGTTTTGCAGGTCTCACAGAATCGCAAGTGAAATAATTAGCTCCACCTGCAGACCTTTTAAAATGTGTCAGTGAGTAATTAATACACCTGTGCACCTGCTGGGTTGCCTGCAAAACATGCACTGTGTGGGGTCCTGAGGACAGAGTTTGAGAACCTATGGTCTAGAAGAGCCAGGAACAGTCTTATTATTTGGAGAGTCATATGCAGACTTCAGTTGCTATGATAATGAATATAAAATATAACATAATAATATAATATATTACTTAGTAATGCTAATTAATAAATATAATAATAAATATATTTATTAATGCATATTAAAATAGCGAATACTAAAACATTAAGTGGTGTTTATAACGTATGTAATCAGAAATAGTGACAGTTATATACCAACCTCAAGAATGGCTTAATAGCAAATATTATCCGGGTGTGGTATGTTAGATAGACAAGACTTAGGTTGACAGTGTCTAGGTTGACCACTATTGGTCGACAGTAAGTAGGTTGACATGGGTTCTAGGTCGACAGGGACTCTAGGTCGACATGAAAAGGTCGACATGAGTTGTTGTTTTTTTAAATGGCATCGTTTTCTTCGTAGAGTGACTGAGAACTCCAATTAGTGCGCCGTGTCCCCTCGCAGGCTCGCGGGCTTCGGGCAAGGTGCCTCGCTCCGCTAACGTTGCGCTCGGCACAGATTACCGCTCCCAATTGTAGTCCACGTGCATTGTAAAGTATGAAAAAGTTCAAAAAATTATTTTTTTTGGTTGAAAAACTCATGTCGACCTTTTGTCATGTCGACCTAGTACATGTTGACCTAGAAACCATGTCAACCTACTTACTGTCGACCAATAGTGGTCGACCTAGAGACTGGACCCCATATTATCCTACCCATCATACTCAGCCTATGTCATCATCTGGATATTAGCCTATGACACAGGATGATTATAATAGGTAGGATATTTGATATGAAATCATTATTGAGGTCGCTATACTCATGATTTGATTGTCACTATTTTTGACTAAATAAGTTATATATATCAATTAGGGTTTTATAATTTGCTGTTTTAACATGTATTAAAAAAGTAATATTTTATATTTATTAGCAAATATTACTGTAGAGGTGTTCCCCAATATAGGAGTGTATTCAACAGCCGTCGGAAGCCGCCGTCTTGTTGGAAAGACGGCAGCTTCCGACAGATTTCGGTCGGAATGGGTTCCGACCTTTTCAAAATGTGCATTTTTTTGCGACAAACGGAAAACTGTTGGAAATGGGACCAAATCTGACAGGTTTTGGCCCCCTTTCCGACAACCTCAATCCGACTTGAAAACTAGTCAGATTGAGGTGATGAGATGGGGTGCGGTGCGGCGAGCTACAGGGATGAGAGGTACCTTGCCTGGCCGCCCCCCGGCCAGGCACCTCTCTCCCTGCAGCTCCTCCCCCTGCCACTGCAGACATCACCCCCGCTGTTGCTGGCAGCTCCCCCCGCCGCCATCCAGCTCGCCCCGCCGCCCGTAGCTGTCACCTTCCCCTGCCGGCCACCGCCGTCTGCTCCCCCCACCACCGCTGACAGCAGCGGCAGGACAGGACCCCGGTTACAGCCAAATCCAACAGTCGAATTTGCCTGTCCATTGAATAGCCCTTGTCAGATCCATTCAGACAAATGCATGTCGGAATGCAGGGACGTGCAGTCAGGGGAGGCAGGGGAGGCAGTGCCTCCCCTGTCATAATGATTAAAATAATAAAAAGAAGATATTTATAACACAGTCTGTTATAAATATCTTTTTTTATTATTTTTAATAATTATTCCCCCCTGTGGCTGCGTGTGAGGGACAGGTGGGAGGCAGCGGGAGAGGTGCCTCCCACTGCTAACACTAAAAGTCCGGGCAGCGGGGGGCGGGGCGCAGCAATGGGCTGTGAAAGCCCATTGAAAATGAATGGTGAAGCGGCACCTATACTGGTGCCGCAATGACAGGGGCATGCATTCAACCCCGATGAATGCACGCCCCCTGTCAGTGCCCCAGATGTGATTGGCCTAGCGGATCCAGTGCTGGATCCGCTGTCCAATCACTAGCGAGCCCCCTTCCCGGCTGCAGAAGGTGCCGTGGGCTGTGTGGGCGCCCGCTGCAGCCGGCGCCGCTGACTGACACTAGAGGTCATAACTGACCCCTAGTGTCTGAGCGGCGCTACTATGGGAGAGACGTCATGAGTCATGACGTCTTTCCCATAGTAGAGACGAGCCGGCGAACGGAGACGGAGGACAGCGCTGCAGGAGCGGTAAGTATGTGTGTGTGGTTTTTTTTTTTATGTGTTTGTGTTGGGGGCACAACTACAAGGGGCACAGCAACTGGGGGGCACAACTACAAGGGGCACAGCAACTGGGGAGCACAACTACAAGGGGCACAGCAACTGGGGCACGGCAACTGGGGGGTTCAACTACAAGGGGCACAGCAACTGGGGGGCACAACTACAAGGGGCACAGCAACTGGGGGCACAGCAACTGGGGGGGCACAACTACAAGGGGCACAGCAACTGGGGGGCACAACTACAAGGGGCAAAGCAACTGGGGGGCACAACTACAAGAGGCACAGCAACTGGGGGCACAACTACAAGGGGCACAGCAACTGGGGGACACAACTACAAGGGGCACAGCAACTGGGGGACACAACTACAAGGGGCACAGCAACTGGGGGCACACTTACAGGGGTCACAGCTACTGGGGGCACAGCCAAAAGGGGCAAAGCTACAGGGTGCACAGCGACTGGGGTCACAACTACTGGGGGCAAAGCTACAGGGGGCACAGCGACTGGGGGCACAACTACAGGGGGCAAAGCTACAGGGGCCACAGCGACTGGGGGCACAACTACTCAGGGCACTGCTACAAGGGGCACAGCTACAACGGGCACAGCTACAGGGGTCACAACTACTGGGGGCACAGCCACAAGGGGCAAAGCTACAGGGGGCACAGCTACAAGGGGCACAGCGACTGGGGGCACAACACAGGGCTCACAACTACTGGGGGCACTGCTACAGGGGGCAAAGCTACTGGGGGTACAGCTACTGGGCTCACAACTATTGGGGGAGCCTGCTCCATCATCCCAGCTAGCAGCAGCACTCTCCCCTGTCTGTGCTAACGTCTTCCCGCGTCAGCGAGTGCATAATATTCATTCATTTCTCTCTCTCCTCCTGTGGATTACTTTGTTTGTAAGTATAATTTTCATTTTTACAGGTACCATGGCCACCGCGCTCTAGTGCTCAGACTCTCAGCACTGCCGACAGAGAGGAGGGAGCCCCTGCCTTAAGGGGGGTACTCACGGAGCGATCACTGCTTAAAATCAAAGCAATCTGACTAGATTGCTTAGATTTTAAGCAGGATCGCTCCGTGTGTAGCCCCCACAGCGATAGCGATGCGCAGCCCGGTGGGTGAAATGAGCGCCCCTCCCCCCCCCTCCCCCCGCACGCTCAGTACACATCGCGCTGTGCTGAGCGGCGGGAGAGATGTGAGCTGAGCATCGGCTGGTAAGTACCGGCCTTTAGTATGTTGGTACTCGCAGGACCGAGTGAGCCACACAGAGCGACTAATTCATGTTTTTTTAGGTTATGGAACTGCCAATCATCACAAGTAAACCTGCTGCCCAGAAAAGGATATAGATGCCCATCGGAGCCATTGCACAGTCCTTTACAATTGTGTATACATACGCAGCACCGATACAATAACAAAGAACATTGGGGCAGATGTATTAAGCCTGGAGAAGTGATAAAGCAGTGATAAGTGGAATGTGATAACGTACCAGCCAATCATTTCAGGTATGAAAAATTACAGTTATGAGCTGACTGGCTGGTGCGTTATAAGCCTGCACTTATCACTGCTTTATCACTTCTCCAGGCTTAATACATCTGCCTCACCTCACTGACTCCTAGGGTTGACCAGTGGTCATGCAGACCGGCCATGGAAGTAGCAACGCTGGCACAATATTTCTCTATGTACATGATCGCAGCAGAAGGCAGATACACACCCCGAAAACGGCCATGACAAGTCTGCGTTTTTGCCGCCATTCCCACGTTAACTCCCCCAAATGGTCATTTCTTGTCAATACCTCTTAGCACAAAATATCAGTGCGTGTGCGTGTTCACATTGCAACCACAGCACATGTGCAGTCTATCAATAATCGCTACGCTGCAAAAACATCACCATTGCGTACAAACATGGATTAGGACCAGACTCTGGAATGTTCGGACGTTCCTGGGTGGTGACTGGGAGGAGGACAAACAGACGCACAAAGGTTTCGTCTGATGGGTGTATTACGGGAGCGTCGTGGGTGTGTTGCTGCAGCGGGCCGATACTAGCATCGGCATAGAGTCGCCGATGCGGCTACAGCAAATGACGCCAATGCGGTCACAGCCCAATTATGTTGCTATGACTGTCAAATAAATAATTTTAAGGATAATGCACTAAATAGTGTAACTTTAATTTTCACATTGTCCACAATTGTCCGTGAGTTGGATCGTATGACAGATAAGCTGCATTATATCCCACTCTGAGGCACACATGAATTAGGTGTGAGGCTATAGCTACGGTTACACTGATATGTTGTGCTGTTTAGAACTCTACCTCTTACGCTGTGTATAGATTGCCAGAAGTGGGGACCCAGCGTAACCGGCTTCAGTGCCTCTTTCCAGGCTTTGCTGAGACCCCGCTGCTTTGAAGCCCAACGCACTTGCGCAGACAGCCACTACGCATGCACATTACTCAGCAACTCATCGCCAGCAGAGGACGTCATTTAGGAGGGAGACACCGTTGGACATCACCGCACAAGTGATGTTAAATACCGGCAGCGTATTCATAAGTATCACAGTGATACTATGCAAAATATGCCACCGGCAGTTTGTATTGTTATCAAGAGCCCGTAGTGTAGTACAGTTCCAATTAGCTTCAGTCAAAAGCCAATAATGGCTGTACTTTTATTACAGCAGTATTCAGCCCTTAGCAGAGGATATGTTCCCTTCTATCACCACCGGGTAGGGGGGACAAGAGAGTCAGCCAGACTCATGGAAGAGCGCAGCCTGAGGCCTTGATGATTCAATTCACTCAGAATTTATTTCCCATGGCCCCATCCCCCGTGGGGTGAGGCACTCGCAGCACCCCATCCAACACTTCCCCTATGTCTAGGGGACGGGATCGGGTGCTTTGTCACACACCCACGTGTGTGTGTGTGTGTGTGTGTGTGTGTGTGTGTGTGTGTGTGTGTATATACACATATACACAGTGGACAGGGATCAGGGTCTCTGACATATATACTGTATACAGATGATGGACAGGTGTCTCGGACATATATATTGTAGGTGATGGCTAGGTGTCTCTGACATATATACTGTAGGTGATGGCTAGGTGTCTCTGATTTATATGCTGTACATAGGGGGTGAGAATCAGTATCTCTGACATACATACGGTAACTAGGAGACGGTGATCCAAATCTCTGAAATATGTACTATATGGGGAATGGATCTCTGATAGATACTGTATACAGGTGAGAGGGACTGGAGTCTATGACATATATCCTGCATATAGGGGTCAGGATTGAGTGCTCTGACAGATACAGTATATAGAGGACGGGGATCGGGTGTCCTGAGACATTTACTGTATATAAGGGACGGGATCGGGTGCTCTGACAGATATACTGTCTATAGGGGATGGGCTGGAGGTATCTGACAATGCTGTATATAGGGGACGGGATAGAGTGCTCGGACAGAAATACAGTATACAGGGAACGGGATCGAGTGCTTGGACACATATTATATAGAGGGGATAGGATCAGGTGCTCTGACACATATACTGTATATAGTGGATGGGATTGGAGTGCACAGACATATTTACTGTATATAAGGGATGGGATTAGGGTGCTTGGACACATATACTATGTATAGGGGATGGGATTGGGTGTTCGGACACATATACTGTATATGGGGTCGGGGTTGGGTGCTCTGACACATATATTGCATATAGGGGTGGTGATCGGGGTGCTCTGACAGATATACTGTATATAGGGGAAGGGGTTCTGGTGCTCGGACACATATACTGTATATAGGATATGGGGATTGGGTACTGGGACACATTTACTGTATATGGGCACGGGATCGGGTGCTTTGTCACATATACTGTATATAGGGAACAGGAATGGGTGCTCGGACATAAAAACTATGTATATAGGGGACGAGAATCGGGTGCTCTGGCAGATATACTGTATATCAGAGACGGGATTGGGTTTTCTGACAGATATACTGTATAGAAAGGACGGGGATCGGGTGCTCGGACACATATACTGTATATAGGGGACGGGATTGGGTGCTCGGCCACATATACTGTATATAGGAGATGGGGATCGGGTGCTTGGACACATTACAGTATATAGGGGACAGAATCGGTAGCTCGGACACATATGGTGTATAGAGGGGACAGGATCGGGTGCTTGGACACATGACAGTATATAGGGGATGGGATCGGGTGCTTGGACACATATACTGTATATATAGGGGATGGGATCAGGTACTCGGACACATACTATATATAGGGGATGGGGATTGGGTGTTCTGAGAGGTATATAGTATATGGGGGACGGGATAGGGTGCTTGGACACATTACAGTATATAAGGGACAGGGTCAGGTGCTCGGACACATATAGTATATAGGAGACGGGATTGGGTGCTCGGACACATATACTGTATATAGGGGATGAGGATTGGGTGCTCTGAAAGATATACAGTATATAGGGGATGGGATCGGGTGCTCGGACACATACTGTATATAGGGGATGGGGATCGGGGGTTCTGTCATATATACTGTACATAGGGGATGGGATCGGATGCTCAGATACATATACTGTATATAGGGTATGGGATAGAGTGCTCTGAGAGATATACAGTATATAGGGGATGGGATTAGGTGCTCGGACACATACTGTATATAGTGGATGGGGATCAGGTTCTCTGACAGTTCTACAGTATATAGGGGACGAGATCGGGTGTGCAAACACACATACAGTATATAGGGGATGGGGTGCTCTGACAGATATACAGTACATAGGGTATGGGATCAGGTGCTCAGACACATATGCAGTATATAAGGGACGGAATCGGGTGGTTGGATACATATACAGTATATAGGGGATGGGGATCGGGTGCTCTGACAGATATAAAGTATATAGTGGATGGGATTGGGTGCTCTGACAGATATACAGTATATTGGGAATGGGATCAGGTGCTTGGACACATATACACTATATAGGGGACGGGATTGTGTGCTCTGACAGATATACAGTATATAGGGGATGGGGATCGGGTGCTCTGACAGATATACAGTATATAAGGTATGGGATCGGGTGCTCGAACACATATACATTATTTAGGGGATGGGGATGGGGTGCTTTGACAGATACACAGTATATAGGGGATGGGGATCAGGTGCTTGGACACATATACAGTATATAGGGGACGGAATCGGGCGCTTTGACACATACAGTATATTGGAGGACGGGATCGGGTGCTCTGACAGATATACAGCATATAGGGGGTGGGGATTTGGTGCTCTGACACATACAGTATATAGGGGATGGGGATCGGGTGTTCTGACAGATATACAGTACATAGGGGATGGGATCGGGTGCTCAGACACAAATACAGTACATAGGGGACAGGATCGGGTGCTCTGACAGGTATACAGTATATAGGTGACGGGATAGGGTGCTCTGACAAATATACAGTATATAGGGGATGGGATCAGGTGCTCCGACAGATATACAGTATATAGGGGATGGGATCAAGTGATCGGACACATATACATCATATAGGGGATGGGGATCATGTGCTCAGACACGCATACTGTATATAGGGGATGGGGATCAGGTGCTCTGACAGATATACAGTATATAGGGGACGGGGATCGGGTGCTCAGACACATATACAGTAAACGGGACAGAGATCGGGTGCTCGGACACATATATTATATATAGGGGACAGGGATCGGGTGCTCTGACAGAAATACAGTATATAGGGGACGGGATTGGGTGCCCTGACAGATATAGATTATATAGGGGATGGGGATCGGGTGCTCTGACACATACAGTATACAGGGGATGGGGATCGGATGCTCTGACAGAAATACAATATATAGTGGATGGGATCGAGTGATCGGACACATATAGTAACATAGTATTTGAGGTTGAATAGAGGCAAATTGCCCATCGTGTTCAACCTGTTTTAAGTTGTGATGATTCTACATACTTGCTAAATAATGTTTTATGACTAGTTAGCTACTATAACTCATGTTACCCCCGGATTAACCACGTTGATATTTTAAGTATTATAACCTTGGATAGCTTTTTAATTCAGAAATGTATCCATTCCTTTTTTAAATCCAATTACAGAGTCCGCCATTACCACCTTCCCTCAATATACATTATATAGCGGATGGGGATCGGGTGCTCTGACAGATATACAGTATATAGGGGACGGGGATCGGGTGCTCGGACAAATAATAGGATTTTGGTTACCTACCGGTAAATCCTTTTCTCGTAGTCCGTAGAGGATGCTGGGGTCCACATTAGTACCATGGGGTATAGAAGAGTCCACCAGGAGCCATTGGCACTTTAAGAGTTTGAGAGTGTGGGCTGACTCCTCCCTCTATACCCCTCCTACCAAACTCAGTCTAGAAACTGTGCCCGAGGAGACGGACATCTTCGAGAGAAGGATTATACACAGATAGTGGCGAGATTCATACCAGCTCACACATACAAGGCACATCAGGCTAACTTAGCTTGAAAACTCAGCAACCGCTGAAACATTACTTACCAAGTAACAATGCAGTACTTAACTAAAACGAAGTTGTACTGAACCAAATAACGATAGCAGGAAAACAAATAGCTGGACGGGCACCCAGCATCCTCCACGGACTACGAGAAAAGGAATTACTGGTAGGTAACCAAAATCCTATTTTCTCTTACGTCCTAGAGGATGCTGGGGTCCACATTAGTACCATGGGGATGTACCGAAGCTCCCAGAACGGGAGGGAGAGCGCGGAGGCTCCTGCAGAACTGATTGACTGAACTTCAGATCATCAGAGGCCAAAGTATCGAACTTGTAAAACTTTGCAAACGTGTTCGACCCAAACCAAGTAGCTGCTCTGCAAAGTTGTAATGCCGAGACACCCCGGGTAGACGCCCAGGAAGACCCCACCCTACGAGTATAGTGGGCCTTGACAGTCGTAGTACACGGCAATCCTGCCGTAGAATACGCATGCTGGATAGTGAACCTGATCCAGAGAGAGATCGTCTGCTTAGAAGCAGGACACCCAATTTTCTTGGGATCATACAGGACAAACAGAGAGTCCGATTTTCTGTGACGAGCAGTTCTCTTCACATGGATTTTCAGAGCCCTTACAACATCCATGGACTTTGATGAAATTGAGGCGCCAGTAGTCACTGGCACCACAATTGGTGGGTTGATATGAAATGCCGACACAACCTTCGGAAGCAACTGCTGACGTGTCATGTCCGGAGCTCAGCTCTATCTTCGTGGAAGATCAAGTATGGGCTTTTACAGGACAAAGCCTCTAACTCTGACACACGTCTAGCAGAAGCTAAGGCCAACAACGTGACAGCCTTCCATGTAAGAAATTTCACCTCAACCTCCGGTAGAGGCTCGAACCAGTCCGATTGGAGGAACTGCAACACCACGTTAAGGTCCCAAGGCGCCGTAGGCGGTACAAAGGGAGGTTGGATGTGCAGAACACCCTTCAAAAAGGTCTGAACCTCAGGAGGGCAGTCAATTGTTTCCGGAAGAAAATGGATAGGGACGAAATCTGGACCTTCACGGATCCCAACCTCAGGCCCATATCCACACCGGCTTGTAGGTAGAGGAGAAACTGTCCCAGTTGAAACTCCACTGCAGGAAATTTCTTGGACTCACCACAATACATATTTTTTCCAAATTCGATGGTAATGTTTATACGTTACTCCTTTCCTAGCCTGTATCAGGGTAGAAATGACCTTGTTCGAAATGCCCTTTCGAGCTAGTATCAGGCGTTCAACCTCCATGCCATCAAACGTAGCCGCAGTAAGCCTTGATAGGCGAACGGCTCCTGCTGCAGCAGGTCCTCGCGAAGAGGAAGAGGCCTTGGCTCTTCTTGCAGTAGATCCGCGTACCAAGCCCTTCTTGGCTAGTCTGGAGCAATGAGGATCGCTTGAACCCTTGTTCTCCTTATGAGATTTAGAACTTTTGGGATGAGTAGAAGTGGAGGAAACACGTACACCTGTAACACTCACGGAGTCACTAGGGCGTCCACCGCCACTGCTTGCGGGTACCTCGACCTGGAACAATAACGCCGAAGCTTCTTGTTGAGACGAGAGGCCATCATGTTGATCTGGGGTACGCCCCAAAGATCTGTTACCTCCGTGAACACCTCCGGATGGAGACCCCACTCCCCTGGATGGAGATCGTGTCTGCTGAGGAAGTCCGCTTCCCAGTTGTCTACTCCCGGAATGAAGATTGCTGACAGCGCCAACGCATGTTTTTCTGCCCAGAGGATGATTCTTGTTACCTCTGACATTGCAGCTCTGCTCTTCGTTCCGCCCTGTCGGTTTATGTAAGCCACTGTTGTCACATTGTCCGACTGCACTTGAACGGCCCGATTTCTCAGAAGATGGGCCGCTTAGTTCCAGAATGTTTATCGACAGGCCGGCTTCCAGACTTGACCACCTTCCTTGGAAGGTTTTCCCTTGAGTGACTGCACCCCAGCCTCGGAAACTTGCATCCGTCGTTATAAGGATCCAGTCCTGAATACCGAACCTGCGGCCCTCAAGAAGGTGAAGTAATTGCAGCCACCAGAGGAGTGAAATCCTGGCCTTTGGCGACAGACGTATTCTCTGGTGCATGTGTAGATGGGATCCCGACCACTTGTCCATGAGATCCAGTTGGAAGGACCGAGCGTGAAACCTCCCGTACTGCAGAGCCTCGTAAGAGGCCACCATCTTCCCAAGAAGGCGAATGCACTGATGAACCGACACCCGGGTTGGCTTCAGGACACCCCGGACCATTGTTTGTATAACCAACGCTTTTTCCTCTGGAAGAAACACCCTCTGCACTTCCGTGTCGAGGATCATTCCCAGAAAGGACAACCTCCTGGTTGGTTCCAAATGAGATTTTGGAAGATTCAGGATCCAACCATGTTCCCTGAGAAGCTGGGTCGTGAGAGCTATGGAACGTAACAGCTTCTCCTTAGACGATGCCTTCATCAACAGATCGTCCAGATACAGAATAATGTTCACCCCCTGTCTGCGGAGGAGAATCATCATTTCCGCCATCACCTTGGAGAATACCCTCGGTGCTGTGGAGAGGCCAAATGGTAGGGCCTGGAACTGAAAATGACAGTCCAACCGTGCAAATCGAAGATAAGCTTGATGCGGCAGCCAAATCGGAATGTGGAGGTACGCATCCTTGATATCCAGTGATACCAGGAATTCCCCCTCCTCCAGACCTGATATCACTGCCCTTAGAGACTCCATTTTGAACTTGAACTCTCTCAGAAAGGGGTTTAGTGATTTTATGTTCAGATTGGGCCTGACCGAACCATCCGGTTTCAGTACCACGAAAAGGTTTGAACAGTAACCTTTGTTTTGCATATGAGGTGGTACTGGCACAATGACTTGTGCCTCCACCAACTTCTGGACGGCTTCTTGCAGGACAGTCCTGTCTGCCAGCAGAGCTGGCAAGACTGATTTGAATAATCGGTGAGGAGGGAGATTTTGAAATTCCAGCACCCAGGGATCCAGGCCGGATGACACCCAGACGTGACTGAAATGCCTGAGTCTCGCTCCCACTGGCCCCACCTCCGGGACGTACAGTACACCGTCATGCGGAGGACTTTGGTGTACCTGAAGCAGGTTTCTGTTCCTGGGAACCTGCAGCCGCAGGTTTCTTGGACTTCGGACGATCTCCCCGAAATAAGGTGTTGGACGGCTTGGCCTTTCTGGGCTTGGTTGACCGAAAGGGCTGTGATGTAGCTGAAGAAAAGGGTTTCTTCGGAGCAGGTGTAGCTGAGGGAAGAAAAGGTGACTTACCAGCCGTAGCCGTGGAGATCCACGCATCTAACGCTTCCCCAAAGAGAGCCTGACCTATGTAGGGTAGGGTCTCCACACTTCTCCTGGATTCCGCGTCGGCAGACCACTGGCGCAACCACAGTCCTCGACGAGCTGATACAGACATGGAAGAAATTCCAGCAGCCATGGAACCCAGGTCTTTCATGGATTCTACCAGAAATCCTGCCGAATCCTGAATGTTACATAAAATAAGAATTTACTCACCGGTAATTTTATTTCTCGTAGTCCGTAGTGGATGCTGGGACTCCGTAAGGACCATGGGGAATAGCGGCTCCACAGGAGACTGGGCACAACTATAAAGAAAGCTTTAGACTACTGGTGTGCACTGGCTCCTCCCACTATGACCCTCCTCCAGACTTCAGTTAGGATACTGTGTCCGGAAGAGCTGACACAATAAGGAAGGATTTTGAATCCCGGGTAAGACTCATACCAGCCACACCAATCACACCGTATAACTCGTGATACAATACCCAGTTAACAGTATGATAACAACTGAGCCTCTCAACAGATGGCTCAACAATAACCCTTTAGTTAAACAATAACTATATACAAGTATTGCAGACAATCCGCACTTGGGATGGGCGCCCAGCATCCACTACGGACTACGAGAAAATAAGATTTTACGCACCGGTAAATCTATTTCTCGTAGTCCGTAGTGGATGCTGGGGACTCCGTAAGGACCATGGGGAATAGACGGGCTCCGCAGGAGACTGGGCACACTAAAAGAAAGATTTGGTACTACCTGGTGTGCACTGGCTCCTCCCTCTATGCCCCTCCTCCAGACCTCAGTTAGGATACTGTGCCCGGAAGAGCTGACACAATAAGGAAGGATTTTGAATCCCGGGTAAGACTCATACCAGCCACACCAATCACACCGTATAACTCGTGATATTAAACCCAGTTAACAGTATGAAATACAACTGAGCCTCTCAACAGATGGCTCAACAATAACCCTTTAGTTAGGCAATAACTATATACAAGTATTGCAGACAATCCGCACTTGGGATGGGCGCCCAGCATCCACTACGGACTACGAGAAATAGAATTACCGGTGAGTAAAATCTTATTTTCTCTGACGTCCTAGTGGATGCTGGGGACTCCGTAAGGACCATGGGGATTATACCAAAGCTCCCAAACGGGCGGGAGAGTGCGGATGACTCTGCAGCACCGAATGAGAGAACTCAAGGTCCTCCTCAGCCAGGGTATCAAATTTGTAGAATTTAGCAAACGTGTTTGCCCCTGACCAAGTTGCAGCTCGGCAAAGTTGTAAAGCCGAGACCCCTCGGGCTGCCGCCCAAGATGAGCCCACCTTCCTCGTGGAATGGGCTTTCACTGATTTAGGATGCGGCAATCCAGCCGCAGAATGCGCCAGCTGAATTGTGTTACAAATCCAGCGAGCAATAGTCTGCTTAGAAGCAGGAGCACCTATTTTGTTGGGTGCATACAGGATAAAAAGCGAGTCAGTTTTCCTGACTCCAGCCGTCCTGGAAACATAAATTTTCAAGGCCCTGACTACGTCCAGTAACTTGGAATCCTCCAAGTCCCTAGTAGCCGCAGGCACCACAATAGGTTGGTTCAAGTGAAAAGCTGATACCACCTTAGGGAGAAACTGGGGACAAGTCCTCAATTCTGCCCTATCCATATGGAAAATCAGATAAGGGCTTTTACATGACAAAGCCGCCAATTCTGACACACGCCTGGCCGAAGCCAAGGCCAATAACATGACCACTTTCCACGTGAGATATTTCAGATCCACAGTTTTAAGTGGTTCAAACCAATGTGATTTTAGGAAACTCAACACCACATTGAGATCCCAAGGTGCCACAGGAGGCACAAAAGGGGGCTGAATATGAAGCACTCCCTTTACAAAAGTCTGAACTTCAGGTAGTGAAGCCAGTTCTTTCTGGAAGAAAATCGACAGAGCCGAAATCTGGACCTTAATGGAACCCAATTTTAGGCCCATAGTCACTCCCGACTGTAGGAAATGCAGAAAACGACCCAGCTGAAATTCCTCTGTAGGGGCCTTCCTGGCCTCACACCACGCAACATATTTTCGCCATATGCGGTGATAATGGTTTGCGGTTACTTCTTTCCTAGCTTTTATCAGCGTAGGAATGACTTCCTCCGGAATGCCCTTTTCCTTCAGGATCCGGTGTTCAACCGCCATGCCGTCAAACGCAGCCGCGGTAAGTCTTGGAACAGACAGGGCCCCTGCTGCAGCAGGTCCTGTCTGAGTGGTAGAGGCCATGGGTCCTCTGACATCATTTCTTGAAGTTCCGGATACCACGCTCTTCTTGGCCAATCCGGAACAATGAGTATAGTTCTTACTCCTCTTCTCCTTATTATCCTCAGTACCTTTGGTATGAGAGGAAGAGGAGGGAACACATAATCCGATCGGTACACCCACGGTGTTACCAGAGCGTCCACAGCTATCGCCTGCGGGTCTCTCGACCTGGCGCAATATTTTTCTAGCTTTTTGTTTAGGCGGGACGCCATCATGTCCACCTGTGGTTTTTCCCACTGGTTTACAATCATTTGAAAGACTTCTGGATGAAGTCCCCACTCTCCCGGGTGGAGGTCGTGCCTGCTGAGGAAGTCTGCTTCCCAGTTGTCCACTCCCGGAATGAACACTGCTGACAGCGCTAGTACGTGATTTTCCGCCCATCGGAGAATCCTTGTGGCTTCTGCCATGGCCACCCTGCTTCTTGTGCCGCCCTGTCGGTTTACATGGGCGACTGCCGTGATGTTGTCTGATTGGATCAGAACCGGCTGGATTTGAAGCAGGGGCCTTGCCTGACTTAGGGCACTGTAAATGGCCCTCAGTTCCAGAATGTTTATGTGGAGGGACGACTCCTGACTTGACCAAAGTCCCTGGAAATTTCTTCCCTGTGTGACTGCGCCCCAGCCCCGAAGGCTGGCATCCGTGGTCACCAGGACCCAGTCCTGTATGCCGAATCTGCGGCCCACTAGAAGATGAGCACTCTGCAGCCACCACAGTAGAGACACCCTGGTCCTTGGAGACAGGGTTATCAGTTGATGCATCTGAAGATGCGATCCCGACCACTTGTCCAAGAGGTCCCACTGGAAGGTCCTTGCATGGAACCTGCCGAATGGAATTGCTTCGTACGAAGCCACCATTTTTCCCAGGACTCGTGTGCAGTGATGCACCGATACCCGTTTTGGTTTTAGGAGGTCTCTGACTAGAGATGACAGCTCCTTGGCTTTCTCCTGCGGGAGAAACACTTTTTTCTGTTCTGTGTCCAGAACCATCCCCAGGAACAGTAGACGTGTCGTAGGGACCAGCTGTGACTTTGGAATGTTTAGAATCCAGCCATGCTGTTGTAGCACTTCCCGAGATAGTGCTACTCCGACCAGTAACTGCTCCCTGGACCTCGCCTTTATTAGGAGATCGTCCAAGTACGGGATAATTAAAACACCCTTTTTTCGAAGGAGTATCATCATTTCTGCCATTACCTTGGTAAACACCCTCGGTGCCGTGGACAGTCCAAACGGTAGAGTCTGGAATTGGTAATGGCAATCCTGTACCACAAATCTGAGGTACTCCTGGCGAGGAATGTAAATTGGGACATGCAGGTAAGCATCCTTGATGTCCAGGGATACCATGTAATCCCCCTCGTCCAGGCTTGCAATAACCGCCCTGAGCGATTCCATCTTGAACTTGAATCTTTTTATGTAAGTGTTCAAGGATTTCAAATTTAAAATGGGTCTCACCGAACCGTCCGGTTTCGGTACCACAAACAGTGTGGAATAGTAACCCCGTCCTTGTTGAAGTAGGGGTACTTTGACTATCACCTGCTGGGAATACAGCTTGTGAATTGCCTCTAGTACAGCCTCCCTGCCCGAGGGAGTTGTCGGTAAGGCCGATTTGAGGAAACGGCGGGGGGGAGGCGCCTCGAATTCCAGCTTGTACCCCTGAGATACTACTTGAAGGATCCAGGGATCCACCCGTGAGCGAACCCACTGATCGCTGAAATTTTTGAGGCGGCCCCCCACCGTACCTGGCTCCGCCTGTGGAGCCCCACCGTCATGCGGCGGACTTGGAAGAAGCGGGGGAGGACTTTGGTTCCTGGGAACCTGCTGCAGCTTTTTTCCCCTTCCTCTGCCTCTAGACAGAAAGGACCCGCCTTTTCCCCGCCTGTTTTTCTGGGGTCGAAAGGACTGTACCTGATAATACGGCGCTTTCTTAGGCTGTGAGGGGACATGGGGTAAAAATGCTGACTTCCCAGCTGTTGCTGTGGAAACAAGGTCTGAGAGACCGTCCCCGAATAACTCCTCACCCTTATAAGGCAAAACTTCCATGTGCCTTTTAGAATCTGCATCCCCTGCCCACTGCCGAGTCCATAAGCCTCTCCTAGCAGAAATGGACAATGCACTTATTCTAGATGCCAGCCGGCAGATCTCCCTCTGTGCATCTCTCATGTACAAGACTGAGTCTTTTATATGCTCTACGGTTAGCAATATAGTGTCCCTGTCCAGGGTGTCAATATTTTCTGACAGGGAATCTGACCAAGCAGCAGCAGCACTGCACATCCACGCTGAAGCAATAGCTGGTCTCAGTATAACACCAGTGTGTGTATATATAGACTTTAGGATAGCCTCCTGCTTTCTATCAGCAGGTTCCTTTAGGGCGGCGTATCCGGAGACGGTAGTGCCACCTTTTTAGACAAACGTGTGAGCGCTTTATCCACCCTAGGGGGAGTTTCCCAACGTGACCTATCCTCTGGCGAGAAAGGGAACGCCATTAGTAATTTTTTTGAAATCACCAATTTCTTATCAGGGAAAGCCCACGCTTCTTCACACACTTCATTCAATTCTTCAGATGGGGGAAAAACTATTGGAAGTTTTTTCTCCCCAAACATAATACCCTTTTTTGAGGTACCTGGGTTTATATCAGAAAATAAGATTTTACTTACCGATAAATCTATTTCTCGTAGTCCGTAGTGGATGCTGGGGACTCCGTCAGGACCATGGGGAATAGCGGCTCCGCAGGAGACAGGGCACAAAAGCAAGCTTTTAGGATCACATGGTGTGTACTGGCTCCTCCCCCTATGACCCTCCTCCAAGCCTCAGTTAGGTACTGTGCCCGGACGAGCGTACACAATAAGGAAGGATCTTGAATCCCGGGTAAGACCCAAACCAGCCACACCAATCACACCGTACAACTTGTGATCTGAACCCAGTTAACAGTATGATAACAATGAAGTAGCCTCTAAAAAAGATGGCTCACAACAATAATAACCCGATTTTTGTAACAATAACTATGTACAAGTAATGCAGACAATCCGCACTTGGGATGGGCGCCCAGCATCCACTACGGACTACGAGAAATAGATTTATCGGTAAGTAAAATCTTATTTTCTCTAACGTCCTAGTGGATGCTGGGGACTCCGTCAGGACCATGGGGATTATACCAAAGCTCCCAAACGGGCGGGAGAGTGCGGGTGACTCTGCAGCACCGAATGAGAGAACTCCAGGTCCTCCTCAGCCAGGGTATCAAATTTGTAGAATTTTACAAACGTGTTCCCCCCTGACCACGTAGCTGCTCGGCAAAATTTTAAAGCCGAGACCCCCTCGGGCATCCGCCCAAGATGAGCCCACCTTCCTTGTGGAATGGGCATTGACAGATTTTGGCTGTGGCAGGCCTGCCACAGACTGTGCAAGCTGAATTGTACTACAAATCCAACGAGCAATAGTCTGCTTAGAAGCAGGAGCACCCATCTTTTGGGGTGCATACAATATAAACAGCAAGTCAGACTTTCTGACTCCAGCCGTCCTGGAAATATATATATATATATATATATATATATATATTTTTAGGGCCCCGACAACGTCTAGCAACTTGGAGTCCTCCAAGTCCCTAGTAGCCGCAGGCACCACAATATGTTGTTTCAGGCGAAACGCTGACACCACCTTAGGAAGAAACTGGGGACGAGTCCGCAGTTCTGCCCTGTCCGAATGGAAAAACAAATATGAGCTTTTTTTTTAAGACAAAGCCCCCAATTCTGACAATCGCCTGGCCGAGGCCAGGGCCACAACATGGTCCCTTTCCATGTGAGATATTTCAAATCCACAGATTTGATCGGTTCAAACCAATATGATTTGAGGAATCCCAACACTACGTTGAGATCCCACGGTGCCACTGGAGGCACACAAGGGGCTGTATATGCAATACTCCCTTGACAAACGTCTGGACTTCAGGAATTGAAGCCAATTTTTTCTGGAAGAAAATCTACAGGGCCGAAACTTGAACCTTAATGGACCCCAATTTGAGGCTCATAGACACTCCTGTTTTCAGGAAGTGCAGAAATCGACCTAGTTGAAATTTTTTCGTGGGGCCTTCCTGGCCTCACCCACGCAACATATTTTCACCACATGTGGTGATAACGTTGTGCGGTCACCTCCTTCCTGGCTTTGACCAGGGTAGGTATGACCTCTTCCGGAATGCCTTTTCCCTTAGGATCCGGCGTTCAACCGCCATGCCGTCAAACGCAGTCGCGGTAAGTCTTGGAACAGACAAGGTCCCTGCTGGAGCAGGTCCTTTCTTAGAGGCAGATGCCACGGTTCCTCTTGGAACAGACATGGTTCTTGCTGAAAGCAAATCCCATCTTAGCTCCCGAGGCCATTAGTCCTCTGTGAGCATCTCTTGAAGTTCCGGGTACCAAGTCCCTCTTGGCCAATCCGGAGCCACGAGTATAGTTCTTACTCCTCTACGTCTTATAATTCTCAATACCTTGGTTATGAGAAGCAGAAGAGGGAACACATACACCGACTGTTACACCCACGGTGTTACCAGGACGTCCACAGCTATCGCCTGAAGGTCTCGTGACCTGGCGCAATACCTGTCCCGTTTTTTGTTCGGGCGGGACGCCATCATTTCCACCTTTGGTCTTTCCCAACGGTTCACAATCATGCGGAAAACTTCCCGATGAAGTTCCCACTCTCCCGGGTGGAGGTCGTGCCTGCTGAGGAAGTCTGCTTCCCAGTCGTCCACTCCCGGAATGAACACTGCTGACAGTGCTATCACATGATTTTCCGTCTAGCGAAAAATCCTTGCAGTTTTGACCACTGCCCTCCTGCTTCTTGTGCCGCCCTATCTGTTTACGTGGGCGACTGCCGTGATGTTATCCCACTGGATCAATACCGGCTGACCTTGAAGCAGAGGCCTTGCTAAGCTTATAGCATTACAATTTGCTCTTAGCTCCAGTATATTTATGTGGAGAGAATTCTCCAGACTTGATCACACTCCCTGGAAATTTTTTCCCTGTGTGACTGCTCCCCAGCCTCTCAGGCTGGCCTCCGTGGTTACCAGCATCCAATCCTGAATGCCGAATCTGCGGCCCTCTAGAAGATGAGCACTCTGTAATCACCACAGGAGAGACACCCTTGTCCTTGGATATAGGGTTATCCGCTGATGCATCTGAAGATGCTATCCGGACCATTTGTCCAGCAGATCCCACTGAAGAGTTCTTGCGTGAAATCTGCCGAATGGAAGCGCTTCGTAATAAGCCACCATTTTTTACCAGGACTCTTGTGCAATGATGCACTGACACTTTTCCTGGTTTTAGGAGAATCCCGATTAGCTCGGATAACTCCCTGGCTTTCTCCTCTGGGAGAAACACCCTTTTCCTGGACTGTGTCCAGAATCATCCCTAGGACCAGCAGACGTGTCGTCGGAACAACTGCGGTTTTGGAATATTTAGAATCCACCCGTGCTGTCGTAGAACTACTTGAGATAGTGCTACTCCGACCTCCAACTGTTCTCTGGACCTTGTTCTTATCAGGAGGTCGTCCATTTTCTTTGAAGACGAATCCTCATTTCGGTCATTACCTTGGTAAAGACCCGGGGTGCCTTGGACACTCCAACGGCATCGTCTGAAACTGATAGTGACAGTTCTGTACCACGAACCTGAGGTACCCTTGGTGAGAAAAGCAAATTTTGGGACATGGAGGTAAGCATCCCTGATGTCCCGGGACACCATATAGTCCCCTTGTTCCCAGTTCGCTATCACTGCTCTGAGTGACTCCATCTGGATTTGAACCCTTGTAAGTGTTCAAATTTTTCAGATTTAGAATCGGTCTCACCTAGCCTTCTGGCTTCAGTACCACCCTATAGTGTGGAACAATACCCCTTTCCTTGTTGTAGGAGGGGTAATTTTATTATCACCTGCTGGGAATACAGCTTGTGAATTGTTTTCAATACTGCCTCCCTGTCGGAGGGGGACATTGGTACAGCAGACTACAGGAACCTGCGAGGGGGGAAACGCCTCGACATTCCAATCTGTGCCCCTTTGATACTACTGTACGGTCCCAGCGTCATGCTGAGAACTTAGTAGAAGCGGTGGAGGGCTTCTGTTACTGGGAATGGGCTGCCTGCTGCAGTCTTCTTCCCTTTCCTCTATCCCTGGGCAGATATCTTATAGGGACGAAAAGACTGAGGCTGAAAAGACGGTGTCTTTTTCTGCAGAGATGTGACTTAGGGTAAAACACGGTGGATCTTCCAGCAGTTGCCGTGGCCACCAGGTCCCATGGACCGACCCCAAATAACTCCTCCCCTTTTATACGGCAATACATCTTTGTGCCGTTTGGAATCTGCATCCCCTGACCACTGTCGTGTCCATAAACATCTTCTTGCAGATATGGTCATCGCATTTACTCTTGATGCCAGAGTGCAAATATCCCTCTGCGCATCTCGTATATATAGAAATGCATCCTTTAAATGCTCTATAGTCAATAAAATACTGTCCCTGTCAAGGGTATCAATATTTTTAGTCAGGGAATCCGACCAAGCCACCTCAGCTCTGCACATCCAGGCTGAGGCGATCGCTGGTCACAGTATAACACCAGCATGTGTGTGTATACTTTTTAGGATATTTTTCTGATAAGCATGTGAGCGCCTTATCCACCCTGAGGGGTGTTTCCCAATGCGCCTTAACTTCTGGCGGGAAAGGGTATACCGCCAATAATTTTCTATCGGGGGAAACCCACGCATCATCACACACTTCATTTAATTTATCTGATTCAGGAAAAACTACAGGTAGTTTTTTCACCTCACACATAATACCCTTCTTTGTGGTACTTGGAGTATCAGAAATATGTAACACCTCCTTCATTGCCCTTAACGTGTGGCCCTAAAGGAAAATACGTTTGTTTCTTCACCGTCGACACTGAAATCAGTGTCCGTGTCTGGGTCTATGTCGACCGACTGAGGTAAATGGGCGTTTTTACAAGCCCCTGACGGTGTCTGAGACGCCTGGACCGGTACTAATTTGTTTGCCGGCCGTCTCATGTCGTCAACCCACTTGCAGCGTGTTGACATTATCACGTAATTCCATAAGTAAGCCATCCATTCCGGTGTCGACTCCCTAGAGAGTGACATCACCATTACAGGCAATTTGCTCCGCCTCCTCACCAACATTTTCCTCATACATGTCGACACACACGTACCGACATACAGCACACACATAGGGAATGCTCTGATAGAGGACAGGACCCACTAGCCCCTTGGGGAGACAGAGGGAGAGTTTGCCAGCACACACCAAAATGCTATAATTATACAGGGACAACCCTTATATAAGTGTTCCTCCCATATAGCATTTAATATATATGTATATCGCCAAATCAGTGCCCCCCCTCTCTGTTTTAACCCTGTTTCTGTAGTGCAGTGCAGGGGAGAGCCTGGGAGCCTTCCCCTCAGCCTTTCTGTGAGGGAAAATGGCGCTGTGTGCTGAGGAGAATAGGCCCCGCCCCCTTTTCGGCGGGCTTCTTCTCCGGAGATTGTGAAGTCTGGCAGGGGTTAAATACATCCATATAGCCTCAAGGGCTATATGTGATGTATTTTTCGCCATACAGGTATTCTACATTGCTGCCAGGGCGCCCCCCCCCGCGCCCTGCACCCTCCGTGATCGCTGTGGGAAATGTGCTGACAGACAATGGCGCACAGCTGCAGTGCTGTGCGCTACCTGAGGAAGACTGAAAAGTCTTCTGCCGCCTGGTTCCGGACCTCTTCAATCTTCAGCATCTGCAAGGGGGTCGGCGGCGCGGCTCCGGGACGAACCCCAGGGCGAGACCTGTGTTCCGACTCCCTCTGAAGCTAATGGTGTCCAGTAGCCTAAGAATCCAATCCATCCTGCACGCAGGTGAGTTGAAATTCTCTCCCCTAAGTCCCTCGATGCAGTGAGCCTGTTGCCAGCAGGACTCACTGAAAATAAAGAACCTAAAAACTTTTTCTAAGCAACTCTTTAAGAGAGCCACCTAGATTGCACCCTTCTCGGACGGGCACAAAAACCTAACTGGGGCTTGGAGGAGGGTCATAGGGGGAGGAGCCAGTACACACCATGTGATCCTAAAAGCTTGCTTTTGTGCCCTGTCTCCTGCGGAGCCGCTATTCCCCATGGTCCTGACGGAGTCCCCAGCATCCACTAGGACGTTAGAGAAAGGTGTAAAACCTCTTTCATTGCCTCAATCATGCCATGAATGGCCCTAGTGGACATTAAATTTGACTCATCGTCGTCGACACTGGTATCAGTATCCGTGTCGACATCTGTGTCTGCCATCTGAGGTAGCGGGCGTTTTAGAGCCCCTGATGGTCTTTGAATTGCCTGGGCAGGCACGAGCTGAGAAGCCGGCTGTCCCGCATTTGGCATGTCGTCAAATTTTTTATGTAAGGAGTCGACACTTGCACGTAATTCCTTCCATAAGTCCATCCACTCAGGTGTCTGCCCCGCAGGGGGTGACATCACATTTATAGGCATCTGCTCCGCCTCCACATAAGTCTCCTCATCAAACATGTCGACACAGCCGTACCGACACACCGCACACACACACAGAGAATGCTCTTAAAGGAGACAGGACCCCACAAAAGCCCTTTGGGGAGACAGAGAGAGAGTATGCCAGCACACACCAGAGCGCTATATAATGCAGGGACTAACTGAGTTATGTCCCCTATAGCTGCTATAATATTTACTGCGCCTCAAATCTGTGCCCCCCCTCTCTTTTTTACCCTTTGCTGTAGTGTAGACTGCAGGGGAGAGTCAGGGAGCTTCCTTCCAGCGGAACTGTGAGGGAGAAATGGCGCCAATGTGCTGAGGGAGATGGCTCCGCCCCTTTTTCGGCGGACTTTTCTCCCGCTTTTTTCTGTATTCTGGCAGGGGTAATTACCACATATATAGCCTCTGGGGCTATATATTGTGGTTATTTTGCCAGCCAAGGTGATATTATTGCTGCTCAGGGCGCCCCCCCCCCAGCGCCCTGCACCCTCAGTGACCGGAGTGTGAAGTGTGTAATGAGGAGCAATGGCGCACAGCTGCAGTGCTGTGCGCTACCTTGGTGAAGACTGAAGTCTTCTGCCGCCGATTTTCCGGACCATCTTCATGCTTCTGGCTCTGTAAGGGGGACGGCGGCGCGGCTCCGGGAACGAACACCAAGGACGGGTCCTGCGGTCGATCCCTCTGGAGCTAATGGTGTCCAGTAGCCTAAGAAGCCCAAGCTAGCTGCAAGCAGGTAGGTTCGCTTCTTCTCCCCTTAGTCCCTCGTTGCAGTGAGCCTGTTGCCAGCAGGTCTCACTGTAAAATAAAAAACCTAATATATACTTTATTTCTAGGAGCTCAGGAGAGCCCCTAGTGTGCATCCAGCTCGGCCGGGCACAGAAATCTAACTGAGGTCTGGAGGAGGGGCATAGAGGGAGGAGCCAGTGCACACCAGGTAGTACCAAATCTTTCTTTTAGTGTGCCCAGTCTCCTGCGGAGCCCGTCTATTCCCCATGGTCCTTACGGAGTCCCCAGCATCCACTAGGACGTCAGAGAAATAGAATTACCGGTGAGTAAATTCTTATTTTCTCTGACGTCCTAAGTGGATGCTGGGACTCCGTAAGGACCATGGGGATTATACCAAAGCTCCCAAACAGGCGGGAGAGTGCGGATGACTCTGCAGCACCGAATGGGCAAACTCTAGGTCCTCCTCAGCCAGGGTGTCAAACTTGTAGAATTTTGCAAATGTGTTTGACCCCGACCAAGTAGCTGCTCGGCAAAGTTGTAGAGCCGAGACCCCTCGGGCAGCCGCCCAAGAAGAGCCCACCTTCCTCGTGGAATGGGCTTTCATTGATTTAGGATGCGGCAATCCAGCCGCAGAATGCGCCAGCTGAATTGTGTTACAAATCCAGCGAGCAATAGTCTGCTTAGAAGCAGGAGCACCTATTTTGTTGGGTGCATACAGGATAAAAAGCGAGTCAGTTTTCCTGACTCCAGCCGTCCTGGAAACATAAATTTTCAAGGCCCTGACTACGTCCAGTAACTTGGAATCCTCCAAGTCCCTAGTAGCCGCAGGCACCACAATAGGTTGGTTCAAGTGAAAAGCTGATACCACCTTAGGGAGAAACTGGGGACAAGTCCTCAATTCTGCCCTATCCATATGGAAAATCAGATAAGGGCTTTTACATGACAAAGCCGCCAATTCTGACACACGCCTGGCCGAAGCCAAGGCCAATAACATGACCACTTTCCACGTGAGATATTTCAGATCCACAGTTTTAAGTGGTTCAAACCAATGTGATTTTAGGAAACTCAACACCACATTGAGATCCCAAGGTGCCACAGGAGGCACAAAAGGGGGCTGAATATGAAGCACTCCCTTTACAAAAGTCTGAACTTCAGGTAGTGAAGCCAGTTCTTTCTGGAAGAAAATCGACAGCCGAAATCTGGACCTTAATGGAACCCAATTTTAGGCCCATAGTCACTCCCGACTGTAGGAAATGCAGAAAACGACCCAGCTGAAATTCCTCTGTAGGGGCCTTCCTGGCCTCACACCACGCAACATATTTTCGCCATATGCGGTGATAATGGTTTGCGGTTACTTCTTTCCTAGCTTTTATCAGCGTAGGAATGACTTCCTCCGGAATGCCCTTTTCCTTCAGGATCCGGTGTTCAACCGCCATGCCGTCAAACGCAGCCGCGGTAAGTCTTGGAACAGACAGGGCCCCTGCTGCAGCAGGTCCTGTCTGAGTGGTAGAGGCCATGGGTCCTCTGACATCATTTCTTGAAGTTCCGGATACCACGCTCTTCTTGGTCAATCCGGAACAATGAGTATAGTTCTTACTCCTCTTCTCCTTATTATCCTCAGTACCTTTGGTATGAGAGGAAGAGGAGGGAACACATAATCCGATCGGTACACCCACGGTGTTACCAGAGCGTCCACAGCTATCGCCTGCGGGTCTCTCGACCTGGCGCAATATTTTTCTAGCTTTTTGTTTAGGCGGGACGCCATCATGTCCACCTGTGGTTTTTCCCACTGGTTTACAATCATTTGAAAGACTTCTGGATGAAGTCCCCACTCTCCCGGGTGGAGGTCGTGCCTGCTGAGGAAGTCTGCTTCCCAGTTGTCCACTCCCGGAATGAACACTGCTGACAGCGCTAGTACGTGATTTTCCGCCCATCGGAGAATCCTTGTGGCTTCTGCCATGGCCACCCTGCTTCTTGTGCCGCCCTGTCGGTTTACATGGGCGACTGCCGTGATGTTGTCTGATTGGATCAGAACCGGCTGGATTTGAAGCAGGGGCCTTGCCTGACTTAGGGCACTGTAAATGGCCCTCAGTTCCAGAATGTTTATGTGGAGGGACGACTCCTGACTTGACCAAAGTCCCTGGAAATTTCTTCCCTGTGTGACTGCGCCCCAGCCCCGAAGGCTGGCATCCGTGGTCACCAGGACCCAGTCCTGTATGCCGAATCTGCGGCCCACTAGAAGATGAGCACTCTGCAGCCACCACAGTAGAGACACCCTGGTCCTTGGAGACAGGGTTATCAGTTGATGCATCTGAAGATGCGATCCCGACCACTTGTCCAAGAGGTCCCACTGGAAGGTCCTTGCATGGAACCTGCCGAATGGAATTGCTTCGTACGAAGCCACCATTTTTCCCAGGACTCGTGTGCAGTGATGCACCGATACCCGTTTTGGTTTTAGGAGGTCTCTGACTAGAGATGACAGCTCCTTGGCTTTCTCCTGCGGGAGAAACACTTTTTTCTGTTCTGTGTCCAGAACCATCCCCAGGAACAGTAGACGTGTCGTAGGGACCAGCTGTGACTTTGGAATGTTTAGAATCCAGCCATGCTGTTGTAGCACTTCCCGAGATAGTGCTACTCCGACCAGTAACTGCTCCCTGGACCTCGCCTTTATTAGGAGATCGTCCAAGTACGGGATAATTAAAACACCCTTTTTTCGAAGGAGTATCATCATTTCTGCCATTACCTTGGTAAACACCCTCGGTGCCGTGGACAGTCCAAACGGTAGAGTCTGGAATTGGTAATGGCAATCCTGTACCACAAATCTGAGGTACTCCTGGTGAGGAATGTAAATTGGGACATGCAGGTAAGCATCCTTGATGTCCAGGGATACCATGTAATCCCCCTCGTCCAGGCTTGCAATAACCGCCCTGAGCGATTCCATCTTGAACTTGAATCTTTTTATGTAAGTGTTCAAGGATTTCAAATTTAAAATGGGTCTCACCGAACCGTCCGGTTTCGGTACCACAAACAGTGTGGAATAGTAACCCCGTCCTTGTTGAAGTAGGGGTACTTTGACTATCACCTGCTGGGAATACAGCTTGTGAATTGCCTCTAGTACAGCCTCCCTGCCCGAGGGAGTTGTCGGTAAGGCCGATTTGAGGAAACGGCGGGGGGGAGGCGCCTCGAATTCCAGCTTGTACCCCTGAGATACTACTTGAAGGATCCAGGGATCCACCCGTGAGCGAACCCACTGATCGCTGAAATTTTTGAGGCGGCCCCCCACCGTACCTGGCTCCGCCTGTGGAGCCCCACCGTCATGCGGCGGACTTGGAAGAGGCGGGGGAGGACTTTGGTTCCTGGGAACCTGCTGCAGCTTTTTTCCCCTTCCTCTGCCTCTAGACAGAAAGGACCCGCCTTTTCCCCGCCTGTTTTTCTGGGGTCGAAAGGACTGTACCTGATAATACGGCGCTTTCTTAGGCTGTGAGGGGACATGGGGTAAAAATGCTGACTTCCCAGCTGTTGCTGTGGAAACAAGGTCTGAGAGACCGTCCCCGAATAACTCCTCACCCTTATAAGGCAAAACTTCCATGTGCCTTTTAGAATCTGCATCCCCTGCCCACTGCCGAGTCCATAAGCCTCTCCTAGCAGAAATGGACAATGCACTTATTCTAGATGCCAGCCGGCAGATCTCCCTCTGTGCATCTCTCATGTACAAGACTGAGTCTTTTATATGCTCTACGGTTAGCAATATAGTGTCCCTGTCCAGGGTGTCAATATTTTCTGACAGGGAATCTGACCAAGCAGCAGCAGCACTGCACATCCACGCTGAAGCAATAGCTGGTCTCAGTATAACACCAGTGTGTGTATATATAGACTTTAGGATAGCCTCCTGCTTTCTATCAGCAGGTTCCTTTAGGGCGGCGTATCCGGAGACGGTAGTGCCACCTTTTTAGACAAACGTGTGAGCGCTTTATCCACCCTAGGGGGAGTTTCCCAACGTGACCTATCCTCTGGCGAGAAAGGGAACGCCATTAGTAATTTTTTTGAAATCACCAATTTCTTATCAGGGAAAGCCCACGCTTCTTCACACACTTCATTCAATTCTTCAGATGGGGGAAAAACTATTGGAAGTTTTTTCTCCCCAAACATAATACCCTTTTTTGAGGTACCTGGGTTTATATCAGAAAATAAGATTTTACTTACCGATAAATCTATTTCTCGTAGTCCGTAGTGGATGCTGGGGACTCCGTCAGGACCATGGGGAATAGCGGCTCCGCAGGAGACAGGGCACAAAAGCAAGCTTTTAGGATCACATGGTGTGTACTGGCTCCTCCCCCTATGACCCTCCTCCAAGCCTCAGTTAGGTACTGTGCCCGGACGAGCGTACACAATAAGGAAGGATCTTGAATCCCGGGTAAGACCCAAACCAGCCACACCAATCACACCGTACAACTTGTGATCTGAACCCAGTTAACAGTATGATAACAATGAAGTAGCCTCTAAAAAAGATGGCTCACAACAATAATAACCCGATTTTTGTAACAATAACTATGTACAAGTAATGCAGACAATCCGCACTTGGGATGGGCGCCCAGCATCCACTACGGACTACGAGAAATAGATTTATCGGTAAGTAAAATCTTATTTTCTCTAACGTCCTAGTGGATGCTGGGGACTCCGTCAGGACCATGGGGATTATACCAAAGCTCCCAAACGGGCGGGAGAGTGCGGGTGACTCTGCAGCACCGAATGAGAGAACTCCAGGTCCTCCTCAGCCAGGGTATCAAATTTGTAGAATTTTACAAACGTGTTCCCCCCTGACCACGTAGCTGCTCGGCAAAATTTTAAAGCCGAGACCCCCTCGGGCATCCGCCCAAGATGAGCCCACCTTCCTTGTGGAATGGGCATTGACAGATTTTGGCTGTGGCAGGCCTGCCACAGACTGTGCAAGCTGAATTGTACTACAAATCCAACGAGCAATAGTCTGCTTAGAAGCAGGAGCACCCATCTTTTGGGGTGCATACAATATAAACAGCAAGTCAGACTTTCTGACTCCAGCCGTCCTGGAAATATATATATATATATCTATTTTTAGGGCCCCGACAACGTCTAGCAACTTGGAGTCCTCCAAGTCCCTAGTAGCCGCAGGCACCACAATATGTTGTTTCAGGCGAAACGCTGACACCACCTTAGGAAGAAACTGGGGACGAGTCCGCAGTTCTGCCCTGTCCGAATGGAAAAACAAATATGAGCTTTTTTTTTAAGACAAAGCCCCCAATTCTGACAATCGCCTGGCCGAGGCCAGGGCCACAACATGGTCCCTTTCCATGTGAGATATTTCAAATCCACAGATTTGATCGGTTCAAACCAATATGATTTGAGGAATCCCAACACTACGTTGAGATCCCACGGTGCCACTGGAGGCACACAAGGGGCTGTATATGCAATACTCCCTTGACAAACGTCTGGACTTCAGGAATTGAAGCCAATTTTTTCTGGAAGAAAATCTACAGGGCCGAAACTTGAACCTTAATGGACCCCAATTTGAGGCTCATAGACACTCCTGTTTTCAGGAAGTGCAGAAATCGACCTAGTTGAAATTTTTTCGTGGGGCCTTCCTGGCCTCACCCACGCAACATATTTTCACCACATGTGGTGATAACGTTGTGCGGTCACCTCCTTCCTGGCTTTGACCAGGGTAGGTATGACCTCTTCCGGAATGCCTTTTCCCTTAGGATCCGGCGTTCAACCGCCATGCCGTCAAACGCAGTCGCGGTAAGTCTTGGAACAGACAAGGTCCCTGCTGGAGCAGGTCCTTTCTTAGAGGCAGATGCCACGGTTCCTCTTGGAACAGACATGGTTCTTGCTGAAAGCAAATCCCATCTTAGCTCCCGAGGCCATTAGTCCTCTGTGAGCATCTCTTGAAGTTCCGGGTACCAAGTCCCTCTTGGCCAATCCGGAGCCACGAGTATAGTTCTTACTCCTCTACGTCTTATAATTCTCAATACCTTGGTTATGAGAAGCAGAAGAGGGAACACATACACCGACTGTTACACCCACGGTGTTACCAGGACGTCCACAGCTATCGCCTGAAGGTCTCGTGACCTGGCGCAATACCTGTCCCGTTTTTTGTTCGGGCGGGACGCCATCATTTCCACCTTTGGTCTTTCCCAACGGTTCACAATCATGCGGAAAACTTCCCGATGAAGTTCCCACTCTCCCGGGTGGAGGTCGTGCCTGCTGAGGAAGTCTGCTTCCCAGTCGTCCACTCCCGGAATGAACACTGCTGACAGTGCTATCACATGATTTTCCGTCTAGCGAAAAATCCTTGCAGTTTTGACCACTGCCCTCCTGCTTCTTGTGCCGCCCTATCTGTTTACGTGGGCGACTGCCGTGATGTTATCCCACTGGATCAATACCGGCTGACCTTGAAGCAGAGGCCTTGCTAAGCTTATAGCATTACAATTTGCTCTTAGCTCCAGTATATTTATGTGGAGAGAATTCTCCAGACTTGATCACACTCCCTGGAAATTTTTTCCCTGTGTGACTGCTCCCCAGCCTCTCAGGCTGGCCTCCGTGGTTACCAGCATCCAATCCTGAATGCCGAATCTGCGGCCCTCTAGAAGATGAGCACTCTGTAATCACCACAGGAGAGACACCCTTGTCCTTGGATATAGGGTTATCCGCTGATGCATCTGAAGATGCTATCCGGACCATTTGTCCAGCAGATCCCACTGAAGAGTTCTTGCGTGAAATCTGCCGAATGGAAGCGCTTCGTAATAAGCCACCATTTTTTACCAGGACTCTTGTGCAATGATGCACTGACACTTTTCCTGGTTTTAGGAGAATCCCGATTAGCTCGGATAACTCCCTGGCTTTCTCCTCTGGGAGAAACACCCTTTTCCTGGACTGTGTCCAGAATCATCCCTAGGACCAGCAGACGTGTCGTCGGAACAACTGCGGTTTTGGAATATTTAGAATCCACCCGTGCTGTCGTAGAACTACTTGAGATAGTGCTACTCCGACCTCCAACTGTTCTCTGGACCTTGTTCTTATCAGGAGGTCGTCCATTTTCTTTGAAGACGAATCCTCATTTCGGTCATTACCTTGGTAAAGACCCGGGGTGCCTTGGACACTCCAACGGCATCGTCTGAAACTGATAGTGACAGTTCTGTACCACGAACCTGAGGTACCCTTGGTGAGAAAAGCAAATTTTGGGACATGGAGGTAAGCATCCCTGATGTCCCGGGACACCATATAGTCCCCTTGTTCCCAGTTCGCTATCACTGCTCTGAGTGACTCCATCTGGATTTGAACCCTTGTAAGTGTTCAAATTTTTCAGATTTAGAATCGGTCTCACCTAGCCTTCTGGCTTCAGTACCACCCTATAGTGTGGAACAATACCCCTTTCCTTGTTGTAGGAGGGGTAATTTTATTATCACCTGCTGGGAATACAGCTTGTGAATTGTTTTCAATACTGCCTCCCTGTCGGAGGGGGACATTGGTACAGCAGACTACAGGAACCTGCGAGGGGGGAAACGCCTCGACATTCCAATCTGTGCCCCTTTGATACTACTGTACGGTCCCAGCGTCATGCTGAGAACTTAGTAGAAGCGGTGGAGGGCTTCTGTTACTGGGAATGGGCTGCCTGCTGCAGTCTTCTTCCCTTTCCTCTATCCCTGGGCAGATATCTTATAGGGACGAAAAGACTGAGGCTGAAAAGACGGTGTCTTTTTCTGCAGAGATGTGACTTAGGGTAAAACACGGTGGATCTTCCAGCAGTTGCCGTGGCCACCAGGTCCCATGGACCGACCCCAAATAACTCCTCCCCTTTTATACGGCAATACATCTTTGTGCCGTTTGGAATCTGCATCCCCTGACCACTGTCGTGTCCATAAACATCTTCTTGCAGATATGGACATCGCATTTACTCTTGATGCCAGAGTGCAAATATCCCTCTGCGCATCTCGTATATATAGAAATGCATCCTTTAAATGCTCTATAGTCAATAAAATACTGTCCCAGTCAAGGGTATCAATATTTTTAGTCAGGGAATCCGACCAAGCCACCTCAGCTCTGCACATCCAGGCTGAGGCGATCGCTGGTCACAGTATAACACCAGCATGTGTGTGTATACTTTTTAGGATATTTTTCTGATAAGCATGTGAGCGCCTTATCCACCCTGAGGGGTGTTTCCCAATGCGCCTTAACTTCTGGCGGGAAAGGGTATACCGCCAATAATTTTCTATCGGGGGAAACCCACGCATCATCACATACTTCATTTAATTTATCTGATTCAGGAAAAACTACAGGTAGTTTTTTCACCTCACACATAATACCCTTCTTTGTGGTACTTGGAGTATCAGAAATATGTAACACCTCCTTCATTGCCCTTAACGTGTGGCCCTAAAGGAAAATACGTTTGTTTCTTCACCGTCGACACTGAAATCAGTGTCCGTGTCTGGGTCTATGTCGACCGACTGAGGTAAATGGGCGTTTTTACAAGCCCCTGACGGTGTCTGAGACGCCTGGACCGGTACTAATTTGTTCGCCGGCCGTCTCATGTCGTCAACCCACTTGCAGCGTGTTGACATTATCACGTAATTCCATAAGTAAGCCATCCATTCCGGTGTCGACTCCCTAGAGAGTGACATCACCATTACAGGCAATTTGCTCCGCCTCCTCACCAACATTTTCCTCATACATGTCGACACACACGTACCGACATACAGCACACACATAGGGAATGCTCTGATAGAGGACAGGACCCACTAGCCCCTTGGGGAGACAGAGGGAGAGTTTGCCAGCACACACCAAAATGCTATAATTATACAGGGACAACCCTTATATAAGTGTTCCTCCCATATAGCATTTAATATATATGTATATCGCCAAATCAGTGCCCCCCCTCTCTGTTTTAACCCTGTTTCTGTAGTGCAGTGCAGGGGAGAGCCTGGGAGCCTTCCCCTCAGCCTTTCTGTGAGGGAAAATGGCGCTGTGTGCTGAGGAGAATAGGCCCCGCCCCCTTTTCGGCGGGCTTCTTCTCCGGAGATTGTGAAGTCTGGCAGGGGTTAAATACATCCATATAGCCTCAAGGGCTATATGTGATGTATTTTTCGCCATACAGGTATTCTACATTGCTGCCAGGGCGCCCCCCCCCGCGCCCTGCACCCTCCGTGATCGCTGTGGGAAATGTGCTGACAGACAATGGCGCACAGCTGCAGTGCTGTGCGCTACCTGAGGAAGACTGAAAAGTCTTCTGCCGCCTGGTTCCGGACCTCTTCAATCTTCAGCATCTGCAAGGGGGTCGGCGGCGCGGCTCCGGGACGAACCCCAGGGCGAGACCTGTGTTCCGACTCCCTCTGAAGCTAATGGTGTCCAGTAGCCTAAGAATCCAATCCATCCTGCACGCAGGTGAGTTGAAATTCTCTCCCCTAAGTCCCTCGATGCAGTGAGCCTGTTGCCAGCAGGACTCACTGAAAATAAAGAACCTAAAAACTTTTTCTAAGCAACTCTTTAAGAGAGCCACCTAGATTGCACCCTTCTCGGACGGGCACAAAAACCTAACTGGGGCTTGGAGGAGGGTCATAGGGGGAGGAGCCAGTACACACCATGTGATCCTAAAAGCTTGCTTTTGTGCCCTGTCTCCTGCGGAGCCGCTATTCCCCATGGTCCTGACGGAGTCCCCAGCATCCACTAGGACGTTAGAGAAAGGTGTAAAACCTCTTTCATTGCCTCAATCATGCCATGAATGGCCCTAGTGGACATTAAATTTGACTCATCGTCGTCGACACTGGTATCAGTATCCGTGTCGACATCTGTGTCTGCCATCTGAGGTAGCGGGCGTTTTAGAGCCCCTGATGGTCTTTGAATTGCCTGGGCAGGCACGAGCTGAGAAGCCGGCTGTCCCGCATTTGGCATGTCGTCAAATTTTTTATGTAAGGAGTCGACACTTGCACGTAATTCCTTCCATAAGTCCATCCACTCAGGTGTCTGCCCCGCAGGGGGTGACATCACATTTATAGGCATCTGCTCCGCCTCCACATAAGTCTCCTCATCAAACATGTCGACACAGCCGTACCGACACACCGCACACACACACAGAGAATGCTCTTAAAGGAGACAGGACCCCACAAAAGCCCTTTGGGGAGACAGAGAGAGAGTATGCCAGCACACACCAGAGCGCTATATAATGCAGGGACTAACTGAGTTATGTCCCCTATAGCTGCTATAATATTTACTGCGCCTCAAATCTGTGCCCCCCCTCTCTTTTTTACCCTTTGCTGTAGTGTAGACTGCAGGGGAGAGTCAGGGAGCTTCCTTCCAGCGGAACTGTGAGGGAGAAATGGCGCCAATGTGCTGAGGGAGATGGCTCTGCCCCTTTTTCAGCGGACTTTTCTCCCGCTTTTTTCTGTATTCTGGCAGGGGTAATTACCACATATATAGCCTCTGGGGCTATATATTGTGGTTATTTTGCCAGCCAAGGTGATATTATTGCTGCTCAGGGCGCCCCCCCCCCAGCGCCCTGCACCCTCAGTGACCGGAGTGTGAAGTGTGTAATGAGGAGCAATGGCGCACAGCTGCAGTGCTGTGCGCTACCTTGGTGAAGACTGAAGTCTTCTGCCGCCGATTTTCCGGACCATCTTCATGCTTCTGGCTCTGTAAGGGGGACGGCGGCGCGGCTCCGGGAACGAACACCAAGGACGGGTCCTGCGGTCGATCCCTCTGGAGCTAATGGTGTCCAGTAGCCTAAGAAGCCCAAGCTAGCTGCAAGCAGGTAGGTTCGCTTCTTCTCCCCTTAGTCCCTCGTTGCAGTGAGCCTGTTGCCAGCAGGTCTCACTGTAAAATAAAAAACCTAATATATACTTTATTTCTAGGAGCTCAGGAGAGCCCCTAGTGTGCATCCAGCTCGGCCGGGCACAGAAATCTAACTGAGGTCTGGAGGAGGGGCATAGAGGGAGGAGCCAGTGCACACCAGGTAGTACCAAATCTTTCTTTTAGTGTGCCCAGTCTCCTGCGGAGCCCGTCTATTCCCCATGGTCCTTACGGAGTCCCCAGCATCCACTAGGACGTCAGAGAAATAGAATTACCGGTGAGTAAATTCTTATTTTCTCTGACGTCCTAAGTGGATGCTGGGACTCCGTAAGGACCATGGGGATTATACCAAAGCTCCCAAACAGGCGGGAGAGTGCGGATGACTCTGCAGCACCGAATGGGCAAACTCTAGGTCCTCCTCAGCCAGGGTGTCAAACTTGTAGAATTTTGCAAATGTGTTTGACCCCGACCAAGTAGCTGCTCGGCAAAGTTGTAGAGCCGAGACCCCTCGGGCAGCCGCCCAAGAAGAGCCCACCTTCCTCGTGGAATGGGCTTTCACTGATTTAGGATGCGGCAGTTCAGCCACCGAATGTGCAAGCTGAATCGTACTATAGATCCAGCGAGCAATAGTCTGCTTTGAAGCAGGTGCACCCAACTTGTTGGGCGCATACAGGATAAATAGCGAGTCAGTATTTCTGACTCCAGCTGTCCTGGAAACATAGATTTTCAGGGCCCTGAATACGTCCAACAACTTGGAAGCCTCCAAGTCTTTAGTAGCCGCAGGCACCACGATAGGTTGGTTCAGATGAAAAGCTGATACCACTTTAGGGAGAAACTGGGGACGAGTCCTCAATTCTGCCCTATCCATATGGAAAATCAGATAAGGGCTTTTACATGACAAAGCCGCCAATTCTGATACACGCCTGGCCGAAGCCAAGGCCAACAACATGACCACTTTCCACGTGAGATATTTCAAATCCACGGTTTTTAGTGGCTCAAACCAATGTG
Organism: Pseudophryne corroboree; assembly: GCF_028390025.1. Lineage (NCBI taxonomy): Eukaryota > Metazoa > Chordata > Amphibia > Anura > Myobatrachidae > Pseudophryne > Pseudophryne corroboree. Next base: position 867,157,341 of record NC_086447.1, read on the forward strand.
ACTTTAGGAAATCCAACACCACGTTGAGATCCCAAGGTGCCACTGGAGGCACAAAAGGGGGCTAAATATGCATCACTCCCTTAACAAAAGTCTGAACTTCAGGTAGTGAAGCCAGTTCTCTCTGGAAGAAAATCGATAGGGCCGAAATCTGGACCTTAATGGAACCCAATTTTAGGCCCATAGTCACCCCTGACTGCAGGAAGTGCAGAAATCGACCTAGCTGAAATTCCTCCGTTGGGGCCTTCCTGGCCTCACACCACGCAACATATTTTCGCCAAATGCGGTGATAATGGTTTGCGGTAACTTCTTTCCTAGCTTTAATCAGCGTAGGAATGACTTCCTCCGGAATGCCCTTTTCCTTCAGGATCCGGTGTTCAACCGCCATGCCGTCAAACGCAGCCGCGGTAAGTCTTGGAACAGACAGGGCCCCTGCTGTAGCAGGTCCTGTCTGAGCGGCAGAGGCCATGGGTCCTCTGAGATCATTTCTTGAAGTTCCGGGTACCAAGCTCTTCTTGGCCAATCCGGAACAATGAGTATAGTTCTTACTCCTCTTCTCCTTATTATCCTCAGTACCTTTGGTATGAGAGGAAGAGGAGGGAACACATAAACCGACCGGTACACCCACGGTGTCACTAGAGCGTCCACAGCTATCGCCTGAGGGTCTCTCGACCTGGCGCAATATCTTTCTAGCTTTTTGTTTAGGCGGGACGCCATCATGTCCACCTGTGGCCTTTCCCAACGGTTTACAATCATTTGGAAGACTTCTGGATGAAGTCCCCACTCTCCCGGGTGGAGGTCGTGCCTGTTGAGGAAGTCTGCTTCCCAGTTGTCCACTCCCGGAATGAACACTGCTGACAGTGCTAACAGGTGATTTTCCGCCCATCGGAGAATCCTTGTGGCTTCTGCCATCGCCGTCCTGCTTCTCGTGCCGCCCTGTCGGTTTACATGGGCGACCGCCGTGATGTTGTCTGACTGAATCAGTACCGGCTGGTTTTGAAGCAGGGGTTTTGCCTGACTTAGGGCAATGTAAATGGCCCTCAGGTCCAGAATATTTATGTGCAGGGAAGTCTCCTGACTTGACCATAGTCCTTGGAAGTTTCTTCCCTGTGTGACTGCCCCCCAGCCTCGAAGGCTGGCATCCGTGGTCACCAGAACCCAGTCCTGTATGCCGAATTTGCGGCCCTCTTGAAGATGAGCACTCTGCAGCCACCACAGCAGAGACACCCTGGTCCTTGGAGACAGGGTTATCAGCCGATGCATCTGAAGATGCGATCCGGACCACTTGTCCAATAGGTCCCACTGAAAGGTTCTTGCATGGAACCGGCCGAATGGAATTGCTTCGTAGGAAGCTACCATCTTTCCCAGGATCCGCGTGCAGTGATGCACCGACACCTGTTTTGGTTTTAGGAGGCCTCTGACTAGAGATGACAGCTCCTTGGCCTTCTCCTCCGGGAGAAACACTTTTTTCTGTTCTGTGTCCAGAACCATCCCCAGGAACAGTAGACGTGTCGTAGGGATCAGCTGTGACTTTGGAATATTTAGAACCCAGCCGTGCTGTTGTAGCACCTCCCGAGATAGTGCTACCCCGACCAACAACTGCTCCCTGGACCTCGCCTTTATCAGGAGATCGTCCAAGTACGGGATAATTAAAACTCCCTTCTTTCGAAGGAGTATCATCATTTCGGCCATTACCTTGGTAAAGACCCTCGGAGCCGTGGATAGACCGAACGGCAACGTCTGGAATTGGTAATGACAATCCTGTACCACGAATCTGAGGTACTCCTGGTGAGGATGGTAAATGGGGACATGCAGGTAAGCATCCTTGATGTCCAGTGATACCATGTAATCCCCCTCGTCCAGGCTTGCAATAATCGCCCTGAGCGATTCCATCTTGAACTTGAATTTTTTTTTATATGTGTTCAAGGATTTCAAATTTAAAATGGGTCTCACCGAACCGTCCGGTTTCGGCACCACAAACATTGTGGAATAGTAACCCCGTCCTTGTTGAAGTAGGGGCACCTTTACTATCACCTGTTGTGAATACAGCTTGTGAATTGCCTGTAACACTGCCTCCCTGCCTGAGGGAGTGGTTGGTAAGGCAGATTTGAGGAAACGGCGGGGGGGGGAGACGTCTCGAATTCCAGCTTGTACCCCTGAGATACTATTTGAAAGATCCAGGGATCCACCCGTGAGCGAGCCCACTGATTGCTGAAATATTTGAGACGGGCCCCCACCGTACCTGGCTCCGCCTGTGGAGCCCCAGCGTCATGCTGTGGACTTAGAGGAAGCGGGGGAGGACTTTTGCTCCTGGGAACTGGCTGTATGCTGCAGCTTTTTCCCCCTACCTCTGCCTCTGGGCAGAAAGGACGCGCCCTTAACCCGCTTGCCCCTATTGGGCCGAAAGGACTGTACCTGATAATACTGTGCTTTCTTTGGCTGTGAGGGAACATGGGGTAAAAATGTAGACTTTCCAGCTGTTGCTGTGGAAACGAGGTCCGAGAGACCATCCCCGAACTCCTCCTCACCCTTATAAGGCAGAACTTCCATGTGCCTTTTGGAATCTGCATCTCCTGTCCACTGCCGAGTCCATAACCCTCTCCTGGCAGAAATGGACATTGCACTAATTTTGGATGCCAGACGGCAAATATCCCTCTGTGCATCCCTCATGTATAAAAGTGTGTCTTTAATATGCTCTACGGTTAGCAATATAGTGTCCCTGTCTAGGGTATCAATATTTTCCGACAGGGAATCTGACCACGCAGCTGCAGCACTGCACATCCATGCTGACGCAATAGCTGGTCTTAGTATAACACCTGTGTGTGTATATATAGACTTCAGGATAGCCTCCTGCTTTCTATCAGCAGATTCCTTCAGGGCGGCCGTATCTGGAGACGGTAGTGCCACCTTCTTTGACAAGCGTGTGAGCGCTTTATCCACCCTAGGGGATGTTTCATAGCGTGACCTATCCTCTGGCGGGAAAGGGTACGCCATTAGTAACCTCTTAGAAATTACCAGTTTCTTATCAGGAGAAGCCCACGCTTCTTCACACACGTCATTTAACTCCTCAGATGGAGGAAAAGCTACTGGTAGTTTTTTCTCTCCAAACATAATACCCTTTTTTGTGGTACCGGGGGTAACATCAGAAATGTGCAACACATTTTTCATTGCCTCAATCATGTAACGTGTGGCCCTATTGGAAGTTACATTAGTCTCATCGTCGTCGACACTGGAGTCAGTATCCGTGTCGACATCTGTGTCTGCCATCTGAGGTAGCGGGCGTTTTAGAGCCCCTGATGGCTTTTGAGACGCCTGGGCAGGCACAGGCTGAGAAGCCGGCTGTCCCATAGTAGGTATGTCGTCAAACCTTTTATGCAAGGAGTCGACACTGTCGCGTAATTCCTTCCACAGAACCATCCACTCAGGTGTCGACCCCGCAGGGGGTGACATCACATTTACAGGCATCTGCTCCGCCTCCACATAAGCCTCCTCATCAAACATGTCGACACAGCCGTACCGACACACCGCATACACACAGGGAATGCTCTGACAGAGGACAGGACCCCACAAAGCCCTTTGGGGAGACAGAGAGAGAGTATGCCAGCACACACCAGAGCGCTATATAATACAGGGACTAACTGAATTATATCCCCTTATAGCTGCTATATATATATATATATATATATATATATATATATATATACTGCGCCTAAATTTAGTGCCCCCTCTCTTTTTTACCCTTCTGTAGTTGTAGACTGCAGGGGAGAGCCAGGGAGCTTCCTTCCAGCGGAGCTGTGAGGGAAAAATGGCGCCAGTGTGCTGAGGGAGTTAGCCCCGCCCCTTTTTAGGCTGACTTCTCCCGCGTTTTTGAAACTCTGGCAGGGGTATTAATTTACACCTATAAAGCCTCTGGGACTATATATGGTGTATATTTGCCAGCCAAGGTGTGTAATATTGTGGTTATTTTGCCAGCCAAGGTGATATTATTGCTGCTCAGGGCGCCCCCCCCCAGCGCCCTGCACCCTCAGTGACCGGAGTGTGAAGTGTGTAATGAGGAGCAATGGCGCACAGCTGCAGTGCTGTGCGCTACCTTGGTGAAGACCGAAGTCTTCTGCCGCCGATTTTCCGGACCTCTTCATGCTTCTGGCTCTGTAAGGGGGACGGCGGCGCGGCTCCGGGAACGAACATCAAGGTCGGGTCCTGCGGTCGATCCCTCTGGAGCTAATGGTGTCCAGTAGCCTAAGAAACCCAAACTACCACCGTTCGGTAGGTTCGCTTCTCTCCCCTTAGTCCCTCGCTGCAGTGAGTCTGTTGCCAGCAGATCTCACTGTAAAATAAAAAACCTAAATATACTTTCTTTCTAGGAGCTCAGGAGAGCCCCTAGTGTGCATCCAGCTCAGCCGGGCACAAGATTCTAACTGAAGTCTGGAGGAGGGTCATAGTGGGAGGAGCCAGTGCACACCAGTAGTCTAAAGCTTTCTTTATAGTTGTGCCCAGTCTCCTGCGGAGCCGCTATTCCCCATGGTCCTTACGGAGTCCCAGCATCCACTTAGGACGTCAGAGAAAAACAATTCAACATGACATTTCTCCATAGTATCCAAGTCCTCAAGTAAGGTGCCTGACCACTTTACTATAGCTTTGGCAATCCAAGCACTGGCAATAGTGGGACGTAGTATTGTCCCAGAAGCCGTGTACATGGCTTTGCGCGTATTATCAATTTTACGATCAGCCGGCTCTTTCAAGGTGGTAGATTCTGGAACAGGTAAAACCACCTTTTTTGAGATTCTGGATACTGACACGTCAACAACAAGCAGGTTTTCCCATTTTTTTTTTATCCTCTACCGGGAAAGGAAATGCCACCAGAACCCTTTTAGGTATCTGGAATTTTATATCCGGGTTTTCCCAAGCCTTTTAAAAAACGAGACTTATGGTAAGAACTTACCATTGTTATATCTCTTTCTGCGAGGTACACTGGGCTCCAAAAGGATTAACATCGGGGTGTAGAGTAGGATCTTGATCCGAGGCACCAACAGGCTCAAAGCTTTGACTGTTCCCATGATGCACAGCGCCGCCTCCTCTATAACCCCGCCTCCGTGCACAGGAGCTCAGTTTCGTTAACCAGCCCAATGCAGTAGCAGGTACTAGAGACGACAATCGCTCGTAGCCAATTACACCACACACTCACCACAGGAGAGGGTGTCAGCGGCTATGCCACACCAACCCAAAGGAGCGTCAGGGTGGGCGCCTTGTGGAGCCCAGTGTACCTCGCAGAAAGAGATTTAACAACGGTAAGTTCTCACCATAAATCTCGTTTTCTGCTGCGGGGTACACTGGGCTCCACAAGGATTAACATCGGGGATGTCCTAAAGCAGTTCCTTATGGGAGGGGACGCACTGTAGCGGGCACAAAACCCGGCGTCCAAAGGAAGCATCCTGGGAGGCGGAAGTATCGAAGGCATAGAACCTTATGAACGTGTTCCCTGAGGACCACGTAGTCGCCTTGCACAATTGTTCAAGGGTCGCACCACGGTGGGCCGCCCAAGAAGGTCCAACCGACCGAGTAGAATGGGCTTTGATGGTAGCAGGAGCTGGACGACCTGACTGTACATAAGCATGTGCAATAACAGTACCTTAAGGGACAGCCACTTAAGGTCAGCAGAGGCAAGAGGTTCAAATGGAGACTCTTGCAAGGCCTCCAGTACCACCGACAGATCCCAAGGGGCCACAGGAGGTACATAAGGAGGCTGAATCCGCAACATGCCCTGAGTGAATGTATGAACATCCGGAAGGGCAGCAATCTTTCTCTGAAACCAAACCGACAAGGCAGAAATGTGAACCTTGAGGGAGGTCAGATGCAGGCCTAGGTCCAGGCCCTGTTGTAGGAAGGCCAACAGTTTGTCCGTGCTAAACTTGAAAACATCATGATTGTGAGACGCACACCAAGTAAAGTAAGCATTCCAGACCCTATGGTAAATCCAAGCCGAAGCCGGCTTACGGGCCTTCAACATAGTTTGAACGAACGTCTCAGAAAAACCCTTGGCCCTCGGGACGGAAGCTTCAAGAGCCATGCCGTCAAAGCCAGACGGGCTAAGTCCTGGTAAACACAAGGTCCCTGAATGAGGAGATCTGGTCGTTGTGGAAGTAGAAGGGGACGATCTAGCGAGAGGCCCTGTAGATTGGAGAACCAGTGCCGTCTGGGCCACGCTGGAGCGATCAGAAGTAGGTTTCCTCCTTCTTGCTTGAACTTCCGTATTACTCTGGGCAGGAGTGACACCGGAGGGAACACGTACGGCAGCCGAAAGTTCCATGGGATTGACAGAGCATCCATGAACGCTGCTTGAGGAACCCTTGTCCTTGCTCCGAAGACCGGAACCTTGTGATTGTGTCGAGACGCCATAAGGTCCACATCTGGAAGGCCCCACTTGTCCACGAGAAGTTGAAACACCTCTGGATGGAGGCTCCATTCTCCGGCGTGTACATCCTGACGACTGTGAAAGTTCGCTTCCCAGTTTAGGGCCCCCAGAATCAACACTGCAAATATGGCCGGCAGATGAAGAGAGTGTTGTTCCAACACCGCGCCCCAGCCTCTCAGACTGGCATCTGTCGTCAGCAGGACCCAGTTGGGTATCCAGAAGGGACGGTTCCTGCTCAATCGTTGGTCCTGAAGCCACCAGCTCAGTGACAGGCGGACCTCCGGAGACAAGGAGATCATGTGAGATCTGATCCGTGAGGCAAGCCGTCCCACTTGGTCAGAATTAACTTCTGCAGAGGGCGAGAATGGAATTGAGCATACTCCACCATGTCGAAAGCAGACACCATGAGACCTAGCACTTGCATTGCCGAATGTATCGACACTTGTGGACGAGATAGGAAGCAACGAATCCTGTCCTGAAGCTTCAGGATTTTCTCCTGAGACAAGAACAACCGTTGGTTGTGAGTGTCCAATAACGCTCCCAGGTGTATCATGCTCCGAGCAGGAACCAGGGAGGATTTCTTCCAGTTGATCAGCCACCCGTGGGCTTTCATGAACTGGACCGTCAGATCTAGATGACACAGGAGAAGTTCTGGGGAATTTGTCAGGATCAACAAATCGTCCAAGTACGGTAGGATCCTGACCCCTTGACGGCGGAGAGTATCCGTCATGACCGCCATTTCTTTGGTGAAAACTCGGGGAGCCGTTGTCATACCAAAGGGTAACGCCCGAAATTGATAATGAAGATTGCCCACCGCAAACCGCAGGTACTGCTGATGAGACACTGCAATAGGAATATGCAGGTAGGCATCCTGTATGTCCAGGGAGACCATATAGTCCCCAGGCTCCAAGGCCAGCACAATAGAGAGCAGAGTTTCCATACGAAACTTGGAGACCCGCTCATACTTGTTCAAGGACTTCAGATTGAGAATGGGCCGTGAGGACCCGTTCGGTTTCGGGACTAGAAACAGCGGTGAAAAGTACCCCTTGCCTCTCTGAGCCAGAGGCACCTGTACTACCACTCCTGTGGACAGGAGGGAATGTACCACCGAATGCAGAGTGTTTGCCTTCGTCAGGTCCAGAGGAACACCTGTCAGGCAAAATCGATGAGGAGGACGAATCTTGAAGGATACGGCGTAACCTCGAGTGAAGACTTCCCTTACCCAGGCATCGGACGTGGTCTACAACCATTTCTGGGCAAAACCTAGAAGTCGGCCCCCCACCCTGGGATCCCCCAGAGGGAGGCCCGTCCCTTCATGCGGCAGGCTTGTCAGTTTTGGAAGCAGGCTGATGGGCAGCCCAGGCTCGCTTCGGTCTGGGCTAGGCAGTTCTGGAAGCACGAGCATGCTTTGGGTACGCCTGAACTTTAGCTTTACCCGGAGGACGAAAGGGCTGAGGGAAAGTACTTTTAGCCTTCTGCGTGGAAGGAGCCGTACTGGGTAGGCAAGCTGTTTTAGCAGTAGCCAGATCAGCCACAATCTTATTGAGGTCTTCTCCAAAGAAAATGTATCCCTTGAAAGGAAGCACCTCTAGGGTTTTCTTGGAATCCATATCCACCGACCAGGGTCTAAACCAAAGGATACGTCTGGCCAAGACGGACGTAGTAGCAGCCTTGGCCGCCAGCACCTCGGCATCGGAGGCCGCCTCCTTAAGGTACAGAGAAGCCGAGGTAATATATGAGAGACATTGTCGAGCATGCTCAGATGCATTAGAAGGTAGCTCCGCCTCTAGCTCCTGAGCCCACGCCTCAACAGCTTCAGCAGCCCAAGTTGCTGCAATGGTTGGCCTATGCACAGCCCCCGTTAGGGTGTAAATCGCTTTCAAACAACCCTCCACACATCTATCCGTCGGTTCCTTCAGAGGTGACGGTAGTTACTGGCAGAGCAGAGGAAACTACCATACGAGCCACATGAGAATCTACGGGTGGAGGAGTTTCCCAATATTTACAAAGCTCCGCAGAGAGAGAATAGCGAGCCAACAGTCTCTTATTCGGTGTGAATTTTGTCCCCGGATTTTATTTTCCCAGGACTCCTGACGTATGTCAGCCAGGTGTTGAGAATGAGGTAAAACTTGTTTAACCACCGTCTTACGTTTAAATCTGTCCGGCTTTTTAGAGACAGCCTCAGGCTCAGGAACATCAGAGACCTAAAGAATGAGCCTGATAGCCTCAATCAAATCAGGGACATCCACCATTGACTTCCCCTCCCCATGAGAAGCATCTGAGTCAGTGTCTGTGGGGTCAGTATATGCACCATCCTCCTCAGAGGATGTGTCCGGGATAGCAGTGGATTCTGAGGAGGTAATGGCCCGTTTAGAAAACGTCTTAGTCTTAGGTGGACGAGAGTGAGATTTAGATTTAGTCAGTGACCGGTTCAATTGCTGTAACTGACTGAGTGGAGATTTGATCTGCCCGTGGCGGATTAATAGCAGGGACCATAATGGCACAGGTGGTCCCACAGGGGGCGCCAGTTTAGTTACAAGCGTATTTAACAGCGTGGAAAAGGTAGCCCAAGGTAGGTAATTTGTTGACCCCGATGCTACAGATTCACTGGGGGTTAAGGAACCCCCTGAACCTGAACTCTCTGCTGCCATATTTTTCTCCAAAATGTCCGTGGCATCACCACCACGCAATGTGGGAGAATCTCCAGCTCCGTTGCCTCATGTAGCTGACATACTAGTAAGCACAATATTGGGCAACCCGGTACAATCTTAGCAGCGATATACCTAGCAAGAACTCTCAGTGCAGTGTGACTTTTTTCTGTCAGCACAAACTGAGAATCCAAGAAATATATGGTGACTATAAATCACAAAGAAAAATACGCAGCAAGTATATCTTGTGAAATACCTATATTATTTTAGAAAACCTGACACACTTAGCCCCCTCCGGTTACAGAATATAGGAGTAGCACGCTGAGTGAAATACCAGATATGGCAGCCACGCAGCAGCTACATGCACACACACACATATAGTCACAAGCATACCATGCAGAAATTATACACCATAAAACTGCACTGGACTAGGAATACATAGTAATACTCAGTATAGCTATATGTGTTAACAATAGATATAACAAAGCACAGTAGATACTGGATGTATATCACAGGGTGTTTGTACCACACAGCCCTGAATGTATGCACTCTTTCTTAACTAACACTGTCCCAGTGACAGGTAGAACACTTAAGTGTCCTGTAAAATGAACAGCGCTGGCGATCAGGCGGCTTTACAGAGGAGGATTTGCCCCAGCAGTCCCAGGAACAGCTCAGCTCCGATGTGATGGCGGCTGACAGGGAGTGAGGGAAAGATATGCAGCTCCAGGGCGGGAACATTCACTGAAATGGCGCCCTGGGGCTGGGGGAGGGGCTAAAGGTTAGGACTTATCCCCCTGCTGGCTTCCCCACCGGGCGCTGCAGGCTATGTAAAAACGGGGCTTTAATGATAGGGGAAAAAAACATCTGTACCCAATGTCCCGGTGACTAGTGGAGCGGCTGCACTATTACAGTGTCCACGCGAGCGCGCGTGGCCCGCCTCCTACGGCCGCACCGGATCGCGGTTAACAGCGGGCCAAAGAGACCCCTTACCTCCCCTTGAACCTGCAGCCACGCGATCCTGGAGGGCAGCGGCGGGTGTGTGTGACTGACAGGAAAGACACCGAAGCCTCCGCTGTAGTTACCCGGCAACCAGGGCGCGGGAGTATACAGCGCCGCTGGGGGAGTGATGGAGCTGCAGCAAAGTATGTCTCATGACATACATAAAAGCTGCAGCCCTTGAAGTCTTCAAAGATTTTCTACTTTCTTCAATTTAAGCTATAATATGGGCTGCAAAGGCAGCCCTCCTGTTGATTGCCTGCTTACTGCATGGCACCAACTTACAAACTGTGCTCCTGTGCACGGAGGCAGGGTTATAGAGGAGGCGGCGCTGTGCATCTTGGGAAAAGTCTAAGCTTTGTGCCTGTTGGTGCCTCCAATCAAGATCCTACTCTACACCCCGCTGTTAATCCTTTTGGAGCCCAGTGTACCCCGCAGCAGAAATTAGCATTTAATTCCTTTGACGCAGGGAAGGTTAGTGAGGCTTTCTTATTTTCAGTGAAGTAAGCCTCCTCAACCTGCTCGGGTGTTGTATCAGCAATATTCAACACATCTCTAATAGCCTCTATCATCAACAGCACCCCTTTAGCAAGAGATGCTGCCCCCCCTCACCACCACCACCAAAACACATCCCGGTCACCGTCTGCAGTGTCAGAATCGGTTTCATCCTGCATGATCTGCGCAAGAGAACGTTTATGTGAATATAGGGGGTCATTCCGAGTTGTTCGCTCGCAAGCGGATTTTAGCAGATTTGCTCATGCTAAGCCGCCGCCTACTGGGAGTGAATCTTAGCATCTTAAAATTGCGAACGATGTATTCGCAATATTGCGATTACACACCTCGTAGCAGTTTCTGAGTAGCTCCAGACTTACTCGGCATCTGCGATCATTTCAGTGCTTGTCGTTCCTGGTTTGACGTCACAAACACACCCAGCGTTCGCCCAGACACTCCCCCGTTTCTCCGGCCACTCCTGCGTTTTTTCCGGAAACGGTAGCGTTTTTTCCCACACGCTCATAAAACGGCCTGTTTCCGCCCAGTAACACCCATTTCCTGTCAATCACATTACAATCGCCAGAACGATGAAAAAGCCGTGAGTAAAATTCCTAACTGCATAGCAAATTTACTTGGCGCAGTCGCAGTGCGAACATTGCGCATGCGCACTAAGCGGAAAATCGCTGCGATGCGAAGATTTTTACCGAGCGAACAACTCGGAATGACCCCCATACAGCGGGGAGCCCTGAAGTACCAGAACTGGGCCAGACTGCCATAGAGTTCTGTAAAGCCTGAGTTGCAGATTCATTGTGTGCAACCCTATTTGAAATCTGAGAAATCATAGATTTGATAGAGGATAACCACTCAAGCTCCCTTGCTGGTATCTGTGCTAAACCAGTGAAATCCTGATTACATGGAATGGGATCATCCTGAGAGGACATATCCTCTGCAGCATATGACACAGAGTCCTTGGACATTGCTTAATGGAGATCATAGACACTCCACACACACACAGGGGAGGACAGACAGAGTTTTACCCCCAAGAATGGCAAGAGAGACACAGAGATTGGAGCCAACCCACACACAGCGCTTTTAATATAAAGGGAGACCCCCTCTCAGCGCTGACTGTGCACCTTAATAGGTTACACAGTTTTAATGCAGCCCCCCCCCCCCCCCCCCACTTCTACAACCCCCTGGTACTGTGAGAGATAGCTGGGGTTGCTGTGGAGGGACTTGATCTTCCTGGACAGCGCTGTGCAGGCAGGAAAATGGCGCTGAACGCTGCTGGGTCCGCTCTGAGAAGCTCCGCCCCCAAAATGGCGCCGTCTTCCCGCTCTTCACAATGATTATACTGGCCTGATGTAAAACGCTGGCTGAGATCCACAGACCCCGACAGGCTTGCTGACCAGTGCAGGGATCAGGCGCTGGCTCAGGGCGCCCCTCACAGCGCCGCACTAACTACCGCTGAGCCTCCGGAGCGCAGTTTAATACTACGCTCCTACCCTGTTGCCGCCATCTTCACATCGTCCCCCCCCCCCCCCTTCTCGCATGCTAGGGGGGTCGGTGACTCACTCGCCACTGATCGTCAGCTCTGTAAGGGGGTGGCGGCATGCTGCTGGGGGGAGCGCTCCCCTGTGGCGGGGAACGATCTATCCCCTCAGGGGCTCAGTGTCCTGTCTGCGGAGATAGTGGCTCAGACCCCGCAGGGCGGACACTACTCCCCCGCCTTAGTCCCACGAAGCAGGGAGGCTGTTGCCAGCAGCCTCCCTGTAAAATAATAAACTCTAAAAAAAAAAATTACTGAAGAAGCTCTGTAGAGCTCCCCTAGCTGTGACCGGTTCCTCCGGGCACATTTTCTAAACTGAGTCTGGTAGGAGGGGCATAGAGGGAGGAGCCAGCCCACACTCTCAAACTCTTAAAGTGCCAATGGCTCCTGGTGGACCCGTCCATACCACATGGTACTAATGTGGACCCCAGCATCCTCTAGGACGTAAGATAAATACAGTATATAGGGGACATGGATCGGGTGCTCTGACAGATATACAGTATATAGGTGACGGGATTGGGTGCTCTGACAAATAATAAGATTTTACTTACCGATAAATCTATTTCTCATAGTCCGTAGTGGATGCTGGGGACTCCGTCAGGACCATGGGGAATAGCGGCTCCGCAGGAGACAGGGCACAAAAGCAAGCTTTTAGGATCACATGGTGTGTACTGGCTCCTCCCCCTATGACCCTCCTCCAAGCCTCAGTTAGGTACTGTGCCCGGACGAGCGTACACAATAAGGAAGGATCTTGAATCCCGGGTAAGACTCATACCAGCCACACCAATCACACCGTACAACTTGTGATTTGAACCCAGTTAACAGTATGATAACAATGAAGTAGCCTCTAAAAAAGATGGCTCACAACAATAATAACCCGATTTTTTTGTAACAATAATTATGTACAAGCAGTGACGTGCGGTGAGGTAAATGCCTGGGGAGGCACTGGCTAAACGGTCAGTTACCACGCTCAAACGGCCTCTTCCTGTCAATCACCTTGCAAACGCCTGTGTGATCGGATTTTTTGCACCATCCCGTAGCTCATCGGCGATGCTCGTTGATGTTGTTTAGATTATACACATATATTATGCCACACCGTAGAGCAGATCACACATATACATTATGCCACCCTGTACTACTCTATATTGCATGTGTGTATATATATATATATATATATATATATATATATATATATATAAAATCAATGAATGAACAACAATTATGCTTTCCAGTGCCGTAACTAGGCAATTTAGCGCTGTGTGGAAGAAACGGCATTGGCGCCCCCCCCCTGTATGTAAGATAGGGGCAGTGCGCGTCGCAGGCGCGTGAAAAATATATAGGGGCGTGGCTTCATGGGAAAAGGGCGTGGGCACAAAATAATACCAATTCATACTAAGGTGCACAGTAGTCTCCATTATTCAAATTACGCTGCACAGTAGCGCCACTACACCAGGTAGAGCCCCCTTTTACACATTACAGCAGCCAGTCCCCCTTATTACACATTACGGCAGACAGCGTCCCCCGTATTACACATTACGGCAGACAGCGTCCCCCTTATTACACATTACGGCAGACAGCGTCCCCCTTATTACACATTACTGCAGACAGCGTCCCCCGTATTACACATTGCGGCAGACAGTCCCCTTATTACACATTACTGCAGACAGCGTCCCCCGTGTTACACATTGCGGCAGACAGTTCCCTTATTACACATTACTGCAGACAGCATCCCCCGTATTACACATTGCGGCAGACAGTCCCCTTATTACACATTACTGCAGACAGCGTCCCCCGTATTACACATTGCGGCAGACAGTCCCCTTATTACACATTACTGCAGACAGCGTCCCCCGTATTACACATTATGGCAGACAGTCCCCTTATTACACATTACTGCAGACAGCGTCCCCCGTATTATACATTATGGCAGACAGTCCCCTTGTTACACATTACTGCAGACAGCGTCCCCCGTATTACACATTGCGGCAGACAGTCCCCTTGTTACACATTACTGCAGACAGCGTCCCCCGTATTACACATTGCGGCAGACAGTCCCCTTATTACACATTACTGCAGACAGCGTCCCCCGTATTACACATTGCGGCAGACAGTCCCCTTATTACACATTACTGCAGACAGCGTCCCCCGTATTACACACTGCGGCAGACAGTCCCCTTATTACACATTACTGCAGACAGCGTCCCCCGTATTACACATTGCGGCAGACAGTCCCCTTATTACACATTACTGCAGACAGCGTCCCCCGTATTACACATTGCGGCAGACAGTCCCCTTATTACACATTACTGCAGACAGCGTCCCCCGTATTATACATTGCGGCAGACAGTCCTCTTATTACACATTACTGCAGACAGCGTCCCCCGTATTACACATTGCGGCAGACAGTCCCCTTATTACACATTACTGCAGACAGCGTCCCCCGTATTACACATTGCGGCAGACAGTCCCCTTATTACACATTACTGCAGACAGCGTCCCCCGTATTACACATTGCGGCAGACAGTCCCCTTATTACACATTACTGCAGACAGCGTCCCCCGTATTACACATTGCGGCAGACAGCGTCCCAATTTTTTATACAAGTTCAGAGAAAAGAAGGATTGCGGTGGTGAAGGAGATAGTACCTTATAATAATAGTAACATACTGTACCGTACTGCCCGGCGGTGACACCAACAGCTCTCGCCGGCGCCGCTCGCAGTCGCAGCAATGTGGTTTTGAGAGGAGGGGACTCACTCCTCTCTTCAGGCTGGGCCACCGTCTTACTTGTTTGTTAAGGCCCACAGCCGGCCGGGCAGCGGCGTACCACAATGAGTCAGCCGGACTCATTAGCGCTGGCTGTGGGCACCTCGATTGCGACCCGGCCAGGAGAGTTACACCAGCGCACCACAGTGCGCCGAACAGAGCAGCTTGCGCTGGGGAGGTGGGGACGGCAGCTGTCACACTACAATAATCAGTGCGCTGACAGTCTGCCGGGAGCCTGTAATAATGGGTTAGGTTACTGGTCTGTCAGCGGCCTGGGTACGGCGGATTTCAGCGGGAGGGATGTCCGGGCTCCAGGGCATGACAGATTATTTCAGCGGCCCCCACATGGACTGGGTAAACTCCTGCCAATCCAACCCTGTCTGGCTAGTAAGAGTACTCGCATCTGGCCCATGGGAAGGGGGGGGGGGCATCTGACTCTGCCCATCCGTTCCAGCCCACCCCCCCTGCCGCTGTCCAATCACATCTTCATGTGGACTGAAGGCACAGCCCCCTGTCAATGAGGCAGTAGTGCTGGTGCCGCTTGTCATTCATTTTTCAATGGGCTTTTTCCAGCCCGCGGCTTGGCCCCGCCCCCTGTCCAGCCCCGCTTCAGACACTTTAATATTGTCAGTGGGAGGCAGCGTTCTCACTGCCTCCCATAGAGAGATGGCTGCATTTTTACATTAAAAATTATTAAAATAATACAAAGTAGAATCTGTTTTATTAGTATCTTTTTTGTATTATTTCAATCATTATGACAGGGGAGGCACTGCCTCCCCTGCCTCCCCTGACTGCACGTCCCTGTGTACAAGTAATGCAGACAATCCGCACTTGGGATGGGCGCCCAGCATCCACTACGGACTATGAGAAATAGATTTATCGGTAAGTAAAATCTTATTTTCTCTAACGTCCTAGTGGATGCTGGGGACTCCGTCAGGACCATGGGGATTATACCAAAGCTCCCAAACGGGCGGGAGAGTGCGGATGACTCTGCAGCACCGAATGAGAGAACTTCAGGTCCTCCTCAGCCAGGGTATCAAATTTGTAGAATTTTAGCAAACGTGTTTGCCCCTGACCAAGTAGCTGCTCGGCAAAGTTGTAAAGCCGAGACCCCTCGGGCAGCCGCCCAAGATGAGCCCACCTTCCTTGTGGAATGGGCATTTACAGATTTTGGCTGTGGCAGGCCTGCCACAGAATGTGCAAGCTGAATTGTACTACAAATCCAACGAGCAATAGTCTGCTTAGAAGCAGGAGCACCCAGCTTTTTGGGTGCCTACAATATAAACAGCAAGTCAGACTTTCTGACTCCAGCCGTCCTGGAATTATATATATATATATATATATATATATATATATATATATATATATATATTTTCAGGGCCCTGACAACGTCTAGCAACTTGGAGTCCTCCAAGTCCCTAGTAGCCGCAGGCACCACAATAGGTTGTTTCAGGTGAAACGCTGACACCACCTTAGGAAGAAACTGGGGACGAGTCCGCAGTTCTGCCCTGTCCGAATGGAAAATCAAATATGGGCTTTTGTAAGACAAAGCCGCCAATTTTGACAATCGCCTGGCCGAGGCCAGGGCCAACAGCATGGTCACTTTCCATGTGAGATATTTCAAATCCACAGATTTGAGTGGTTCAAACCAATATGATTTGAGGAATCCCAACACTACGTCGAGATCCCACGGTGCCACTGGAGGCACACAAGGGCTGTATATGCAATACTCCCTTGACAAACGTCTGGACTTCAGGAACTGAAGCCAATTCTTTCTGGAAGAAAATCTATAGGGCCGAAACTTGAACCTTAATGGACCCCAATTTGAGGCTCATAGACACTCCTGTTTGCAGGAAGTGCAGAAATCGACCTAGTTGAAATTTTTTCGTGGGGCCTTCCTGGCCTCACCCACGCAACATATTTTTACCACATGTGGTGATAACGTTGTGCGGTCACCTCCTTCCTGGCTTTGACCAGGGTAGGTATGACCTCTTCCGGAATGCCTTTTCCCTTAGGATCCGGCGTTCAAACCGCCATGCCGTCAAACGCAGTCGCGGTAAGTCTTGGAACAGACAAGGTCCCTGCTGGAGCAGGTCCTTTCCTAAAGGCCGATGCCACGGTTCCTCTTGGAACAGACATGGTACTTGCTGAAAGCAAATCCCTTCTTAGCTCCCGAGGCCATTAGTCCTCTGTGAGCATCTCTTGAAGTTCCGGTTACCAAGTCCCTCTTGGCCAATCCGGAGCCACGAGTATAGTTCTTACTCCTCTATGTTTTATAATTCTCAATACCTTGGTTATGAGAAGCAGAGGAGGGAACACATACACCGACTGTTACACCCACGGTGTTACCAGGACGTCCACAGCTATCGCCTGAAGGTCTCGTGACCTGGCGCAATACCTGTCCCATTTTTTGTTCGGGCGGGACGCCATCATGTCCACCTTTGGTCTTTCCCAACGGTTAACAATCCTGCGGAAAACTTCCCGATGAAGTTCCCACTCTCCCGGGTGGAGGTCGTGCCTGCTGAGGAAGTCTGCTTCCCAGTCGTCCACTCCCGGAATGAACACTGCTGACAGTGCTATCACATGATTTTCCGCCTAGCGAAAAATCCTTGCAGTTTTGCCACTGCCCTCCTGCTTCTTGTGCCGCCCTTTCTGTTTACGTGGGCGACTGCCGTGATGTTATCCCACTGGATCAATACCGGCTGACCTTGAAGCAGAGGTCTTGCTAAGCTTAGAGCATTATAAATTTGCTCTTAGCTCCAGTATATTTATGTGGAGAGAATTCTCCAGACTTGATCACACTCCTTGTGTGACTGCTCCCCAGCCTCTCAGGCTGGCCTCCGTGGTCACGAGCATCCAATCCTGAATGCCGAATCTGCGGCCCTCTAGAAGATGAGCACTCTGTAATCACCACAGGAGAGACACCCTTGTCCTTGGATATAGGGTTATCCGCTGATGCATCTGAAGATGCGATCCGGACCATTTGTCCAGCAGATCCCACTGAAGAGTTCTTGCGTGAAATCTGCCGAATGGAAGCGCTTCGTAATAAGCCACCATTTTTACCAGGACTCTTGTGCAATGATGCACTGACACTTTTCCTGGTTTTAGGAGGATCCCGATTAGCTCGGATAACTCCCTGGCTTTCTCCTCTGGGAGAAACACCTTTTCCTGGACTGTGTCCAGAATCATCCCTAGGACCAGTAGACGTGTCGTCGGAACAACTGCGGTTTTGGAATATTTAGAATCCACACGTGCTGTCGTAGAACTACTTGAGATAGTGCTACTCCGACCTCCAACTGTTCTCTGGACCTTGTTCTTATCAGGAGGTCGTCCATTTTCTTTGAAGACGAATCCTCCTTTCGGTCATTACCTTGGTAAGGACCCGGGGTGCCTTGGACAATCCAACGGCATCGTCTTGAAACTGATAGTGACAGTTCTGTACCACGAACCTGAGGTACCCTTGGTGAGAAAAGGCAAATTTTGGGACATGGAGGTAAGCATCCCTGATGTCCCGGGACACCATATAGTCCCCTTGTTCTTTGCTATCACTGCTCTGAGTGACTCCATCTGGATTTGAACCCTTGTAAGTGTTCAAATTTTTCAGATTTAGAATAGGTCTCACCTAGCCTTCAGTACCACCATATAGTGTGGAGTAATACCCCTTTCCTTGTTGTCGGAGGGGTAATTTTATTATCACCTGCTGGGAATACAGCTTGTGAATTGTTTTCAATACTGCCTCCCTGTCGGAGGGAGACATTGGTACAGCAGACTACAGGAACCTGCGAGGGGGGAAACCTCTCGACATTCCAATCTGTACCCCTTGGATACTACTTGTAGGATCCAGGGGTCCTGTACGGTCCCAGCGTCATGCTGAGAACTTGGTAGAAGCGGTGGAGGGCTTCTGTTCCTGGGAATGGGCTGCCTGCTGCAGTCTTCTTCCCTTTCCTCTATCCCTGGGCAGATATGACTCTTATAGGGACGAAAGGACTGAGGCTGAAAAGACGGTGTCTTTTTCTGCAGAGATGTGACTTAGGGTAAAAAACGGTGGATTTTCCAGCAGTTGCCCTGGCCACCAGGTCCCATGGACCGACCCCAAATAACTCCTCCCCTTTATACGGCAATACATCTTTGTGCCGTTTGGAATCTGCATCACCTGACCACTGTCGTGTCCATAAACATCTTCTTGCAGATATGGACATCGCATTTACTCTTGATGCCAGAGTGCAAATATCCCTCTGCGCATCTCGCATATATAGAAATGCATCCTTTAAATGCTCTATAGTCAATAAAATACTGTCCCTGTCAAAGGTATCAATATTTTTAGTCAGGGAATCCGACCAAGCCACCTCAGCTCTGCACATCCAGGCTGAGGCGATCGCTGGTCGCAGTATAACACCAGCATGTGTGTGTATACTTTTTAGGATATTTTTCAGCCTCCTATCAGCTGGCTCCTTAAGTACGGCCCTATCCGTAGATGGTACCGCTACTTGTTCTGATAAGCGTGTGAGCGCCTTATCCACCCTGAGGGGTGTTTCCCACCGCGCCTTAACTTCTGGCGGGAAAGGGTATACCGCCAATAATTTTCTATCGGGGGAAACCCACGCATCATCACACACTTCATTTAATTTATCTGATTCAGGAAAAACTACAGGTAGTTTTTTCACCTCACACATAATACCCTTTTTTGTGGTACTTGGAGTATCAGAAATATGTAACACCTCCTTCATTGCCCTTAACGTGTGGCCCTAAAAGAAAATACGTTTGTTTCTTCACCGTCGACACTGAAATCAGTGTCCGTGTCTGGGTCTGTGTCGACCGACTGAGGTAAATGGGCATTTTACAGCCCCTGACGGTGTTTGAGACGCTTGGACAGATACTAATTTGTTCGCCGGCCCTCTCATGTCGTCAACCGGCTTGCAGCGTGTTGACATTGTCACGTAATTTCCATAAATAAGCCATCCATTCCGGTGTCGACTCCCTAGAGAGTGACATCACCATTACAGGCAATTTTCTCCGCCTCCTCACCAATATTTTCCTCATACATGTCGACACACACGTACCGACATACAGCACACACATAGGGAATGCTCTGATAGAGGACAGGACCCACTAGCCCTTTGGGGAGACAGAGGGAGAGTTTGCCAGCACACACCAAAACGCTATAATTATCCAGGGACAACCTTTATATAAGTGTTCCTCCCTTATAGCATTTTAATATATATACATATCGCCAAATCAGTGCCCCCCCTCTCTGTTTTAACCCTGTTTCTGTAGTGCAGTGCAGGGGAGAGCATGGGAGCCTTCCCACCAGCCTTTCTGTGAGGGAAAATGGCGCTGTGTGCTGAGGAAAATAGGCCCCGCCCCCTTTTCGGCGGGCTTCTTCTCCGGAGTTTTAGATATCTGGCAGGGGTTAAATACATCCATATAGCCTCAAGGGCTATATGTGATGTATTTTTCGCCATACAGGTATTATACATTGCTGCCCAGGGCGCCCCCCTCCAGCGCCCTGCACCCTCCGTGACCGCTGTGTGAAGTGTGCTGACAACAATGGCGCACAGCTGCAGTGCTGTGCGCTACCTGATGAAGACTGAGAGTCTTCTGCCGCCTGGTTCCGGACCTCTTCATCTTCAGCGTCTGCAAGGGGGGTCGGCGGCGCGGCTCCGGGACGAACCCCAGGGCGAGCCCTGTGTTCCGACTCCCTCTGGAGCTATGTCCAGTAGCCTAAGAATCCAATCCATCCTGCACGCAGGTGAGTTGAAAATCTCTCCCCTAAGTCCCTCGATGCAGTGAGCCTGTTGCCAGCAGGACTCACTGAAAATAAAGAACCTAAAAACTTTTTCTAAGTAACTCTTTAAGAGAGCCACCTAGATTGCACCCTTCTCGGCCGGGCACAAAAACCTAACTGAGGCTTGGAGGAGGGTCATAGGGGGAGGAGCCAGTACACACCATGTGATCCTAAAAGCTTGCTTTTGTGCCCTGTCTCCTGCGGAGCCGCTATTCCCCATGGTCCTGACGGAGTCCCCAGCATCCACTAGGACGTTAGAGAAATACAGTATATAGGGGACGGGATCAGGTGCTCTGACAGATATACAGTATATAGGGATCGGGTGCTCAGACACATATACAGTATGGGGATCGGGTGCTCTGACACATATACAGTATAATGGGGACGGGGATCGGATGCTCAGACACATATACAGTATATAGGGGATGGGATCGGGTGGATATTCATTATATAGGGGATGGGGATCGGGTGCTCTGACAGATATACAGTATATAGGGGATGGGATAGGGTGCTCGGACAGATATACAGTACATAGGGGACGGGGATCGGGTGCTCGGACAGATATACAGTATATAGGGGATGGCGACCTGGTGCTCAGACACATATACAGTATATAGGGGATGATGATCGAGTGCTCTGACACATATACAGTATATAGGGGACGGGGATCGAGTGCTCTGACACAGATACAGTATACAGGGGACGGGGATCGGGTGCTCTGACACATATACTGTATATAAGGGATGGGATCGGGTGCTCTGACAGATATACAGTATATAGGTGACGGGATTGGGTGCTCTGACAAATATACAGTATATAGGGGACGGGATCGGGTGCTCTGACAGATATACAGTATATAGGGAACGGGGATTGGGTGCTCAGACACATATACAGTATATAGGGGATGGGGATCAGGTGCTCTGACACATACACAGTATAATGAGGACTGGGATCGGATGCTCAGACACATATACAGTATATAGGGGATGGGATCGGGTGGATATTCATTATATAGGGGACGGGGATCGGGTGCTCTGACAGATATACAGTATATAGGGGACGGGATTGGGTGCTCTGACAGATATACAGTATATAGGGGACGGGATCGGGTGCTCTGACAGATATACAGTATATAGGGGATGGCGACCTGGTGCTCAGACATATATACAGTATATAGGGGATGATGAAGATCGAGTGCTCTGACACAGATACAGTATATAGGGGACGAGGATCGAGTGCTCTGACACAGATACAGTATACAGGGGACGTGGATCGGGTGCTCTGACAGATATACAGTATATAGGTGACGGGGATCAGGTGCTCAGACATATATACTGTATATAGGGCATGGGATCGGGTGATCGGACGGATATACAGTATATAGGGGACGGGATCGGGTGCTCTGACAGATATACAGTAAAATGGCGGACGGAGTTCGGGTGCTCGGACACATATACAGTATACAGGGGACGTGGATCGGGTGCTTGGACACATATTATATATAGAGGACGGGGTACGGGTGCTCGGACACATATACAGTATATAGGGGATGGGGATCGAGTGCTCAGACATATATACAGTATATAGGAGACAGGGATCGGGTGCTCTGACAGATATACAGTATAAAGGGGATGGGATCGGGTGATCTGACAAATATACAGTATATAGGGGACGGGATTGGGTGCTCTGACAATTATACAGTATATAGTGGACAGGATCGGGTGCTCTGACAGATATAGAGTATATAGGGGACGGGGATCGGGTGCCCAGACACATATACAGTATATATCTGACGGGGATTGGGTGCTCGGACGCATATATTATATATAGGGGATGGGGATCGGGTGCTCGGACACGTATACATTATATAGGGGACGGGGATCGGGTGCTCGGACGCATATATTATCTATAGGGGTCGGGGATCGGGTGCTCATACACATATACAGGGGACGGGGATAGGGTGCTCTGACAGATATACAGTGTATAGGGGACGGGGATCGGGTGCTCAGACACATATACTGTATATAGGGGATGGGATCGGGTGATCGGGCGGATATACAGTATATAGGGGACGGGATCGGGTGCTCTGACAGATATACAATATATAGGAGATGGGATCGGGTGATCTGACAAATATACAGTATATAGGGGATGGGATCAGGTTCTCTGACAGATATACAGTATATTGGGAATGGGATCGGGTGCTTGGACACATATACACTATATAGGGGACGGATTGGGTGCTCTGACAAACATACAGTATACAGGGGACAGGATTGGGTGCTCTGACAGATATACAGTATATAGGGGATCGGGTGCTCAGACACATATACAGTATATAGGGGATGGGGATTGAGTGCTCTGACAGATATACAGTATATAGGGGACGGGGATCAGGTGCCCGGACACGTATACAGTATATAGGGGACAGGGATCAGGTGCTCAGACGCGTAAGTTATATATAGGGGATGGGGATTGGGTGCTCGGACACGTATACAGTATATAGGGGATGGGGATCGGGTGCTCGGACGCATATATTATATATAGGGGACGGGGATTGGGTGCTCAGACACATATACAGTATATAGGGGATGGGGATCGAGTGCTCTGACAGATATACAGTATACAGGGGATGGGGATCGGGTGCCCGGGCACATATACAGTATATAGGGGACTGGGATCGGGTGCTCGGACACGTATACAGTATATAGGGGACTGGGATCGGGTGCTCTGACGCATATATTATATATACAAGACGGGGATCGGGTGCTCAGACACATATACAGTATACAGGGGACGGGGATCAGGTGCTCTGACACATATACAGTATACAGAAGATGGGGTTCGGGTGCTCAGACACATATTATATATAGAGGGCGGGGTTCGGGAGCTCGGACACATATACTGTATATAGGGGACTGGGATCGGGTGCGCAGACAAATATACAGTATATAGGGGACGGGGATCGGGTGCTCTGACAGATATACAGTATATAGGGGACGGGATCGGGTGCTCTGACAAATATACAGTATATAGGGGACAGGATCGGGTGCTCTGACAAATATTCAATATAGGGGACAGGATCGGGTGCTCTGACAGATATACAGTATATAGGGGATGGGGATCGGTTGCTCTAACACATATACAGTATATAGGTGACGGGATTGGGTGCTCTGACAAATATACAGTATATAGGGGACGGGATCGGGTGCTCTGACAAATATACAGTATATAGGGGACGGGATCGGGTGCTCTGACAAATATACAATATATAGGGGATGGGGATCGAGTGCTCTGGCAGATATACAGTATATAGGGGATGGGGATCGAGTGCTCTGACAGATATACAGTATATAGGGGATGGGGATCGGGTGCTCTGACAGATATACAGTATATAGGGGATGGGGATCGGGTGCTCTGACAGATATACAGTATATAGGGGATGGGGATCGGGGGCTCTGACAGATATACAGCATATAGGGGATGGGGATCGAGTGCTCTGACAGATATACAGTATATAGGGGATGGGGATCGGGTGCTCGGACGCATATATTATATATAGGAGAGGGGGATCGGGTCCTCGGACACATACAGTATATAGGGGATCGGGCGCATATATTATATATAGGGGACGGGGATCGGGTGCTCAGACACATATACAGTATACAGGGGACGGGGATCGGGTGCTCGGACGCAGATATTATATATAGGGGACGGGGATTGGGTGCTCTGTGGGTGTCGGAAACGCTCTATCTCACCGATCGATGCTGGAATTCAGAAGCTCTGAGTGAGGCGACGTCACAGTCATGTGATAGAGCCATGTGTGAGGGGGCGGAGTCTCACTGCGTCGGCTGTATACCTTGGTAACCAGGGCAACAAGTACCACGCTATGCGCGCCCCGCATACATGTGAATGATCCCCTCCTCATATATCTGTATATACTGCACTGTGTCATTTAGCACTTATCCAGCTGCTGATCTGTCCCTCATACATGTAACTAAGCCTTCACTATGAGAGTCTTCCCAAGTTGTCCTGAAAAACACCCACAGACAGTGTGGCTGGGAATATGCAGTTGCTATGGGCGATTTCCAGTAAATGAAAGTAATAAATCTTCCATATTTTTTTTCCTGCTCCATAACAGCCATGACTATAGGGTGGTTCTAAGTAATATATAAGAGAAGCAGGTGAGTGGAGTATACACAAAATTAATAGTGCAGGAAAATGCCACATACTTATCATAGAATAATTGTGCTAAGGATTCTCCTACCAAACACCTACAGGAAAAGATAGTAGGATCTATTTACAAAGGCTTGGACGGCGATAAAGTGGACGGAGAATCAGCTCATAACTGTCATTTTTCAAACCCAGCCTGTAACATGGCAGTTAGGAGCTGATTGGTTGGTACTTTATCTCCGTCCACGGCTTAGTAAATAGACCCCAGTAACTGGTAAAGGCGACAAGAGATGACCACTCAGCTGTCATTGCATAGGTCACCTGTAGAATGCGCCCTTTATTACTTCCATTGCCCATGTAAACCTGCGTAATAACAGACTTGTCCATCTTGCAAGAGGGTGGCGCCTATCCTTGATGAGGTCATACAGGAACGCCAAAAAGTCTTCTGCAATACTTTGGTTTTGGAAAGATGCTCATTGTCCTGACAAGATCCAGTATGTGATATTGTTTTTTACCGTTAGTTGGGTGCGAACAAACAAAAGTATAATCTCCAGACTGAGATTATGGACCTGATTCTGGCTAGGAAGCAAATTTAAATAAAAAGAGCAAGTAAGTATGCACCTGGACAAACCATGTTCCAAGACATGGCCCAACCTACACCAGCTTTCAGGTCCATTAGTAATGCATTGCTCGCCTTCAGGCAATCCCTGGTGTGACAAGTTCAAGACATAATTCATTACGGTGCTTGGGTGACTGAGGGAGAGATGTACTAAGCACTGATAAAAATAGGATTTTAATACCTACCGGTAAATTCTTTTCTCGTAGTCCATAAGGGATATTGGGGAAAACTAGTACGATGGGGTATAGACGGGGGCCAAAGGAGCCAGTGCACTTTAAATATCTTCAACTGGGTGTGCTGGCTCCTCCCCTCTATGCTCCCTCCCACAGGCAGTTATAGGTAAAAACGTGCCCGAAGGAGAAAGGACATATATGAGAGAAGGAACATGATAACAGAAAAGATGGTGAGATTTAGACACCAGCACACCACTGACATACAACAATCAGCAATGGCTGGTAACATAACAGCAACAGCTGAACAGGTAATTGTAGAACAAGAACCTGCAGAAAAGTCCATGCACTGAGGCCGGCGCCCCAATATCACTTATGGACTACAAGAAAAGGATTTACTGGTAGGTATTAAAATCCTATTTTCTCTAGCATCCATAAGGGATATTGGGGGAAACTAGTATGATGGGGACGTCCCAAAGCTTCCACAACGGGCGGGAATGTGCGGAGACTGCTGCAGCACTGCCTGCCCAAACTGGGTATCCTCTTTGACCAGGGTATCAAACTTGTAGAACTTGACAAAAGTGTTCTTCCCCGACCAGGTAGCTGCTCGGCCTAGTTGCAAGGCCGAGACTCCACGGGCAGCCGCCCAGGAAGACCCCACTGATCTTGTAGAGTGGGCCTTCAGAGACCTAGGCACAGGTAAGGCTGCTGACACATAGGCCTGTTGGATAGTAAGTCTAATCCAACGAGCAATGGACTGCTTTGAAGCAGGGCAACCCTTGTTCTGTGCATCATAGAGCATGAACAAGGAATCCGTCTTTCTGACCCGAGCCATGCGCTTGACATAAATCTTCAAGGCTCGCACAGCATCAATGCCTCAGGAGGAGCAGAAGTGCCAGAACTGGACGGAATTACAATAGGTTGATTCAGGTGAAACGCGGAGACCACCTTCGGCAGGAACTGCTGCCTAGTCCGGAGCTACGCTCTGTCCTCGTAAAAGACCAATTACGGACTTTTACATGATAAGGCCCCCAATTCTGAGATACGCCTAGCAGAAGCCAGGGCCCAGGGCCGGCGCCACCACTAGGCAGCTTTAGGCAGCTGCCTATGGGCGCACACCACTGGAGGGCGGCAGCTCACGCTGCCGATGAATGCTTCCCTTCTTGTCATGTGGAGCGTTACCCTGGAGAGGAGAAGACAGTTGCTAGAACAACTGTAACCATAGCCGGCAGCACGCTACTTACTCTAAGTGCATAGAGTATTGAAGCCGTAACAGTTGGGCGGCCGCAACATCCCTGCTGCACTGTCAGTGTGAATGTAACCCATCGGCAGCGGCTTCAATACTCTATGCACTTAGAGTAAGTAGCATGCTGCCGGCTATGGTTACAGTTGTTCTAGCAACTGTCTTCTCCTCTCCAGGGTAACGCTCCACATGTTGCCGCCCCGCACCACAGACGTCCACGATCTCACCCTACGTTTTACACCCCCCTCCGCAATAACACCCCCCCCCCCCCGCCCTGACCCCGCAATTGCATATCATGAATATTACAGCCCACTCCCCTGGCACACGCAGGGACCACCCCTGATGGGACAAGTTTGGGTTTTTTCGGTGGACGAAGGCAGCTTTACACAGTAACACTGAGAGTGACTGCCGCTGCCAGGATAAAGTTGCCGCGTGTGGCTCCTGTGCAATGTATAGAGGGCGGAGGGGAACTGCAGCAGGAACTCAGCAGAGGCGGGAGCAGCGGGCAGTCGGCAACGGCGGACACTCGGCACCCAGCAATGTTGGCAGCAGCAGGAACTCGGCAGCGACAGGATAGGCAGGTACACGGCTGCACTGAGCTCCAGGGATAGCCAGCCAGTCTGCCCTGTTATGCAGCATAAGTTTGTCAGAAGGACTCCAAGCTCCTCCAAATGTTTAAGCGTGACGTGTGTGTGTGTGTGTGTGTGTGTGTGTGTGTGTGTGTGTGTGTGTGTGTGTGTGTGTGTGTGTGTGTGTGTGTGTGTGTGTGTGTGTGTGTGTGTGTGTGTGTGTGTGTGTGTGTGTGTGTGTGTGTGTGTGTGTGTGTAAGTCAAAGTCAGAAAAATATCACACTACACACTGCCATATTTGCACCTCATGCGAGTGCCTGTTGCACGTTCATGAGCCCTGCCGTGCGTGCGCATAATCGCCGCTGCGGGCACCCGCAGGCGCGTGGTGTGCGCATTTACGGTAAAGTTTATGTGCGTCTAGCAGGCGACTCGTTCGTTACATATTTTAACTATATAATGTATTTTGTAGATCATGGTCCCCTTGATAGATTCTGAAAGTTTAGTTAATATAGCATGTTCATGGACAAAGAGATCCCTCTTTGTTTGATACGAAGGGTCAGACATGGGTCATACAGTGGTGTTTAGTATCCATCGGAAGAGTATTTAATTAGCAATATTCCGGTGTTGGTTTGAAGCGGATTAATCGCTCGTGCGAATAGTTATGGACATAAGAAGTTTATGTCCATTTACTATTATTTGCACTTACTTATCCATGCGGCGGGAAAACTAGTTTCCCACCCACCTGAGCAATTGGAAATCGTCACAGCCCACCTGTATGAATCAACCTATGACCTTTTGTTATAATGCGAAGACGAATTCCTGTGTCCAATGAATAATGAGATTGTAGGGACCATTGAATTGTATTGTGTGTGGGGCATAAATAGACAAGCCGATCATATCCAGCTCACTCTTCAACGGTTCTCATTGCTGATAATCGGGAGCTGGATATCCAGAGGCGCATGCGATCGTTCCCTTTTGTGCGTAAGTTTTCTCCGCAATCATATTGTCTTTCTTGTTATTCTGAGCCATATCTCTCTCTCTCTCTCTCTCTCTCTCTCTCTCTCCTCCTCTTTCTCTCTCATTTTCCCTTAAACGTAATTGTATTATATTGTATTTCCTGTGTAGTTATCTGGTTAGTTAGTCTATGTTATATTGTAGTGTATGACTTGTATTGTATTATTCTTTTTCAAGTATAACATTCATATAAGGCGTTAGACCCTAAGCCCAGTATTTGTGTATTTCTTATAGTGTTAAGTATTCTCAGAGCGTCGGTGACGCTCGAACAGCTTTTAAGTTAATAAGGTTACACTGTGTTGCATCTACACTCTATCACTACACTAAGGTTTTCCTGTATAATACATTGTTCATGGTTTACATATAAAGGTTTAACATTGTGAGCGTCAGCGCCGCTGGTGATCTCCTCGTGGTCCCGAGCATCCGCTACGCTATAGCGAACCATTACGTTAGTCGGCAGCCAATAGCGTGCCTGCCTGTGATCTCTTGGCCGTGAGCGAACGTGATGCTTGAGCGTCTCGACTACGGCTAAGCGATTGTTACGCAACGTGCGTACCCTTACGGTATTCCATACGTCAATAGCGTACAGTGTTCTTAGACCTCTTAAAGGGTTTTAAGTAAGATAAATATTTAGCTTTATCAATTGGCGGCTCGTCCGTCCTTCACATATCTATACTAGGTAATTTCAGCAGACATTATCCATCAGCAAAGGGCGGGAGGTCATATTCCTCGTAGTGCTGTCTGGATAAGCGTCTGCTTTGCTTAGTAAAGGGTGCTGAGGGAATCCGGAACCGGAGGTAAGAACAACACGCTAGTGTCTTTTAAAACGGTCTTTCTCTGACGTCCTAAGTGGATGCTGGGGACTCCGTCAGGACCATGGGGAATAGCGGCTCCGCAGGAGACAGGGCACAAAAGTAAAAGCTTTAGGATCAGGTGGTGTGCACTGGCTCCTCCCCCTATGACCCTCCTCCAAGCCTCAGTTAGGTTTTTGTGCCCGGCCGAGAAGGGTGCAATCTAGGTGGCTCTCCTAAAGAGCTGCTTAGAGTAAAAGTTTTCTTAGGTTTTTTATTTTCAGTGAGTCCTGCTGGCAACAGGCTCACTGCAACGAGGGACTTAGGGGAGAAGAAGTGAACTCACCTGCGTGCAGGATGGATTGGCTTCTTAGGCTACTGGACACTAGCTCCAGAGGGACGATCACAGGTACAGCCTGGATGGGTCACCGGAGCCGCGCCGCCGACCCCCTTGCAGATGCTGAAGAGAGAAGAGGTCCAGAAATCGGCGGCTGAAGACTTCTCAGTCTTCATGAGGTAGCGCACAGCACTGCAGCTGTGCGCCATTGCTCTCAGCACACTTCACACCAACGGTCACTGAGGGTGCAGGGCGCTGGGGGGGGCGCCCTGGGCAGCAATGAAAGTACCTATACTGGCTAAAAATACATCACATATAGCCTCTGGGGCTATATGGATGTATTTAACCCCTGCCAGGTTGTCAGAAAAACGGGAGAAGAAGCCCGCCGAAAAGGGGGCGGGGCCTATTCTCCTCAGCACACAGCGCCATTTTCCCTCACAGAACTGCTGGTGGGAAGGCTCCCAGGCTCTCCCCTGCACTGCACTACAGAAACAGGGTTAAAACAGAGAGGGGGGGCACTTATTTGGCGATATGCTTATATATTAAGATGCTATAAGGGAAAACACTTAAATAAAGGTTGTCCCTGTATAATTATAGCGTTTTGGTGTGTGCTGGCAAACTCTCCCTCTGTCTCCCCAAAGGGCTAGTGGGGTCCTGTCCTCTATCAGAGCATTCCCTGTGTGTGTGCTGTGTGTCGGTACGTGTGTGTCGACATGTATGAGGACGATGTTGGTGAGGAGGCGGAGCAATTGCCTGTAATGGTGATGTCACTCTCTAGGGAGTCGACACCGGAATGGATGGCGTATTTAGGGAATTACGTGATAATGTCAACACGCTGCAAGGTCGGTTGCCGACATGAGACGGCCGGCAAACAAATTAGTACCTGTCCAGGCGTCTCAAACACCGTCAGGGGCTTTAAAACGCCCATTTACCTCAGTCGGTCGACACAGACACAGACACTGACACTGACTCCAGTGTCGACGGTGAAGAAACAAACGTATTTTCCTTTAGGGCCACACGTTACATGTTAAGGGCAATGAAGGAGGTGTTACATATTTCTGATACTACAAGTACCACAAAAAAAGGGTATTATGTGGGGTGTGAAAAAACTACCTGTAGTTTTTCCTGAATCAGATAAATTAAATGAAGTGTGTGATGATGCGTTGGTTTCCCCCGATAGAAAATTATTGGCGGTATACCCTTTCCCGCCAGAAGTTAGGGCGCGTTGGGAAACACCCCTTAGGGTGGATAAGACGCTCACACGCTTATCAAGTGGCGTTACCGTCTCCAGATACGGCCGCCCTCAAGGAGCCAACTGATAGGAGGCTGGAAAATATCCTAAAAAGTATATACACACATACTGGTGTTATACTGCGACCAGCGATCGCCTCAGCCTGGATGTGCAGCGCTGGGGTGGCTTGGTCGGATTCCCTGACTGAAAATATTGATACCCTTGACAGGGACAGTATTTTATTGACTATAGAGCATTTAAAGGATGCATTTCTATATATGCGAGATGCACAGAGGGATATTTGCACTCTGGCATCAAGAGTAAGTGCGATGTCCATATCTGCCAGAAGATGTTTATGGACACGACAGTGGTCAGGTGATGCAGATTCCAAACGGCACATGGAAGTATTGCCGTATAAAGGGGAGGAGTTATTTGGGGTCGGTCCATCGGACCTGGTGGCCACGGCAACAGCTGGAAAATCCACCTTTTTTACCCCAAGTCACATCTCAGCAGAAAAAGACACCGTCTTTTCAGCCTCAGTCCTTTCGTCCCCATAAGGGCAAGCGGGCAAAAGGCCAGTCATATCTGCCCAGGGATAGAGGAAAGGGAAGAAGACTGCAGCAGGCAGCCCATTCCCAGGAACAGAAGCCCTCCACCGCTTCTGCCAAGTCCTCAGCATGACGCTGGGGCCGTACAAGTGGACTCAGGTGCGGTGGGGGGTCGTCTCAAGAGTTTCAGCACGCAGTGGCCTCACTCGCAAGTGGACCCCTGGATCCTACAAGTAGTATCCCAGGGGTACAGATTGGAAATTCGAGACGTCTCCCCCTCGCAGGTTCCTGAAGTCTGCTTTACCAACGTCTCCCTCCGACAGGGAGGCAGTATTGGAAACAATTCACAAGCTGTATTCCCAGCAGGTGATAATCAAAGTACCCCTCCTACAACAAGGAAAGGGGTATTATTCCACACTATATTGTGGTACTGAAGCCAGACGGCTCGGTGAGACCTATTCTAAATCTGAAATATTTGAACACTTACATACAAAGGTTCAAATCAAGATGGAGTCACTCAGAGCAGTGATAGCGAACCAGGAAGAAGGGGACTATATGGTGTCCCTGGACATCAGGGATGCTTACCTCCATGTCCCAATTTGCCCTTCTCACCAAGGGTACCTCAGGTTCGTGGTACAGAACTGTCACTATCAGTTTCAGACGCTGCCGTTTGGATTGTCCACGGCACCCCGGGTCTTTACCAAGGTAATGGCCGAAATGATGATTCTTCTTCAAAGAAAATGGACGATCTCCTGATAAGGGCAAGGTCCAGAGAACAGTTGGAGGTCGGAGTAGCACTATCTCAAGTAGTTCTACGACAGCACGGGTGGATTCTAAATATTCCAAAATCGCAGCTGTTTCCGACGACACGTCTGCTGTTCCTAGGGATGATTCTGGACACAGTCCAGAAAAGGGTGTTTCTCCCGGAGAAGAAAGCCAGGGAGTTATCCGAGCTAGTCAGGAACCTCCTAAAACCAGGAAAAGTGTCAGTGCATCATTGCACAAGGGTCCTGGGAAAAATGGTGGCTTCTTACGAAGCGATTCCATTCGGCAGATTTCACGCAAGAACTTTTCAGTGGGATCTGCTGGAAAAATGGTCCGGATCGCATCTTCAGATGCATCAGCGGATAACCCTGTCTCCAAGGACAAGGGTGTTTCTTCTGCGGTGGCTGCAGAGTGCTCATCTACTAAAGGGCCGCAGATTCGGCATTCAGGACTGGGTCCTGGTAACCACGGATGCCAGCCTGAGAGGCTGGGGAGCAGTCACACAGGGAAAAAATTTCCAGGGAGTGTGATCAAGTCTGGAGACTTCTCTCCACATAAATATACTGGAGCTAAGGACAATTTACAATGCTCTAAGCTTAGCAAGACCTCTGCTTCAAGGTCAGCCGGTATTGATCCAGTGGGACAACATCACGGCAGTCGCCCACGTAAACAGACAGGGCGGCACAAGAAGCAGGAGGGCAATGGCAGAAACTGCAAGGATTCTTCGCTGGGCGGAAAATCATGTGATAGCACTGTCAGCAGTGTTCATTCCGGGAGTGGACAACTGGGAAGCAGACTTCCTCAGCAGGCACGACCTCCACCCGGGAGAGTGGGGACTTCATCGGGAAGTCTTCCACATGATTGTGAACCGTTGGGAAAGACCAAAGGTGGACATGATGGCGTCCCGCCTGAACAAAAAACTGGACAGGTATTGCGCCAGGTCAAGAGACCCTCAGGCAATAGCTGTGGACGTTCTGGTAACACCGTGGGTGTACCAGTCGGTGTATGTGTTCCCTCCTCTGCTTCTCATACCCAAGGTACTGAGAATTATAAGACGTAGAGGAGTAAGAACTATACTCGTGGCTCCGGATTGGCCAAGAAGGACTTGGTACCCGGAACTTCAAGAAATGCTCACAGAGGACTCATGGCCTCTGCCGCTAAGAAGGGACTTGCTTCAGCAAGTACCATGTCTGTTCCAAGACTTACCGCGGCTGCGTTTGACGGCATGGCGGTGGAACGCCGGATCCTAAGGGAAAAAGGCATTCCGGAAGAGGTCATTCCTACCCTGGTCAAAGCCAGGAAGGAGGTGACCGCACAACATTATCACCACATGTGGCGAAAATATGTTGCGTGGTGTGAGGCCAGGAAGGCCCCACGAAGAAATTTCAACTCGGTCGATTCCTGCATTTCCTGCAAACAGGAGTGTCTATGGGCCTCAAATTGGGGTCCATTAAGGTTCAAATTTCGGCCCTGTCAATTTTCTTCCAGAAAGAATTGGCTTCAGTTCCTGAAGTCCAGAAGTTTGTCAAGGGAGTACTGCATATACAACCCCCTTTTGTGCCTCCAGTGGCACTGTGGGATCTCAACGTAGTTCTGGGATTCCTCAAATCATATTGGTTTAAACCGCTCAAATCTGTGGATTTGAAATATCTCACATGAAAAGTGACCATGCTGTTGGCCCTGGCCTCGGCCAGGCGAGTGTCAGAATTGGCGGCTTTGTCTCACAAAGCCCATATCTGATTGTCCATTCGGACAGGGCAGAGCTGCGGACTCGTCCCCAGTTTCTCCCTAAGGTGGTGTCAGCGTTTCACCTGCACCAGCTTATTGTGGTACCTGCGGCTACTAGGGACTTGGAGGACTCCAAGTTGCTAGATGTTGTCAGGGCCCTGAAAATATAGGTTTCCAGGACGGCTGGAGTCAGGAAAACTGACTTGCTGTTATCCTGTAGGCACCCAAAAAACTGGGTGCTCTTGCTTCTAAGCAGACGATTGCTAGTTGGATGTGTAGTACAATTCAGCTTGCACATTCTGTGGCAGGCCTGCCACAGCCAAAATATGTAAATGCCCATTCCACAAGGAAGGTGGGCTCATCTTGGGCGGCTGCCCGAGGGGTCTCGGCTTTACAACTTTGCCGAGCTGCTACTTGGTCAGGGGCACACCCTGGCTGAGGAGGACCTGGAGTTCTCTCATTCGGTGCTGCAGAGTCATCCGCACTCTCCCGCCCGTTTGGGAGCTTTGGTATAATCCCCATGGTCCTGACGGAGTCCCCAGCATCCACTTAGGACGTCAGAGAAAATAAGAATTTACTTACCGATAATTCTATTTCTCGTAGTCCGTAGTGGATGCTGGGCGCCCATCCCAAGTGCGGATTGTCTGCAATACTTGTACATAGTTATTGTTACAAAAATCGGGTTATTATTGTTGTGAGCCATCTTTTCAGAGGCTCCGCTGTTATCATGCTGTTAACTGGGTTCAGATCACAGGTTGTACAGTGTGATTGGTGTGGCTGGTATGAGTCTTACCCGGGATTCAAAATCCTTCCTTATTGTGTGCGCTCGTCCGGGCACAGTATCCTAACTGAGGCTTGGAGGAGGGTCATAGGGGGAGGAGCCAGTGCACACCACCTGATCCTAAAGCTTTTACTTTTGTGCCCTGTCTCCTGCGGAGCCGCTATTCCCCATGGTCCTGACGGAGTCCCCAGCATCCACTACGGACTACGAGAAATAGAATTATCGGTAAGTAAATTCTTATTATTTCTGTCTTGCGTACGCACACACGCATAGCTGCATTTCTTTTTCGTGTATTTTCATATCACTCTCCTGTTTGCCATTTTATAATTGATAAACGTGCTAAGAGAGATTTGCCGCTATTTCATAGTTAAAGTGTAAAAGTAATACATTAAGGGATAAATTGCAAAGCACGCACGCAGCTCTACCTAAAGATACAAGGAGAGATTGGTGTGGTGTTCGGTAGATGATCGAGGATCATCTACATTGATAAACGTGTAAATTGTGTTACGGTGGATATTTGCTTTGTGTACACGTGTCTCTAACAAAGGGCTGAGATTCGCGTACGCAACTCAAAGGCCGACGCACGCAGCGTATATTACGCAACGGAGCGTCTGGGTACGCCCACGTAACTCAAATCACACGCTAGTGTTATTTTAACAGGCGAAAAGGTGGCAACGCGATAAATAGCGCAAATCGATTTTAGTGTCCGAAATTTAGACTAACAGATCCTTCTCCAAATTTACAACACACCTGGTCTAAAGGAAAGAAATTTCTGCGCAGAAATAGAAATAGAAACAAAAGTGTACATGTGGTGAGTGAGTGTTTGCAATTATATAAGTTCTACAATTTTTGAGGTTGAACCACAAGAAGTCGAGTTCTCGTGAGGTACATGCATGTAAGTGACGTACATGGTGGCTAGGGAGGCATCCCTTGTTAAACATAGAATCTGAGCATTAGAGTATAGCAGACCAGGAGGTCACACTGTAGCACAGACTAGGAGGTCCAGAACAGACCAGGAGGTCCAGGTACAGCAGACAAGGAAGTCCGCTATAAATAGAGAAAAGAGCACAACCCAGGGGGTTGGTGCAGAACCCATATAGGCCATTAAAGCTCATGCTGAAGGAATTCGCAGCCGAAATTTTCGATTCCACTGGTCGCTCTGCACATAAGATTAGTTGCTTATGTGCTGAACGATTGTACCGCACGTAATTGTGTGCATTAGTTAAATCTGACCAGTACCATTTGTGTACGAAACGGGTCATAAATACTATTTGTACATTCTGACGTGATTTGTGTAATTTTTTATTTTCTAAAGGGAGGTTCGCTGGTCACTCAGGAACTATCCAACAACCGATACTTGCTGGGAAACACGCCCCAGTAAATAAAGGTTCACAGGGGCCCTAGGTTGGGTACAACAGCTCTGGATACAGTGATTGCAGTACTGGCCAACGTGGGCGAGGAGTGAGTGGAGTACTCGGTAAACTTCGCCGCCGGCCTGCCCCGGACATCTTGGTTTTTGTAAGGGTTCGCTGAAGAAAAGCAACACCTGCAAGTTATGGGGGCCAGTTGTTCAGGTAGGGGGCGATCAACCTCGGTTCGGGTTGATTTAGTAAACCGACCAATCGGGTCGGCAAGGTATGTAATGTGTGAAAAATACGGTTCACACACAGAGGTTTTATGTGATGAATGGGAAAGAATGACTGTACATGACGGGGAGAAGTTCCCAAGAGTAGGCAGCTTTAGCCAAGATGTGTTACTAAATCTAAGGAGAAGGATAGGTCTCATTAAATCAGCAAAGAGACTAGTTAAACATTTTGATTGTTTACAGTTATGGCAACAGGAAAGTGAATTGCAAAGAGAGTTAACTGACATATCTGACTCTTATCTTGGGAGGAGAGACATGGCAATGGAAGGGATTATGGTTGCGGAGAAAGGCACAATGTTGAACAATAAAAACGCACTTAGCAACTGTATTATAGATGATAAGAATAGGTGTAATAAACATAACAATGATAATTGTAATACTGTTAAATGTACAACTATTAACCTGTGCAAGTCGCACCCCATGTCAAACTTCCCTCAGGAATACAAACAAGAAAGTGAGCCCAGCACGATGTCGGCACCTCTTCCAGCAGCCATCACACAAGACATCCAGGTGGACGCGACCAAATCGGTAAAGGCAATAATCAAACCCCCTAACGGAGGGTCAGGTGAGGTCGTGTCCACAGGTACGTACAATGTTTTATATCACGCACAAACAAATGTACCCCATATTGTAAGACCAACACAAGATGATGTAGTTGAGTTTGATCCTGTCAGGGTGATCACAGTCCCCAATGGGAAGACTGACGATCAGGGAATCATTCCCGTCGGGGACAGTGCAATGCGCTGTCCCTGGTCCCGGACCGAATTGAGATCAATTATGTCTGAATTTCCTGATCCTAGGAAACATCTAGTCGCATGTCAAAGGTTCATTAAAGAACTAGGAAACTCAACAGAACCCACCAACAAAGATTGACGGACAGTGCTGAGGGCATGTTTGCCCTCCAGTGTTGACTCTGCGAAATTTATTACTGATTGTCAATTAGACACAGAAGTACCTCAAACGGAGGAACACAATCAGGAATGTATTAAGCAGATTAACCGACAGTTGGAAGTATATTTCCCTGCCGTTGTCAAGTGGAATGAAATTTTCTCCATAAGACAAAACGAAGGGGAAAGTATTTCCAATTATTTCAATCGAGCACTGCAAGTAATGGCGAGGAACACTGGGATCACAGACATCAAAACATGCGCACAGCATAGAGAAATAGCGGTTAAGGTATTAATGAATGGTTTAAAAGAGGTATTGAGAACAAGGGTACAGACCACCAACCCAAACTGGAGAAATATCTCGGTGGCCGCATTAAGAGAGGCCGCTATTGATCATGATCGAAATATCACCAGACACAGGGAGTCACAAAGTGATAAGTTAATGGCCGCAAGTATACAGGCCCTAACCACAAGACCACTCCAGCATAAGCCCCAAACCCCTGCGAGAAATTCAAATGTGGAAGTCTGTTACAATTGTCAGAAGGAAGGTCATTTTGCGAGAGATTGTAGATCAGGAAGTAGACAAAAGTCACATCAGCCCCGTAGACAACAACATAACCATGATATCCAAGGAAACAGGGAAGTACAGGGAAAACGGTTGATGGTGATGAGCATCCAAGCGTTTGAGGAGGCATCAAATCAACCAAGACCCCATTTCATTGACACTTGGAGGAAACCCAGGGTTTGTTATCTTTGTAAAAGAGAAGGGCATTATGCCAGCAACTGCAACAGCCCACATAAAGTCAGACCCCCTAGACATGAATATGAGCATGAATATGACACACCAAATTATAAAAAGTGATCATTAGGACTGATGGTAAGCCTGAGGTAACAGTTAATAAATTGGGAGGTCATTCCCTGAAGACACAGGAATGACCGGGTGAAACGTTGTAAATGTATCTGTGAAATGTTTTTTTTTCTCTCCCCATCTCCGACGATTATTGGTAGGACTCAAACATTGCATATCTGCTTGGTCTTTGCAGAAGTCTACCAAACCCCAGCACGACCTATCCGCATCAATGTATCCTGGCCAGATACAGAGGGTGGAGTATGGAGGTGCTGGTGGGAGGGACTGCGCAAGGAAACCATTGGACATGTAGATATGACCGCCTGATGATCTGACAATATTTTAAAATGTTTGAAAAATGTTTTTTTCCTGTTGTTTATTGATGTGTTATGTTATGTTATATATATATATATATATATATATATATATATATATGAATTGTTCTCTCTCTCTTTTGTTTTTTTTTTTTTTGTTTTCTCTCTTCTCACTCATGTTTTCATGTTTTAAAGATGGTATGTCACACATCAGTTAGACAAATGGTAATGCAAGATTTTTTGCTCCTTACAGAAAGTTCGCTTGTTTGGAAGGAATATTGCATCACCGGAATGTTCGTTTGGAAGACTGAGAGACAGCACCTTAAGAACAACAAGACTAGAGAACTAATTATCGTAACAAGTTTCTCTCCCCCTCAAACTGTTTTCCTATACCCCCATTACAAATTTCTCCTTTTCTCCTCCTGTAAGATGGACTCGCCCCAAGAGACTGTGATACGGATTTTCCTGTTGACCATGATGTTGACCAGAGCAGTCTGTTCCGGCGAGAGTACCATGGAGGTCGAGAAAGGATCCAGAAAGGTTCCGATGACTGAGACGGAGGTGTAAATTTCCAATAGCAACACAACCACCAAGCAAAGGCGAGTACCGGAAACGATCTAGCAGCCATGTTATTTGTAAACATTGTTAGCTGAAAAGAGAACTGTATCTGTAGACTCTGTGACAGTGTAGTAGAGGATGGGTGCATTAAGAAATGTCAGTCCAGTTTTAACATTAACATGAACCGGCATCCATTGAGTGACTATCACTCCTTAGTGGGTAATGTGTTAAATCAGACAGATTGTTGGGTATGCTCTCAAGGCCATAGCAAATCAGGATTAGTACCATTCCCTTTAACGGTAGGGGAGGTACTTGAGCTAAAGGGTGGGAGACCGGTGGACAGGAGGTTTAATATCTCCAGTCCTCCTAGTTTGAAGCTCCACCAATATCATGTGGATAGATCCCTAATATGTTTTAACATTACCAATCCCCGAAAGCCGGGAAATTGGGAAGTGTCATGGAGTAACCAAACCATGACCTTTTCATATAGAGCAGATAGAATGCCGACAGATACAGAGCTTATACGCCACATAGCCAGTAGAGAAAAATCTTTCCGATATAGGTATACCCTAGGAAGTAGGATTACGAGAGTTGGAGAAGTATCACCAGGATACTGTGCACATATCGTACAAACTGATACGTGTACTAGACAGATGGGAGAATTAGGGGTAGGAGATTTCACATGGAGGATGTGTAATATGGTTATGTCCTACTCCGTCCCATATGTTCTCCCCGATGATGCATATTTCATATGCGGGAGGAAGGCGTATAAGTGGCTTGCCCCAAACTCTGAAGGATTGTGTTATATTGGAAAAGTACTGCCTGAAGTAATGACTGTATCACATGCCAAAATGAAAGATATACACCGTGTTGCCCAAGCTCCTTATACTCACACTCATTACGAGCACGTAGTTAAACGGCACCTGATAGAAAGAACAGAGCATCCGGCCTCTGACATGATCCATGAATCCACCGGGATTCAGGTTTTACTTGCGTTAGATTTCACTCGCACCGCTAGAGGAGTGTTGAATTATAGATATATATCGGCGCTTGCAAATTTATTAGACAATATCACTGAAATGTATGACGACACTTTTAGGTATACTGGAAGGGAACTTCAAGCTTATAAAACAGAACTGGTTCAGCATAGGATGGTTCTTAATTATCTCACGGCAGTGACAGGTGGATATTGTGTCACACTGGCAATGCAGTACAGCGTGAAATGCTGCACATATATTACGAATAGCACCGAGGACCCGGTCGAGGTCATAGACCAAAAGATGGACGACATTCTCCAATTAAAGTGGGAATTTTGCAGGAGACACAATCTCACCCTTGCTGCTGTGGGTAATGAGCTGACTGGTTGGGTGTCATGGTTGAACCCGCAAAATTGGTTCTCTGGTTTAGGAAAATGGGCTCAAGGAGTCATAATGGATGTAGGGAAGTTTCTCCTATGTATCTTAGGTGTTGTCATATCAATTGGCTTGATATTTAGATGCGGTCAGGCTTTAATGAAGTGCAAACGTAGTACCAGGGTAATGAGTCTAAGGAGTGAGGAAATTGTAATTCCAATGGATTTGATTTATGACCCAACGGTAGAGACAATGATGTGATGAAAATGCGATTATACGGTCCGTTTCTTTCACCTGTTTTTCCGTTTTCTCCAAGGTAAAAAGACCCACTTGGACGAGGAATTTGACGAGCCTGTATACAGACAACAGATGGATTAAAGAAGAAGTTTTGACAACCTTATACACAGATATTTGATGAACTATGCCATAGACCCCCAGTTTCCCTAGAAATTTTAAATTTACGCTAGCCCAACACTTTTTGTAAGTCTATGGACATTGACAAAGCTTTTGCTCACACCTATTGGCAAAAGCCCAAAGAAGACTGCATTCAACAGACACCGAACAAGACTTCAACCGACAAATGTTCATTAACCTGACATAGAATACCACTGCATTTACCATAATTGTGTCTTATCTTCATCTCTACAACCTTCAGGTAATAACACACATAGTCGATAGGGAATACCAGCACAGGTATCAGCAATCACATATTCCCCCATTCATGTATCATCAACTAAAATGTGCTCCCCCATTTTGTTACAACTAAAATCCGAAAAGAGCTCGGTAAAGTTTGACAGCCCATCCACAGACCCGTACCGCGGGATAAGAAGGAGTTCAAATGTATACTTCGCAATACCTCGAAGCTTGATCTAAAACACGTACGGCACGATGATACATGACCCCCCAAACATGGATTCATACACACATGCTTCTGCTATCTCACTAGGTCATACCCTTTTCCTACCTTCTCCTCTCCTCCCCTACCCAACCATAGAAATGTATTTACACTTGACATATATTTTTCTCTTTTTGAAATGTTTTAGAAGTGGCAGTTATTGTTGACTGACAAAGGGTGGACTGTCAAAGTCAGAAAAATATCACACTACACACTGCCATATTTGCACCTCATGCGAGTGCCTGTTGCACGTTCATGAGCCCTGCCGTGCGTGCGCATACTCGCCGCTGCGGGCACCCGCAGGCGCGCGGTGTGCGCATTTACGGTAAAGTTTGTGCGTCTAGCGGGCGACTCGTTCGTTACATATTTTAACTATATAATGTATTTTGTAGATCATGGTCCCCTTGATAGATTCTGAAAGTTTAGTTAATATAGCATGTTCATGGACAAAGAGATCCCTCTTTGTTTGATACGAAGGGTCAGACATGGGTCATACAGTGGTGTTTAGTATCCATCGGAAGAGTATTTAATTAGCAATATTCCGGTGTTGGTTTGAAGCGGATTAATCGCTCGTGCGAATAGTTATGAACATAAGAAGTTTATGTCCATTTACTATTATTTGCACTTACTTATCCATGCGGCGGGAAAACTAGTTTCCCACCCACCTGAGCAGTTGGAAATGGTCTCAGCCCACCTGTATGAATCAACCTATGACCTTTTGTTATAATGCGAAGACGAATTCCTGTGTCCAATGAACAATGAGATTGTAGGGACCATTGAATTGTATTGTGTGTGGGGCATAAATAGACAAGCCGATCATATCCAGCTCACTCTTCAACGGTTCTCATTGCTGATAATCGGGAGCTGGATATCCAGAGGCGCATGCGATCGTTCCCTTTTATGCGTAAGTTTTCTCCGCAATCATATTGTCTTTCTTGTTATTCTGAGCCATATCTCTCTCTCTCTCTCTCTCTCTCTCTCTCTCTCTCTCCTCCTCTTTCTCTCTCATTTTCCCTTAAACGTAATTGTATTATATTGTATTTCCTGTGTAGTTATCTGGTTAGTTAGTCTATGTTATATTGTAGTGTATGACTTGTATTGTATTATTCTTTTTCAAGTATAACATTCATATAAGGCGTTAGACCCTAAGCCCAGTATTTGTGTATTTCTTATAGTGTTAAGTATTCTCAGAGCGTCGGTGACGCTCGAACAGCTTTTAAGTTAATAAGGTTACACTGTGTTGCATCTACACTCTATCACTACACTAAGGTTTTCCTGTATAATACATTGTTCATGGTTTACATATAAAGGTTTAACATTGTGAGCGTCAGCGCCGCTGGTGATCTCCTCGTGGTCCCGAGCGTCCGCTACGCTATAGCGAACCATTACGTTAGTCGGCAGCCAATAGCGTGCCTGCCTGTGATCTCTTGGCCGTGAGCGAACGTGACGCTTGAGCGTCTCGACTACGGCTAAGCGATTGTTACGCAACGTGCGTACCCTTACGGTATTCCATACGTCAATAGCGTACAGTGTTCTTAGACCTCTTAAAGGGTTTTAAGTAAGATAAATATTTAGCTTTATCAATATACACACACACACACACACACACACACACACACACAGAGTTAATAGATCCTCTTATAGAAAATTATACAGCCACTGTTTTTCTGTTTGTTTGTTTGTAATACCCATGGAGTGTCATCTGGTTGCTGAATTGCATTGAATGGGGTGGGGGGGGGGGGTGCAGTCTTACACATCTGAGTATATTTATATTTATGTGTGTGTATGTATATCAGAGCCCTAACTAGGTGTGTGCCAATGGTGCCTTGCCCACAGCGCAAATGCAATGAGGGCACCCATCGGGCATCACACCTGCTAGCTCCGAGCCCAGACTGCTGAAGGTGGCGCCGCCTGTGTCCCGCTGATGGTGGCGCCGCCCGCCCGTGTCCCTCTGAAGCCGCCGCCCGCCCACCTGGACACAACCGTGTCCCGCTGAAGCCGCCGCCACCCGCCCACCTGTGTTCCGCAACTTCCTCTGAACTTGAAGCCGCCCGGCCGTCCGCCTGTGTCCAGCTGAAGCCGGCGGCTTCAAGTTCAGAGGAAGTTTTCAAGCCGCTGCGGCGTCTGTGTGACAGGCAGCCTTCTCAATGGCCCAGCGGCAGCCCGGCCCCCCTCCCCTGCAATTCGGAAGCCGCTGCCACCCACAAGACTCCTACTGCTGAAGCCGCCACCCGCCCGCCCGTGTCCCGGTAAAGCCGCCGCCGCCCGCCAGCAGCAGCACGTAAGTGACTACACTACACTATATTACACTACACCACAGTACACTTCACTACACTGCACTACACTACACCCTAAAGATAGGAGGGGAGGGGGGGGGCGTAAGGGGGAATCTGCCTGCTGTACTGTGTTAAAGGGGGACTCTAGATGGTGGAGTCCCCACTCCCCCGGGTGGAGATCGTGACGACTCAGGAAGTCCGCCTCCCAGTTGTCCACACACGGAATGAAGATTGCTGACATGGCTCTTGCATTTCTTTCTGCCCGGAGGAGTATCTTTGACACCTCTCGCATACAGGCTCTGCTTATTGTCCCTCCCTGTCGATTGATATATGCCACCACCGTGGCGTTGTCCGATTGCACCTGGATCGCATGATCCTTGAGCAGAGGAGAGGCTTGAAGCAGAGAATTGTACATCGCCCGAAGCATCATCTACGCCATCACCTTCGTGAATACCCTCAGGGCTATAGACAGGCTGAAGGGCAGTGCTTGGAATTGGGAGTGCTCATCCAGC
This sequence comes from Pseudophryne corroboree, assembly GCF_028390025.1. Lineage (NCBI taxonomy): Eukaryota > Metazoa > Chordata > Amphibia > Anura > Myobatrachidae > Pseudophryne > Pseudophryne corroboree. The sequence continues at coordinate 867,201,236 of NC_086447.1, forward strand.
AGGGCAAACCATATGAGGTGGCCAAATCGGAATACGGAGATAGGTGTCCTTGATATCCAAGAAGACTACAAATTCCTGTTCATCCAGGCCCGCAATCACTGCTCTCAGGGATTCCATTTTGAACTTGAACACCTTCAAATAAGGAATTCAAGGATTTCAGATACAGAATGGGTATGACCGAACTGTTCGGCACCACAAACAGGTTTGAGTAAAACCCCTTGCCGTGTTGCGGTAGAGGTACTGGAACAATGACGTGGGCCTGGAACAATGACTGGACCAACTTAAAGATAGCCTGTTGCAATGTAACCTGCATGTCCTTCAAAGCTGGTAAGCCTGATTTAAAAAATCGGTGGTGGAGGGGGGGGGGGGGGGGGGGGGTCCTGTCGAACTCCAGCCTGTAGCCCTGGGAAACATGATCTCTGACCCAGGCATCCTGGCAGGAAACCTCCCAGACACGGCTGAAGTGACGCACCGTCATGCTGAGGCCTTAGTGGAAGCAGAACTGATGAACTGTTCCTGAGAACTGGCACTTGCAGGTTTTCTGGACTTATCTCTGGTGCCTCAAGCCGCATTGGAGGCACCTCTGGCCTTAGATCGAAACCTGTGAGACCGAAAGGACTAGAGAGACAGCCCCGGATAGGAGCGTCTCGCCGGCAGGGCCCCAGAGGGGAGAAACATGGATTTCCCAGCCGTAACTTTGGAAATCCAGGTATCCAAATCGACTCCAAAAAGTAATTTGCCAGAAAAGGGGAGGGATTCCACCCTACGTTTGGATCCGCAATCCACTGACACAACCACAAGGCCCTGCGTGCTGACACTGCTATGGCAGAAGTCCTAGCATCAATGTTCCCCATCTCCTTGAGCGAATCACAGAGGTCACGGGTAGTGTCCTGAATATGCTTCAGGAGGGTTACCATAGTAACTAAAGGCATATCCCCCGAGAGGCCTCCCTAAATTTGAATGGCCCAAGAATGAATGGCATGGGTCATCCAGCAACCCGCAATGACCGGTCTTTGTGCTATACCGGCTGCTGGGGTGGTCTTCAGTATGCCGGCGGTCGGCCTCCCGGCGACCAGCATACCGGCGCCGGGAGCCCGACAGCCGGCATACCGACACTTATTCTCCCTCGCGGGGGTCCACGACCCCCCCCCTGGAGGGAGAATAAAATAGTGTGGCGCGCATAGCGCGTCACCGTGCCCGTAGCGTGGCGAGCGCAGCGAGCCCGCAATGGGCTCTTTTGCGCTCGCCACACTGTCGGTAAGCCAGCGGCCGGCCTCCCGACGCCAGTATGCTGGTCGCCGGGAGGCCGGCCGCCGGCAGATCATAGTGAACCCCGGCTGCTGTGTATATAGATTTTAGGGTAGTCTATCTTCCTATCCCCAGGATCCTTCATGGTAAAGGAGCCCGGGGAGGATAGCACCGCCTTTTTAGGCAGGCGAGATACTGAGACATCCACCCCAGGGTGTTCCTCCCAAAATTTTCTATCTTCAGGAGCAAATGGGAAAGTGCGCAAAAACTTTTTGGACACTTGGGAGTTTTTTGTCTGGATTTTTCCAGGCCTGTTTGAATAAGTAATCTAATTCTGTAGAATCAGGGAAAGTGACATTAGGCTTGTATTGTACAAAGAAATACGACTGCTGAGGGAGCTTCAACACATCCCTTATAGCCAAAATGAGGGGTTCAATAACCTGAGCAGCATCTGGATCCCCACTAACGGGACCCAGGTCATCCCCATCATCCTGTATATCATCATCTGTATCAGATAGTATAGCAGGGAAACCAAGCTTCAGGGGACCTGCATGAGAGAGGGGGGGGGGCTGTGAATCTGCCCTAGCAGCTAAATCTGCAACAGCCTGTTGCAGCAGCTGAGTTTTCTGCACATTAGCATTGAGCTGGGATGACATATCTGACATCATAGGGGGTCATTCAGGTTGTTCGCTCGTTGCAGATTTTCGCAAAAATGCGCATGCGCATGGTACGCAGTGCGCATTCGCTAAGTATTTTAGCACAAAACGTAGATTTACTCACGTCTGAACAAAGAATTTTCATGGTTGAAGTGATCGGAGTGTGATTGACAGGAAGTGGGTGTTTCTGGGCGGAAACTGTCCGTTTTCAGGGAGTGTGCTGAAAAACGCAGGCGTGCCAGGAAAAAACGCGGGAGTGTCTGGAGAAACGGGGGAGTGGCTGGTCGAACGCAGGGCGTGTTTGTGACATCAAACCAGGAACAAAATGGCCTGAGCTGATCGCAATCTGTGAGTAAGTCTGGAGCTACTCAGAAACTGCTAAGAATTTTCTATTCGCAATTCTGCTAATCTTTCGTTCGCTATTCTGCTATGCTAAGATACACTCCCAGAGGGCGGCGGCCTAGCGTGTGCAATGCTGCTAAAATCTGCTAGCGAGCGAACAACTCGGAATGACCCCCATAGTCTTAAGAGATCCTAACCAGTGGGGCTCTCGACCCTCTCCCCCAGCCCCTTCACTGATTTGTGAATATTGACTGCATTGTTCTCAGGAAACAGAGTCATTAGATAAGGGAGAGAATCTAGTGTGACATATACTGCACAGCTTGTGTTTACACGTTTCACAGTAAGCACAATAATATACGTATACTGACAGTTATAATGCCAGCCTTCCCTACTGCACGTGAGAGGAGAGAGAGAGAACACCAGCACACCCGGAGCTGCACAGCACCAGTGAGACTGTCAGCTCCCTATAATACAGTAAACACTAACATTTATTGTCCTAGATAGGATAAGGATAGTGTACACAAGCAGCTCTCCCCTTTGCTACACTCTGTACCAGATATTCAGCGTGTCTGAGGATCAGGAAGCGCTGTGTGTGCAGTCTGCTGCTCCAGTAAGCAGAGGAAGGCACCAAAACGCCTCAGGTCCCGCTCTGAGGTAGCTCCGCCCCCTCCAATAGCGCCGGCGTTACATACATTTATTATACTGCCAAAAGTCCCCTTGTAAGCTTAAAACATCACACAAGTGCTAGACAAGCCCTGCTGTGCCAGTTCTACATGGTGGATTCCGTGGGGAGGGTCCCGTACGCCGCGTGGGGGAGGGTCCTGTTCTACACGGGGGAGGGTACCGTACGCCGCGCCCATGGTCAGCCGCACTTTGAACCGTGAGACCCGCCCTAGCGGGGCCCCCGGTTTGTACTCACCACTGATGTCAGGCAGCGTTAGAGGTGTGCGCCGTGCTGCGGCTGTGACAGGAAAGGCGCAGTGCCCTGCTGAACAACAACCCTTCAGGATGGTGGTCCTGCAGCGGGGAAGCGGCTCTGCACCTCGTAAGGATGGTTACTCCTCCCCCCCCCCCACCCCGTGCAGGTATGCTTTTGCCCAGACAGCATACTGAAAAAATTAGGATTTTAATACCTACCGGTAAATCCTTTTCTCCTAGTCCGTAGAGCAGGGATGGCCAACCAGTCAGATGCAAAGAGCCAGAAAAGATCTGTAGTCAAGGGCAAGAGCCAGTATCATGCACGCGCCGAAGGCACGCGCGCAAAAATGGGGGCGTGGACTAGTTTTCACAAAGCCACACCCCATTTTGAGCGCACACCTTTCGTTATGACATTTGTAGAAGTATGACCTTGTGTCATAACTCCGTTTTTAGTCATGTTGTACAGTGCCAAATACATATAATGTCCCAGTACAGTGCCACATACATATAAAAATGCCAATAGATGGGTGCCTCCACACTGCCAGAAACATATGTCCCCACACAGTGCCAGCTCTGCCCCCAGTGCCAGATATACACGTCCTCACACAGTGCCAGCTCTGCCCCCAGTGCCAGATATACACGTCCCCACAATGTGCCTGCTCTGCCCCCAGTGCCACATATACACGTCCCCACAGTGCCAGCTCTGCCCCCAGTGCCACATATACACGTCCCCACACAGTGCCAGCTCTGCCCCAGTGCCAGATATATATGTCCCCACACAGTGCCAGCTCTGCCCCCAGTGCCAGATATACATTTCCCCCCAGTGCCAGCTATGCCCCCGTGCCAGATATGCCCCCAGTGCCAGATATATATGCCCCCACAGTGCCAGCTATGCTCCTAGTGCCATATATAATGTCCCCACAGTGCCAGCTATGCTCCTAGTGCCAGGTATATATGTCCCCACAGTGCCAGATATGGCCACCAGTGCCAGATATACATGTCCCCCAAGAGCCAGATATATATGTCCCCACAGTGCCAGCTATGCCCCCAATGCCAGTGACCCCACAGTGCCATATATACATGTCTCCCCAGTGCCAACTATGACCCCAGTGCCAGGTATACATGTCCCCACAGTGTCAGCAATGCCCCCCGTGCCAGATATACATGACCGCCCCCCCCCCCCTTCCCCCGTGCTGCTCACCGCGCTGCTGCTGTCTGTGAGGGGAAGAGAGAGCAGCGTGCGCGTCTCTTGCCCCTCACTCTCCGGCGGCTGTGTCTCTTCAATTAGGCGCCGGTCCGTGAGCCAATCAAACCTCGCGGTCCGGCCGCCTTAGCTGCCGGTCCGCGAGCTGATTGGCTCACGGACCGCCGCCGGAGACTGAGGGGCAGGAGAGGCGCACGCTGCGCTCTCCTCCCCTCACAGAGTGACAGCAGCAGCGCAGTGAGCACGGGGGATGGGGGGGCCAGGGCAGCGGTGGCCAGGACCCGGCTGAGCCGCATGCGGCGGCTAGAGAGCCGCGGGTTGGCCACCCATGCCATAGAGGATGCTGGGGTCCACTTCAGTACCATGGGATATAGACGGTTCCGCAGGAGCCATGGGCACTTTAAGACTTTTCAAAGGGTGTGAACTGGCTCCTACCTCTATGCCCCTCCTCCAGACCTCAGTTATAGGAACTGTGCCCAGGGAGAGGGACATTTCGAGGAAAGGATTTACTTTTATACTAATGGTGAGATTCATACCAGCTCACACCTCAACCATGCCGCACAACATGGCATTCAACATAACACACGCCAACAGGCATGAACTATTTGCAGCAACATGCTGAAAACAATTGTAACACAACTTGTGTAACTAAACAAACTGCAGGTAAAGTACGCACTGGGTCGGGTGCCCAGCATCCTCTACGGACCATGAGAAAAGGATTTACCGGTAGGTATTAAAATCCTATTTTCTCATACGTCCTAGAGGATGCTGGGGTCCACTTCAGTACCATGGGGTTATACCAAAGCTCCAGTACGGGCGGGAGAGTGCGGATGACCCTGCAGCACCGATTGACCAAACTTGAGGTCCTCATCGGCCAAGGTGTCAAACTTGTAAAATTTAGCAAACGTGTTTGACCCTGACCAAGTAGCTGCTCGGCAAAGTTGTAAAGTCGAGACACCCCGGGCAGCCGCCCAGGATGAGTCCACCTTTCTAGTAGAATGGGCATTTACCGACTTTGGTATCGGCAATCCTGCCGTGGAATGAGCGTGCTGAATCGTCCCTCTGATCCAGCGCGCAATGGTCTGCTTAGAAGCAGGACACCCAATCTTGTTGGGAGCATACAGGGCAAACAAAGCCTCTGTTTTCCTTATCCGAGCAGTTCTTGCGACATAAATCTTCAAAGCTCTAACCACATCAAGAGATTTTGACTCAGTGAAAGTGTCAGTAGCCACTGGCACTACAATAGGTTGGTTTATGTGGAAAGACGAAACCACCTTTGGAAGAAATTGTTGACGAGATCTTAACTCTGCCCTATCTTCATGGAAGATCAGGTAAGGGCTCTTGTGAGACTAGGCCCCCAACTCAGACACCTGCCTTGCAGATGCCAAGGCCAAAAGCATCACCACTTTCCAAGTGAGAAACTTCAACTCTATCTCCCGTAGAGGTTCAAACCAACTCGATTGAAGGAACTGCAACACCACATTAAAGTCCCATGGTGCCACTGGAGGCACAAATGGAGGCTGGATGTGCAGAACCCCTTTCACGAACGTCTGAACTTCTGGAAGGGAGGCCAATTGTTTTTGAAAGAAAATAGCTAAGGTTGAAATCTGGAACTTGATTGACCCTAATCTTAGGCCCGCATCCACACCAGCCTGCAGAAAATGGAGAAAACGTCCTAACTCAAACTCTTCGGTAGGAGCCTTCTTGGAATCACACCAGGACACACATTTTCTCCAAATACGGTTGTAATGTTTAGACGTTACTCCCTTTCTGGCCTGAATAAGAATGGGGATGACTTCCTTGGGAATACCCTTTCGGGCTAGGATCCGGCGCTCAACAGCCATGCCGTCAAATGTAGCCGCGGTAAGTCTTGATACACGCACGGCCCCTGCTGTAGCAGGTCCTCGCGAGGAGGAAGAGGCCGAGGATCTTCTATGAGCAACTCCTGAAGATCTGGATACCAAGCCCTCCTTGGCCAGTCTGGGGCAATGAAGATTGCTTGAACTCTTGTTCTTATTATTTTGAGAACTTTTGGTATCAGTGGAAGTGGAGGGAAGACATATACCGACCGAAACACCCACTGGGTCACCAGTGTATCCACTGCTATTGCTTGAGGGTCTCTCGACCTGGAACAATATCTCTGAAGCTTCTTGTTTAGACGAGATGCCATCATGTCTACTTGAGGAACTCCCCAAAGACTTGTCACCTCTGCGAAGACTTCTTGGTGGAGGCCCCACTCTCCTGGATGGAGATTGTCTGCTGAGGAAGTCTGCTTCCCAGTTGTCCACTCCCGAAATGAAAATTGCTGACAGAGCTCTTGCATGTCTTTCTGCCCAGAGGAGAATCTGTGTCACCTCTGCCATTGCCGCTCTGCTTTTCGTTCCGCCTTGCCGGTTTATGTACGCGACTGCTGTTACATTGTCCGACTGGATCTGCACGGGATGATCTTGAAGGAGATGTACCGTTTGTAGAAGGCTGTTGTAAATGGCTCTCAATTCTAGAACGTTTATGTGAAGGCAATGGCGTGCTTCTCCTCAGAGACTCTGATAACAATATTTATACTGGCGGGGGTAGGGCTGTGTCTCGGCATCTTATGCCCCTATTTATGCCAGTTTCTAGGTTTTATGCTGCCCACGGCGCACCCCCCCCCAGCGCCCTGCACCCTGCAGTGCCTGTGTTTTGTGGGCAGTAAGGCGCGCTGCTCTCCCGCCAGCCGCGCGGTACCTTTAGTAGTCACCTTGTTTGAAGATCTCTCTACTAACACTCACCTGTCTTCTGACTTCTGGCTTTGCAAGGGGGGTGACGGCGTGCTGTGGGAGTGAGCACATAGCCGCAGCTAGAGTTCAGTACCCTTCAGGAGCTAATGGAGTCCTGTCAGCCAGAAACAGAGCCATGAAACTATTCAGGAAGTTGGTTCCTACTTCTGCCCCCTCAGTCCCACGAAGCAGGGAGACCGTTGCCAGCAGTGCTCCCTGAAAATAAAAAAACCTAACATAAATCTTTTCAGAGAAACTCAGGAGAGCTCCCCTGGAGTGCATCCAGTCTGCCTGGACACATTTCTAAAACTGAGGTCTGGAGGAGGGGCATAGAGGGAGGAGCCAGTTCAGACCCTTCACAAGACTACAGGAAATTATTTATACAAGGTACGCACTGAAATTTTTCCCTACATGCCAACACCCTTGTCTGGAGTCAGGTAGCGATTCCTCTTATTTTAGCTGCAACTTGTAGTTCTACCCAAAAGGTATAGCTGTTCTCTTTTTTTTTATTTAGGGGTTCTACCTACAATACTCCATTGTTCATTCTTGGCTTCTAAAAAAAAAAAAAAAAATATAGAGAGGGCTATCACATTTTCCTTTGGCCATGGCATGACTGTTGACACTTCCACCAACGCGGCCCTGCTTTTTGTGCCACCTTAGCGTATTATGAAAGCAACCCAATTGTCAGAACAGATCCTGAGATATGTGTGCCTCCAAAGAGGTTCAAAGTGTTGAAGAGCATCCAATGCTGCCCTTCTTCAGTCTGGAGCAACATTCCCTGTACCATTACTGTAAGTAGAAGAAAGCCCAACGCTCGAGGGCTGGAGTATGTGGGAGCATAAGCCAATCTTCTTTGCATCACCCACTGCATGATAAAAAAAACACCTGAAGGACATATATTATGTAGGGATTATCTTTATTTATACAGTATAGAACATCCATAATAAAACAAAGTCACGGCATTAAACGTGTGATTGCGGTTTGTTGTAATAGAAGAAATTCCTCTATTCCATTTCCACCTAATGGCCGCAGAGGAGAAAGATTCTCTACAATCCACAACTTCAAAGAGCAAAAAAAAGACGCACAATTTAAATCATTCCAACAATCTATAAAAATAACCATAAATATTATGGAAGTAGTATGTATCAACGTACGCATATGGAGTCAAATGCACCGAGCCTTGGAGAAGGATAGAGTGGACGGAGATAAAGTACCAGCCAAACCTAGCCTGTAACATGGCAGTTAGGAGCTGATTGGTTGGTACTTTATCACTCTCCACTTTATCTCTTTCCAAGGCTTAGTACATATCCCCCCCCCCCATGGTGTGAAACGGTACAAGAGTAAGACAATGGGCCGAAGACAGAAAGTGCTCCTAATCAGACAATAGTGTCACCAGATCCTGTAACATTTTAAATACAGAACATTTCCCTAATTATCTCGAAAAATAGTTGTGACACCATCAGGCAACTATGACATCTGCAGCGTCCACAGGGGGTCATTCCGAGTGGTTCGCTCGTTATTTTTTTGTCGCAACGGAGCGAATAGTCGTTAATGCGCAATGTCCGCAGTGCGACTGCGCCAAGTAAATTTGCTATGCAGTTAGGAATTTTACTCACGGCATTACGAGGTTTTTTCTTCGTTCTGGTGATCGTAATGTGATTGACATGAAGTGGGTGTTTCTGGGCGGAAACAGGCCGTTTTATGGGTGTGTGTGAAAAAACGCTACCGTTTCTGGGAAAAACGCGGGAGTGGCTGGAGAAACGGAGGAGTGTCTGGGCGAACGCTGGGAGTGTTTGTGACGTCAAACCAGGAACGAAACTGACTGAACTGATCGCAGTGGCAGAGTAAGTGTGGAGCTACTCAGAAACTGCTAAGAAGTGTCTATTCGCAATTCTGCTAATCTTTCGTTCGCAATTTTGCTAAGCTAAGATTCACTCCCAGTAGGCGGCGGCTTAGCGTGTGCAAAGCTGTTAAAAGCAGCTTGCGAGCGAACAACTCGGAATGACCCCCACAGTACATTTTAAAGGGTAAATCCACACCAAATGAAAAAATTCATGCAAGGGAAGCCGTGGGCAAACGCTTGTAATACTACTACTACCTGGGACTAGACTTCCTCCTGCTCTAAGGAGCCACCTAATGCCTCACTCTCATGCAGGCAGCAGAGTTACATGTCCACGGCTTGCACAGGCCCGACTCAGCAAGAAGTAGACGACCCAGGTGGACAGCTACTGAAATTGGGGGACTCGCCAGATCACAAGGAATTTTTAAAGGGTAACTCTGCCCAAAGTGAAATTAAGGTTCGGGATGTTACACCATGGTAAAGATTGTCATCACTGGTGACCATAATTGCCATCATGGGATTTATTTATTCGGGAGTCTTCTACGATCTTTATTGGAGTTCCGTTTTCTCTTCTTACTCAAGAAATGCTCCAATTTTCCTTTTTTCTTCAACTCTTGATATTTGTCTGCAAGTTCCATTTTACGGATGTCACCTGACAGAAGAGAGAGAACAACCATTCATACTGCTTTCACAAGTAATATAAGCATTCACAACTTAAGCATTTGCTATGGGCCCACAGAGGCATAATTACACCCCTGATAAAGTAATATCAACCAGCACAAATGCCAGCTGAACTGTCTCCAAACAGACTTCTGCAAGTACCCTGGACCCATTCTCTAAAGGTCTTGGAACATTCTCAGTGTACTGATGGAGATTTCCTGCACTGGTTCTTGATGCTTGTGCAAGTTCATTTACTTAACTTCGACTGCAGAACGTAAACATAACTCTTATCTTTATATCTTTTTTCTTCTCTGATAACACTACATGATTTTACAGCCGAACCATCATGATTATGCTGCAAATATCGGCTTGCTAATTAAACAGGTCCAGTCCTAGCCTAATTAACGATATAACCAATATGTATAGATCAACAGTCTTGGTGCAGTCACAACTGCTGAGGAAACGCATTAGCTGAATGTCTGGCAGAATGCCACTAAAACATTGCAGTTGTTCAGTTGGAGCAGAGGTCCAGTACCAACTAACCAGCTACATCTAGTCTGGGCCTTTTGAAAAGATCTCTCCTTGGAGCATCCATCTGGTTAACAGTATCTTGCTTTATATCTAAATATGGGGACGGTGTAGGGTTAGGATAACCCCCTTATATAGCTGAGTGATTGCCTGGATAGCTTCATTTTGGATGTTACAATCTTTTAGTTCCACTGCACCACAAGGGTTCCGTAGCACTGTACATAGGGACAGAATACAGGACAAGGAAACATCCAAGAGGAGATCGACAACAGTCAGCTGGTGAGACAGATGTAAGTCCTGAAAGTAATGCACCACTTCTTGGACCATGGAAATTTCAAAATAAGCCATAGGGTGAGGCTATTACTCCATGTACATAACACTATTCAACTTACTGATCTATTATATCTAGCAATAGATAAGAATACAAGCAGTCACATTGAGATTTGCTTTTCCATACTCAATTTGTAGACTACAGTGTTTGAATTGTGGCTTATAATACCTATATAATGGACAATGGTAATACATTTTTGCATGATGAAGGAACAACACTACTGTACTGTAAATGTCCTTCGACCTGTATAAAACCATTTACATGATTGTGAAACTCTTTTCTGAATTCCCAGAACGTTAGGTTTTGGAGTAGAGGTACATGCACAGGCAGTAGAACCAGCCAGTGGAGCCACTCCCTTCTCTTTGGGGCCCAAGTTGAATCTCGAATTTAAGAAATGCTTTACAGAGATGGCGAACCCGAACATGGACTATTATTAATTGACCGCATAATCGCATTTGTCGCTGATTGTTGCAGAAACTGACCTTTTTTCAGATAAAACGGTTTCTTCCCTTGCTGTGCCAGCTCTCTCTGCTGTTTCTTGAACTCCAGCTGTTTCTCTCTTAGCTTAATTTTTTTCTGTGCGGCTTCCTCCTGCTGATCCTGAATATAAACGCAGTGACATTTAATCATCAGAATTCAGTGTCTTCAGGCCCCATCCCAGAGAAGTTTCCCCTCACCATTCTGCGTAGTAGTTGCTCAAGTTTCTCCTTCAGGTCTGGGTTACGAGTCTTCTGAAGCTTCTTCTCCACGACCTATTCCGAGAATCAGAGATTAGTCAACAATTTAGACAAGTAACTCAACCATGGTGCTCGCTCATCAACGCATCATAGGGCATTCAAGAGAAGGACTAAACATGGAAAAGAAACCACTGCATCTAGACAGTGGAGGTATACCACTGCCTGGAGGAACCAATACCTCTACCACAGTGTAGGCCCTGAAGCAAAATGGGAAGAGGCACCGCACATCTCCCTGTGACTTTCCAGGTAGACAAACAGGGCATCACAAAAGTAGAACGATTGAGTCCCTGATAGTAAGATCTGCAGTAAATACAGCCAATCCAAGAACTGAAGAGAAATCCTTTCAGGCCCTGATGAAACATTGAGTCCTGTACCTGGAGGTCAAGCATAAGATGACCAAGAGATCGCCAAGACCTGCATACTAGGACCTTCTGTGACAATCAGAAGCAATTACATTTTGACATGGCACAGGGTCCAAGGAAACACCGCAGTAGAGAAGAACAGGGAGACAAACCAATATGACCATTGAAGTGGAGCCTGTGATTTGGGGGGTAATTCAGATCTGATCTCTGCTGTGCGTTTTAGCACAGCGTGCGATCAGATCCAAACTGCGCCTGCGTCTGAGCCGCAATGCACCAGCGTGCTGCTCAACAACGGCCATCAGCGCCTAGCGATGGAGCGAAAAATCCAAACGCACGAGCGATCTCAAGGTGATCGACAGGAACAGGCCGTTTGTGGGTGTAAACTGACTGTTTTCCGGGAGTGTCCGGAAAAACGCAGCCGGGCTCAGGCGTTTTCAGGGAGGGTGTCTGATGTCAGCTCCGGCCCCGATCAGCAGAATTCCAGCGCAGCGGCTGAGTAAGTCCTGGGCTGCGCAGAGAATGCACACACTGATTTTTGTGCAGCTCTACTACACAAGCGAACGCACACTTGCACAGCGTTTAAACCCTCCCCCTGTAGGCGGCGACTATCTGATCGCAGGGCAGCAAAAAACACAACCCAGCGTTCAGATCTGAATTACCCCCTTGGTTATGATCAGATCTGAATTACCCGCTTGGTTATGACCCCCCCACCCACCCACCCAATTCACCTGTTTTTCTCTCTTCTTGATATCATTCAGGAAGCTGTATGTCTTCTCAAACACATCTTCTTTGTATGCCCCAGACAGGTCATCAAATCGAGGGTCCCTTCGCATCTACGAAAAAGTTCATATTGCAATTAATATAATGTTGTTTCCAGAGGATTTTCCAGCTATATCCTGTATCCTGTCAGAGACACTTCTTCTCGTGTGTAGTAAATGCAAATTGTAAACCTTTTCTTCAGCTTCTGTAACACCCCTATTTTTCAGAGTACCCCACTAACCACTTCCCATACTGCAAGTAGCTTAAGGTACCGTGGCCCTCATTCCGAGTTGATTGCTAGATAGCTGCTTTTAGCAGCTGTGCAAACGCTAAGCCGCCGCCCTCTGGGAGTGTGTCTTAGCTTAGCATAAGTGCGAACGAAAGGATCGCAGCATTGCTACTAAAAAAAGATTGTGCAGTTTCAGAGTAGCTGCAGACCTACTCCTACCTTGCGATTACTTCAGACTGTTTTGTTCTTGTTTTGACGTCACAAACACGCCCTGCGTTCGGCCAGCCTCTCCCCCGTTACCCCAGCCACTCCTGCGTTTTTAACTGGCACGCCTGCGTTTTTACACACACTCCCCGAAAACGGTCAGTTTCCGCCCAGAAACACCCACTTCCTGTCAATCACTCACCGATCAGCAGTGCGACTGAAAAGCGTTGCTAGGCCTTGTGTTAAACTGCATAGTTTTGTGTGAAAGTATGTCGCGCGTGCGCACCATACGCATGCGCAGAAATGCCGCTTTTTGACCTAATCGCCGCACTGCGTCCGAAAGCAGCTAGCGATCAACTCGGAATGACACCCCGTACCAGCAGCCATGTGAAAAAAACAGGTTTATTCTATTAGAACGTATCCCTGACAGATAATATAGATGCGGTAACTGACTGCACATGGATCAGAGAGCTTCCACTGGGAAACAGTTACAGCCATTTATGAAGGATCAGAGTGCTTGATAAATATAGTTGGTTAAAAAGTCTATTGTATTACCAAAACAAAGTTAGAAAAAGGTCATTAGCAAAATTTTTCCCTATTTGGTTGCCTTATTTAATCAAATTACCAACATCCACGAAAGAACAGGTATGCAAGATAGTTCTGCTGACTACGTGGTACAATATGGAAACCTTTGCCACTGGATCTCAGCTATTTTAGGAAGCAATGTGTGTATAGACATCTCTTAGAGATGTCATGGACTGAAACCTTTATTTAATGCTATGCTATTATCTCAATCATTGTTATATATTTTATTCTAGAACGACAATGCATTCTGCTATTCTCTGTGATGTACCTTCTACTGTATCATGCTGTGTGTGTTATTTTTATTTTCAATAAATACAAAAAAGAAAAAGGGCATTAAAATAAATTATTGTCGCGCCTCAGACACAATAATTACTTAGTAACCACTACGAGCCATTCTAACGTGATCACTAATCACCCTTTTAATATCTGGCTCGAGTTCATGAAACACTGTTGTATGGACAGCGCAGAGAAACGGATAGTGTAGGATGTATAAAGAAACTAATTATAACCAATGTAATAACCCAATAGACAGCAGCACCGGATCACCACCCTCTCTGCATGCAACACCGCGTCCCATTGGTCACCACTCAGTGATGGAAGATCTGTGTTGACCTTTGGCTGTCAGCTAATCACATTGTGGTAATGACACCCTCATGTTGGAAGAGTGGCAACTGCTGACATGATCCCTCATTAAAAGTTTCTGAATACTAAAAGACTAGCACTATTAGTTTTGTGGCGCTCAATACGACAGCTCTAAGGAAACTGATCAGCTCCACACTACAAGCACAGAATTACGCTACAGGTCAGTTATACCCTACATAGCTGTGACACTGATTACGCCACAGCAACACTCACGGGATCTATTATATAATCTTCTATGGTGTCAGTCTAGCACATGCTCAGTAGAGTGCTGTAGAGAGACCCCGCCCAGCTCTCACTGGCTGCCTGACATCTTCCACAATGTTCCCTGGGAAGAGTTATAACCCCCTTACAGCAGAGAAGACAGACAGACAGACAGACAGACAGACAGACAGACAGACAGACAGACAGACATGCTAGTACTTGTTATTATGCTTTGTTGTACTATTGCATTATATTTTGCGTTCATGCATTATTCTTGTAATATTACACCTAACTGTATTCATGTATTACTTACTATGTTCTTGTACTTTTGAATGTATGTTTGACTCTGTGGTACCATATAAATAACGAAAGAAATGATAAGGAATTATGGGGCAGATGTATTAACCTGGAGAAGTGATAAAGCAGTGATAAGAACAAGGTGATAAAGCACCAGCCAATCATAACGGATTTACAAATTACAGGAGCTGACTGGCTGGTGCATTATCTCCTTGCACTTATCGCTTCCTTATCCCTTCTCCAGGCTTAATACATCTGCCCCACTATTTGTAGTTTGCATACACCATGTTATGCTGCACCCCAAACCCTCCTAACACCCAATAACTACGGGTTTCCTTCCCAGCTCTCCCCAGCTGTTCTCTGCCTACCCACTCCCCCATCTCACACGCCCCACCATTACAATCTCTACAGAGTCAGTAGTGAAATCACAATGGGAGAGCAATCAGTGTACCATAAAGCAGTACTGAGATCTACAACAGCCCATCTCACCATCTTCTTGGCAGGGACCACCTTCCTCAGGAAAGGGATGGGTTTCTTGGAGGATATTTCCAGGGGTCTGAAATCAATAACAATATTAAACATAACATTTCATTATTTAAAAAAAAAAAGAAACGCCTACTCCTCCAAGCACCAATGCTTCAACCTCCTTTCTCCCTTGCCATACCCTCATAAACCCACTCAATCTCATAATTTCCACCCATGACAACCTCATCATAAAATCTAAGGGCCACGTCTAGATCTCATCTTCCTTCAACTCAATACGGCATTTAATACAGTTAACCACCCAATCCTACACTCCATCAGCCTCATGATACAGCACTGTTCATACTGTAGTTCACCTTCTACTTATCCGATCGCTTCTCTTTCTCTATTCCTGTTCCACGCCTCCACCTCAGCTTCTTGTTGGTGTCTCTCAAGTACCTGGATCCCTTCTCTTTTGACGCTTATCTTCTTCCTTTGGAGAGCTCATCAGCTTTTTTGTTCTCCGTGCTGGAGGACACTCAAATTTTCAGATCTTGCCCTGACCACTCCTTGTCTGTCCTCTCTACCATCTCTTCATAGATGACCCAGAACATACTTAAAAATCAACAGCTTTAAAGCTGAAGTCATTGTCTTTCCCCCTCCAAACTGCCCTCTCTGTTGGCAACACCTCCCCTTCTCCTCAGTCATATCTATAAGCTGTAACCTCCACCTCCGTGACATTATCCAGGATCAGGTCCCCCCCTTGCACCCTTGAACCCACTAAAACTATGATTTGCCTTAAATAATATAACCTACTCATCACCAGTTTATCTTAACTTACAGCTAGCCTCGCTTTAGGCCCTCAACACCTCTACTTGTCTCCTTTACCTCTCGCAATGCACCTCACTCACATTCCAACTGTGACTCTTCACCCTATATCTCCTGCCTCAATTGCCGACACACTCCTTCGCGCCCACTCCATCACTTACCCCCTTCTCTCATGCTCCCTGATCACTACTACCCACCTCCATGATTTCCCCCTTACTGCTCCCAATCTTGGATGCAACCTCCCATACTCAAACTCTCACGTAGCCTCCTAGCACTTAATGTGCCCTTAACTCCCAACCTTTGTATTGTAGCCTAGAATACCTGCTCCTAATTCTCCAACTTGTTTTGCCTGTTTGCCACAGCCTTGTCCCCTCACCCTTTAGGTCCACCCATATTCCCTCTAGAACATAAGCTACCGCGAGCAGGGCCATCTCTCCTCTAACTGACAAATATGTCCATTTATTAACAAGGTTGAATCAGTCTTGTGCATACGTGTGTTTTTGCTGTGTGCCATACCATCTTTGTATGGTGGACCACGTAAAAGAACAAAAATAATGATAATCTATATAATAATTGAAAATGGCATGCCTAAAGTCTGACGTGTATAAAACATTACAAATTTAAAAAGCAAGCCACAGCACCACTAGTTGTATAAAATGCCATATGGAAATCACAGCAACACAGAAATGGTATAGATAGAGTCTGCAAGGTGGTGGATGGAGAGAAAAAAAATCCCAATTCATTTTTCAAATGTTAGTAGGGAAATAACACACTTAATCTCCAATGCCCCCTTCTCCGTACCTCACCTGCATCCCATCTAAGCCACTGCTCCCACTGCTTCCCTCCTACATCCCCCCCCACCAGACCACTCTCCGATGTCTGCGAAATGTAATATCTACCTTGCATGTCCTATCTCTTCAGATCACCACCACTAGTATGGGGCTTCTTCCTTTACACCAGATAGTCCCTGAAAATCCCTTTACGCAGATGTTTAACCTTGCTTCCATATTAAGTGATCTGTGCAAGCAGCCATTTAAGTTCTATGGGATTCCCACATTTTCTATGTTTGTTGCTTTATATGATAAGCTCGCAGGTGAGCACGGGCCCGACACCTTCTGCGGCTGCACGCCTCTGCTACGCCGCCGAGGCTGCACGCCTCTGCTATGCCGCCGCGGCTGCACGCCTTTGCATTACCTACACAATTTTGTGATCCGAGCACTGTTATTGGTAATATTTGTATAGTTAGACTACATTAATCTATACCCATGCAAATTATTGTATGTTTAATAGTTATAATAATGTCCCGTATGCATGTATAAGTAACAATACATAGCATCATCATTACTAACAACACAACATGACAGAGTTACAGTCCAAGGGGCCGATTTATCACCATCTACATACTCAAATGCAAGGTGATAAAAACAACCCAATCCGCACTGCAAAAGTTAATTACATCGCATGGGTGTATCAGTTATCACATGCAGAGCAAGCTCTGTCCCTGTAAATGCCCTCCGCAGCCTTATTGGGGTATTTTTTGTAAAAAATACTTTGGATGTCCTGCTGCGCATGTACTGACACCACCGACATCGTCGCTGGGTCGCTTTCCCCCCACGTCGTGACTAACCACCCCTCCGTGCGCGCCATTTTGCAGCATCACTTTACTGCACAGTGGGTCACAGCAGCGCACAGAAGGATCCGATGACGGCAGTCCGTCCAGGGCACTGATCACCGGCTCCTGGGACTGGTAAGTATGATTTTTTTTTTGATTTTTTTTACACTTTTGTTTTATAAACTGTGATCAGCGTGTGTGTGTGTCCATCAGATGCGAGGCTGAGGCTGGCGTAATTATCAAAACACCCTTTTTCACATTATTTTTTAGTAAAAATAATGTTAATAAATAGACCCCTTAAGTCACTTGCTCCACACTTACTGTTTGTTGGTGGGCCGCACCCTCTCACCCTCCGGCTTCTTCCCTCGAGATGCTCGAATAGTTTTGTACATTTGTTTTTTCCCCACCTTGCTCTGTAGGTGGATCAGTTCTTCAAAAGACATGGTGGACAATTCTGGTGGGAGAGGGAGTCAGACAAGAGGTGAGCCTGGTAGGTATACGCTATCGGAAACACACAGGGGATTAGGGTCCTGTAACTTTTGTATGGATGGGCCCTCACCTCTGGGAACAGACAGCATTAGGTATGGTGCTGTGAGCAGCTCAGCTTTGCCATCATACAAGGACTGTTAGAGACACCATTGGAAATTGGGAAGAGACTGACCATCATAATAATGGCTAGTTCCATATATAAAATAATAGACTCCAGCTAATGAGATATTGATGTTCAGGGAGCGCCCATAGCAACCAGTTTCTGTCATTTTATAGACTGTGCTAGATAGGTAGAAGCTAATGGTTGCTATGGGTAACTTATCCAATTTATCTCTCTCAAAGGTTTGATACATCTCCCCTTTCATTAGAATAAAGGTGTCTTTACATGCATCTTAGGAGCTTCCTATGATGAGCTAAAAGACAAAATCTTTCTGCAAAGAGGACGTTTTACAATGATTAAAGGGATAAGCCTAAAATGTGAGCGTTACCTTACTTCCAATGTCTCATTTCCCGCTCAGGCTTCTAACCCCAAATGCATCTATAATACATTTCACCGCTCAAACACCATACCCACCAACTACCATCACTAGACAAGGTCTTGATTCCTACTTCTGGGACAAGATTGAAAAGACCAGAATTGAAGTGGAATCCTCTTCCTCACCGGGTAACCTGCTCAATTCCTTCCTGAACCCTCTGGGACATTCTCTTCAATTGATCCCACAAAAGATCATTACATATTTACTCTCTTCTTATCTTCCTACTCTACTACCTCTCCTCTCAATCATATCCCCTCATTACTCTGTCAGTCTCTATCTCCTGGGCTCATCCGAACCTTGAATAAACGCTATTTTTACGTCATTACTCAAGTAGGCCATGTACTCCTAACCTGAAAAGAAAAACTATATACAGACCCAAACTGTCAAATCACTCGAAGAAGATGGCCAATGACTCTACACCCACCTCCTGGGTCTCACCACTGTATCGGACATTGTTGACCACTCTCTTCTCAAACAATACAATCCCTAGGACTTCAGGGCACAGCTTTATCCTCGACCTTTTATACTTATCAAACTGTTCAGTGTTCGTTTCTCTGGTTCTTCCTCCTTTCTCAGTTGTACACCACAAGGCTCATTCCTAGGTCCCCTCCTTTTCTCTATCTATAAAAAACTACCTTGACAAACTAAGAAGCTTCATTTATACCCTTATCAGACAGAAACGCTTGAAATTCCTGGTATTTTAATGCCAGAATGAACCCAGCAGATGGACCCAGCCTGACCCCCCTTTCACGCGGGAAAGCAAATTACTGGGTAAAGCAGTTCTAACTGGTAATTTGTGGATCAACACAGGTATGTCTTCTGTGTGAAAAGGTCAACCCAGGTCGAAATTCCGGGGGGTCCAAGTCCCGAGAATTTCAACCAGGGTTGACACCTCTGTGTGAAAGGTGTATGAGTTTCAGCATCATCTCTACATAGAACATTCAAAAATTTACCTATCCTTCCCAGATCTCTGACCATCCGCGATGGCCGCGTTACTGTCTTTCTGATTTCATGTTGAATGTCATCTCACCACCTCAAACTTAAACTTTTAAAAAGAGTAACAATAATATTCCCATCTGACATTCCTTAACCAACATTTCTATTTTTGTGGACAGGACAATAAAACCCTCAAGCTCGCTGCCCAGATGTCTTCCCTCACTTAGAACTGTCCTTTGCTTCCTCTTGTCCTATAGATTTAAGATGGCGAGCAAGGCCCTCTTACCTCTAAGCCACTAAGCCACTAGCCCCAGTCTCGCTTTATTATGGTGTTTCTTTCCGGTTGTAAAGCACAAAGGAATATACTGACACTATATAAATTAATGTTAACGAATACATCTTTATGCAATAATGACTAATAAGACATAAGTAAAAGTCTCAGGACAATATCAGAACTGAAGATAAGCGAAACAGTGATAGTCAGGAAGATATTTCCCTACCCACAGCAGACTTCCTGTCAGTAACCCCACTGCAGCCTACATTAGCCGATAACAGAACCTTAGCACTCTGATAAGTAACTAATGTAGAACAGGATGTCATCTTCTGTAAAGGAATGAGACCTGTTACATGTCTGTGACTTATTAGTAGCCTTTATATAAGGAAACCTGTATGTTACGAGTAAGTGGTTCTTTAAAAGACTTTGGTGAACTAAGGTAGGTTTCTTAGCGAGACAACACAGTAAAGAGTAATAACAGTAAAGCTACTACATAAAATGTGCTACATGCACAAGTGCCATAGAAAAATACTGACAAAATGATAGATGCCAAACACAGGGTAAGAGGGGATCTAAACCAAAATATCTCACAAAATACAATGCATAAAACCAAGTTATATTCAGATCATGGCCCTCATTCAGAGTTGTTCGCTCGTTCTTTTTCATCGCATCGCAGCGATTTTCCGCAAACTGCGCATGCGCAATGTTCGCACTGCGGCTGCGCCAAGTAAATTTGCTAAGAAGTTTGGTATTTTACTCACGGCATTACGAGGTTTTTTCTTCGTTCTGGTGATCGGAGTATGATTGACAGGAAGTGGGTGTTTCTGGGCGGAAACTGGCCGTTTTATGGGAGTGTGTGAAAAAACGCTGCAGTTTCTGGGAAAAACGCGGGAGTGGCTGGAGAAACGGGGGAGTGTCTGGGTGAACGCTGGGTGTGTTTGTGACGTCAAACAAGGAACGAAACTGACTGAACTGATCGCAGTGGCAGAGTAAGTCTCGAGCTACTCAGAAACTGCAAAGAAATTTATATTCGCAATTTTGAGAATCTTTCGTTCGCAATTCTGCTAAGCTAAGATTCACTCCCAGAGGGCGGCGGCTTAGCGTGTGCAATACTGCTAAAAGCAGCTAGCGAGCGAACAACTCGGAATGATGGCCCATGTACAGGAGACAAGAAGGGGAACGCCAACACATGACAAGTTAGGACTGAGAAAGGAGGACCTGATAACAATGCAGAAATACGAGGACCAAGGCACAGACAGATGAAGCAGAGAGGGCAGCAGTGGAATAGGGGTACCAGGTACATGAACACAGGGCAAGCGCTGGTCGGAAAGTGGGCCAGGGCAGAGAACAAGCACAGGGGGCAGGAAAGTAGCTTTATTACAAAGGACAAGCCAGGCAGGGGGAAGGGAGGTGGAGCAGGGCCCCAGGACGGGTGTGGATCATTAGATTGACAGTGTCTAGGTCGACAGTCATTAGGTTGACAGGGTTTCTAGGTCGACATTTTCTAGGTCAAAAGGTCGACATGAGTTTTTCATGTTTTTTTGGTGTCGTTTTCTCCGTACAGTGACCGGGAAGCCCAATTAGTGCATCGTGTCCCCTTGCATTGCTCGCTTCGCTCGGCACAGGTTACTATTCCCAATCGTAGTCCACATGGATCGTTGAATATGAAAAAGTTCAACAAAAAAAAAAAAAGATTTTACTTACCGATAAATCTATTTCTCGTAGTCCGTAGTGGATGCTGGGGACTCCGTCAGGACCATGGGGATTAGCGGCTCCGCAGGAGACAGGGCACAAAAATAAAGCTTTAGGATCAGGTGGTGTGCACTGGCTCCTCCCCCTATGACCCTCCTCCAAGCCTCAGTTAGGATACTGTGCCCGGACGAGCGTACACAATAAGGAAGGATTTTGAATCCCGGGTAAGACTCATACCAGCCACACCAATCACACCGTACAACTTGTGATCTGAACCCAGTTAACAGTATGACAACGTAGGAGCCTCTGAACAGACGGCTCACAACAAGAACAACCCGATTTTTTTGTAACAATAACTATGTACAAGTATTGCAGACAATCCGCACTTGGGATGGGCGCCCAGCATCCACTACGGACTACGAGAAATAGATTTATCGGTAAGTAAAATCTTATTTTCTCTAACGTCCTAGTGGATGCTGGGGACTCCGTCAGGACCATGGGGATTATACCAAAGCTCCCAAACGGGCGGGAGAGTGCGGATGACTCTGCAGCACCGAATGAGAGAACTCCAGGTCCTCTTTAGCCAGGGTATCAAATTTGTAGAATTTTACAAACGTGTTCTCCCCCGACCACGTAGCTGCTCGGCAGAGTTGTAATGCCGAGACCCCTCGGGCAGCCGCCCAGGATGAGCCCACCTTCCTTGTGGAATGGGCCTTGACAGATTTAGGCTGTGGCAGGCCTGCCACAGAATGTGCAAGTTGAATTGTGCTACAAATCCAACGAGCAATCGTCTGCTTAGAAGCAGGAGCACCCAGCTTGTTGGGTGCATACAGTATAAACAGCGAGTCAGATTTTCTGACTCCAGCCGTCCTTGAAATATATATTTTCAATGTCCTGACAACGTCCAGCAACTTGGAATCCTCCAAATCGCTAGTAGCTACAGGCACCACAATAGGCTGGTTCAGGTGAAACGCTGACACCACCTTAGGCAGAAAATGAGGACGCGTCCGCAGTTCTGCCCTGTCCGAATGGAAAATCAGATATGGGCTTTTATACGATAAAGCCGCCAATTCTGACACTCTCCTGGCTGAAGCCAGGGCCAGTAGCATGGTTACTTTCCATGTAAGATATTTCAAATCCGCCGATTTGAGTGGCTCAAACCAATGGGATTTGAGAGAATCCAAAACTACATTAAGGTCCCACGGAGCCACTGGGGGCACAACCGGGGGCTGTATATGTAGTACTCCTTTTACAAAAGTCTGGACTTCAGGAACTGAAGCCAATTCTTTCTGGAAGAAAATCGACAGGGCCGAAATTTGAACCTTAATGGACCCCAACTTGAGGCCCATAGACAATCCTGTTTGCAGGAAATGTAGGAATCGACCCAATTGAAATTCCTCCGTGGGGGCCTTCCTGGCCTCACACCACGCAACATATTTTCTCCAAATGCGGTGATAATGTTGTGCAGTCACCTCCTTCCTGGCTTTAACCAGTGTAGGAATGACCTCTTCTGGAATGCCTTTTTCCCTTAGAATTCGGCGTTCAATCGCCACGCCGTCAAACGCAGCCGCGGTAAGTCTTGGAATAGACACGGTCCCTGCTGAATCAGGTCCCGTCTTAGAGGTAGAGGCCACGGATTTTCCGTGAGCATCTCCTGAAGTTCCGGGTACCAAGTTCTTCTTGGCCAATCCGGAGCCACGAGTATCGTTCTTACTCCCCTTTGCCGTATAATTCTCAGTACTTTGGGTATGAGAGGCAGAGGAGGAAACACATACACTGACTGGAACACCCACGGTGTTACCAGAGCGTCCACAGCTATTGCCTGAGGGTCTCTTGACCTGTCGCAATACCTGTCCAGTTTTTTGTTGAGGCGAGACGCCATCATATCCACCTTTGGTTTTTCCCAACGGTTCACAATCATGTGGAAGACTTCTGGATGAAGTCCCCACTCTCCCGGGTGTAGATCGTGTCTGCTGAGGAAGTCTGCTTCCCAGTTGTCCACTCCCGGAATGAACACTGCTGACAGTGCTATCACATGATCTTCCGCCCAGCGAAGAATCCTTGCAGCTTCTGCCATTGCTCTCCTGCTTCTTGTGCCGCCCTGTCTGTTTACGTGGGCGACTGCCGTGATGTTGTCCGACTGGATCAACACCGGCTGACCCTGAAGCAGGGGTTTTGCCAGGCTTAGAGCATTGTAAATCGCTCTTAGCTCCAGTATATTTATGTGAAGAGACATCTCCAGGCTTGACCATACTCCCTGGAAGTTTCTTCCCTGTGTGACCGCTCCCCAGCCTCTCAGACTGGCATCCGTGGTCACCAGGACCCAGTCCTGTATGCCGAATCTGCGGCCTTCTAACAGATGAGCACTCTGCAACCACCACAGAAGAGATACCCTTGTCCGTGGCGATAAGGTTATCCGCTGATGCATCTGCAGATGCGATCCGGACCATTTGTCCAGCAGATCCCACTGAAAAGTTCGTGCGTGGAATCTGCCGAATGGGATTGCTTCGTAAGAAGCCACCATCTTTCCCAGGACTCTTGTGCATTGATGCACAGACACTTTTCCTGGTTTTAGGAGGTTCCTGACAAGTTCGGATAACTCCTTGGCTTTCTCCTCCGGAAGAAACACCTTTTTCTGAACCGTGTCCAGAATCATTCCCAGGAACAGCAGACGTGTTGTCGGGGTCAACTGAGATTTTGGAAAATTCAGAATCCACCCGTGTTGTTGCAGCACTACTTGGGTTAGTGCTACTCCGTCCTCCAGCTGTTCTCTGGACCTTGCCCTTATCAGGAGATCGTCCAAGTAAGGGATAATTAATACGCCTCTTCTTCGCAGAAGAATCATCATTTCGGCCATTACCTTGGTAAAGACCCGAGGTGCCGTGGACAATCCAAACGGCAGCGTCTGAAACTGATAATGACAGTTTTGCACCACGAACCTGAGGTACCCTTGATGTGAAGGGCAAATTGGGACATGCAGGTAAGCATCTTTTATGTCCAGGGACACCATAAAGTCCCCTTCTTCCAGATTCGCTATCACTGCTCTGAGTGATTCCATCTTGAACTTGAATTTTTGTATGTACAGGTTCAAAGATTTCAGATTTAGAATAGGTCTTACCGAGCCGTCCGGCTTCGGTACCACAAATAGCGTGGAGTAATACCCCTTTTCCTGTTGTAGGAGGGGTACCTTGACTATCACCTGCTGAGAAAACAGCTTGTGAATGGCTTCCAATACCGTCGCCCTGTCTGAGGGAGACGTTGGCAAAGCAGACTTTAGGAACCGGCGAGGGGGAGACTTCTCGAATTCCAACCTGTAACCCTGAGATACTACCTGCAGGATCCAGGGGTCCACCTGTGAGCAAGCCCACTGCGCGCTGAAATTCTTGAGTCGACCCCCCACCGTTCCTGAGTCCGCTTGTAAAGCCCCAGCGGCATGCTGAGGGCTTTGCAGAACCCGCGGAGGGCTTCTGTTCCTGGGAAGGAGCTGCTTGCTGCCCTCTCTTACCCTTTCCTCTGCCTCGGGGCAGATATGACTGTCCTTTTGCCCGCTTCTTATAGGACCGAAAGGACTGCGGCTGAAAAGACGGTGTCTTTTTCTGTTGGGAGGGGGTCTGAGGTAAAAAGGTGGATTTCCCGGCAGTTGCCGTGGCCACCAAATCCGATAGACCGACGCCAAATAATTCCTCCCCTTTATATGGCAATACTTCCATATGCCGTTTGGAATCCGCATCACCTGACCACTGTCGTGTCCATAAACTTCTTCTGGCAGATATGGACATCGCACTTACTCTCGATGCCAGAGTGCAAATATCCCTCTGAGCATCTCGCATATAAAGAAAAGCATCCTTTAATTGCTCTAAAGTCTGTAAAATACTGTCCCTATCCAGGGTATCAATATTTTCAGTCAGGGAATCCGACCAGACCACCCCAGCACTGCACATCCAGGCTGAGGCGATGGCTGGTCGCAGTATAACACCAGTATGTGTGTATATACTTTTTAGGGTAGTTTCCAGCCTCCTATCAGCTGGATCCTTGAGGGCGGCCGTATCAGGAGACGGTAACGCCACTTGTTTTGATAAGCGTGTGAGCGCCTTATCCACCTTAGGGGGTGTTTCCCAGCGCGCCCTAACCTCTGGCGGGAAAGGGTATAATGCCAATAACTTTTTTGAAATTAGCATTTTTCTATCTGGGTTAACCCACGCTTCATCACATACATCATTCAATTCCTCTGATTCAGGAAAAACTACAGGTAGTTTTTTCACCCCCCACATAATACCCCTTTTTGTGGTACTTGTAGTATCAGAGATATGCAAAGCCTCCTTCATTGCCGTGATCATATAACGTGTGGCCCTACTGGAAAATACGTTTGTTTCTTCACCGTCGACACTAGATTCAGTGTCCGTGTCTGGGTCTGTGTCGACCGACTGAGGTAAAGGGCGTTTTACAGCCCCTGACGGTGTCTGAGACGCCTGGGCAGGTACTAACTGGTTTTCCGGCCGTCTCATGTCGTCAACTGATTTTTGTAATGTGCTGACATTATCACGTAATTCCATAAACAAAGCCATCCATTCCGGTGTCGACTCCCTGGGGGGTGACATCACCATTACCGGCAATTGCTCTGCCTCCACACCAACATCGTCCTCATACATGTCGACACACACGTACCGACACACAGCAGACACACAGGGAATGCTCTATTGAAGACAGGACCCCACTAGCCCTTTGGGGAGACAGAGGGAGAGTTTGCCAGCACACACCCAAGCGCTATAATATATATGGGAACAACCCTATATAAGTGTTGTATCCTTATAGCAGCTTAAATATAGTAATATCGCCAAAAAAAGTGCCCCCCTCTCTGTTTTACCCTGTTTCTGTAGTGCAGTGCAGGGGAGAGTCCTGGGAGCCTTCCTCACAGCGGAGCTGAGCAGGAAAATGGCGCTGTGTGCTGAGGAGAATAAGCCCCGCCCCCTATTTCGGCGGGCTCTTCTCCGGAGTTTGTGAGATCTGGCAGGGGTTAAATACATCCATATAGCCTCAAGGGCTATATGTGATGTATTTTTTAGCCATAAAAAGGTATTATACATTGCTGCCCAGGGCGCCCCCCCAGCGCCCTGCACCCTCCGTGACCGCTGTGTGAAGTGTGCTGACAACAATGGCGCACAGCTGCAGTGCTGTGCGCTACCTCAGGAAGACTGAAAAGTCTTCTGCCGCCTGCTTCTGGACCTCTTCCATCTTCGGCATCTGCAAGGGGGGTCGGCGGCGCGGCTCCGGGACCGGACTCCATGGCTGGGCCTGTGTTCGATCCCTCTGGAGCTAATGGTGTCCAGTAGCCTAAGAAGCCAATCCATCCTGCACGCAGGTGAGTTGACTTCTCTCCCCTAAGTCCCTCGATGCAGTGAGCCTGTTACCAGCAGGACTCACTGAAAATAAAAAAACCTAAAACTTTTTCTAAGCAGCTCTTTAGGAGAGCCACCTAGATTGCACCCTGCTCGGACGGGCACAAAAACCTAACTGAGGCTTGGAGGAGGGTCATAGGGGGAGGAGCCAGTGCACACCACCTGATCCTAAAGCTTTATTTTTGTGCCCTGTCTCCTGCGGAGCCGCTAATCCCCATGGTCCTGACGGAGTCCCCAGCATCCACTAGGACGTTAGAGAAAGTGAAAAACTCATGTCGACCTTTTGCAGTCGACCTAGAACATGTCGACCTAGAAACCCTGTCCACATTCAAACCCTGTCGACCTAGTGAATGTCGACCTATAGTGGCCGATCTAAACACTGTCGATCTTCAGACCGGATCCCCCCAGGACAAAGGGCAAGTGAAGTGGAATGTGACACCTGCATAGAGGAAGGGGTGTAGCGCCAACATTCTGAGGGGATGGCAGATGTGGGACAGGACACCAGGAGATGTGTAGGTTGGTTCTAAATCCGAGTGGGGTAAGGGACCTTTGACGTCACCAGGGGGAGGAGCCACAGCCGAACAAGGTACCCGAAAAGTACGCTCGCCACGCTTCGGTGGTTCACTACCCTTGGCACCGGGTTACTAAAGGTAGTAGTTGGTGGCGTGGATATTAGAAGAACTACTGATGTGGCTCCTCCCCCTGACGTCATAGGTCCCTTAAGCCACCTGGATCTAGCATCTACCGAGATATGGTAGGATGTTGGACACTGCACCAGGAGATATGGTAGGATGTGGGACAGACATAGCACCAGAATACAGGATGGAGGGTCAGCACCAAGACACTAGGCAAGGGTGTGAACATAGCACCAGGACAAAGGACAAGTATATCTGTGTAACGTGGCACTAGGATAGAGGGACAGGTGTGAGGGGTGGAACGTGGCACTAGGATAGAGGGACAAGCGTGTGTGAAATGTAGAGCCAGGACACTGGGAGGAACCCGGCACAATTAGAGAACAAGTGCAGGTAGTAGAGTGTGGACCAGGACAGATTAGACAGAATAATGCTTTACTAACATTGCATACTACAGATTACAGTACCTTTTCCTGTATTTCCGTCCACATCGTCGTCTTCTTCTTCTTGGTCTGTGTCAGTCCCACTCTCACTCTCGGTACTGGAGTTCCCCAGAGCAGACAATGGCTGAACTTCGTCATGTTCACTGCTGGAGTCTCCCGAGTCATCGGTGTCCTCATTCATTTCTGCTGTGGGGTCGGGTGTCCTCAGAAGCTGCGACTTCCCTAGCACTTTCTGCTGCTGTGCTCTCTCCTTGTTCCTAGCAGGGTTATTCTTGTGGTGGGATAGTCTCCCAGTGGTCTGACCAGCGCTGCCCACTCCTTTTCCACTGAATGAACCGCGGAACGTTCCAGGGGCCGACATGTTTGGCAGGAAAAGTCCTGGAGCAACTTCCCTCCTGTAAGACATTATTAATACATGGGGTGCGTGAGAGAAATGCCAGCAATATTATGTCCATCATTAAAGCAGGGTCCACATATGCCAGCCACCCTGCTTATACAGTACCTATCTAAAAAAAAAAATATATATATATATATATATATATATATATACATACATACATACGTACATACATACATACATACATACACAGCAGCAGTACACACAGAGCCCATGACAGTGAATGCTATGCACACTGATGTATATACAGTATAACTCACTCTCCTGCTCTCCCACGTTGTTACACCTATGGAAGTCAGCTGCACAAGTTTGTCTACTCCAGAACCCCGTCATCCCCAGGAAACACTTCTCTGTACTCTGATTGGAAGAGCTGCAATAACCCTCCACCAATCACCGTCGCCATTGACTGCGCCTGCGCACTATAAAAAACAGGCACGACAGAGCGTTATCTGACGGCCACTTGCAGAAAGATTGGAAAACACATACCCGGGAGAGAAAGAGACATGGAGGCCGGGGAGTGCTCTCTGCCCGCCCGATGTGCATGGCGCTTTACCTCGTATTATTATTGTGCTTCATAAAAATGCACAGCCCCTCACTTCCGGTGCCGCGTGCTCCTCCGGCCTCTTGGAGGCGCTGTCACTGTCTGCGACAGAGACAGACCCAGCCAGCAGCAGCTCTCTCTTCTATGTTGCCTTCGTGCAAAGGACCTGGACGTGACAAAACGAGTGGGCAGGAGAGGACTTCCGCCCTTACAGCTCCTAAATGTTTTCTTCGTTCTCCGTCCGTTTGGGGTATTTTTTTTTTTTCTATGCAGCATTGGACGCTCGCCAGACATCGGGCACGGTGTCTCGCTTCGCTCGCCACACTTTTCTATTCCAAATAGATTGTGACATGGACCCAGGGGGTTATGGGAAAGGTCCTCTGCACGAAGAGAATCTAGACGCTACCATACCTATAGTGGCTGCAGCTGCACTGGGATCCGGACTATAGACTGTACAAGTCTATGTCGACACCATATAAGTTGACATTGACAAAAGGTTGACATGGTCGACACACGTGGCAGACACATGTCTGTTTGGGTTTTTATTTTCTTAGGGGGGGAGGGGGGGGGAGTTCATGTTTTTGAAGTTCTTCTATCCTTCACTATCCATGTCACAAATCATGACCTTTAGTAATTTTATGTCGAGCAAAGCGGAGCAGAGCAAGACATTGCCCGAGACGTGGCGAAAGGACGCATTTCTACAAATGGTGGTCCCAGATGGAAAAAATATCCACATTAACCTTAAAAATGCAAAAAAAAAAAGTGCCTATTGCCATATTGACCCTTTGACTCTGTCAGCATTTTGACTAGGTCGACCTAGACATTGTAGGTCTTCCATACCACACCCTGGCTGCACTACATCATAGGGCCTGCTTGTGCTGATGCCGCAGCTGATTTTCTCAATATTTAGACAGCATTTCTGTCTCTTCAGCTGGGTACACACTGGCATGTATGTTCACTCGAACAACTGATATCTATATATACCCGTAAATTCCCTCAAACGGCCAATATATTGTGAGCCCACCAGCGGGTGAGCTCCCCTAGTAGGTCTGTGAATGGCGCCATCACATCGGCTGTGCAGCACAAGTCATGGTCAATAAATCAGTGCATCTGGAGTGTGTACAGGCGGTTGGCACTTGCGCCAGGTACAGCAAGTGACCAGGGGCAGATTGAGATAGAAAAACAGCCCTGCTAGATTCAGACGCAGTGGCAGCCTTCCTTGGGTCTTTTCCAGCAACTGTGTCTGCAACTTCATCCTAATGTCACTACAATGCCCTTCCCTGGTGTACATCCGTACATGTAAATGTGCAAGGACTGAGACGCCCCCTCTCAGTGTCTACAGATACTGCAGTCATGCTTTGTGCATCATCAGCACCACCCGTTGCACCATTGAAACATTCAGTATCCCCATGCCAAGTGCAGACCATCCATCTGAATATGGCCTCCAATGTGAGCAATTCACCCTCTCTATACGCATCAGCCACTCCCCTGTAACCACCTAGGAACGCCCAAAACATTTGTAATACATGTATGCGTCAGACCCTGTACTGCGGTTCTTTACAAATACCATCAGGACGCATGGGCTGTGCAACTCAAAACGAATACGCAGAGAAAAAAAATTGCACAAGAGAAAATAAATAAAACACATTGGCCCCCACAGGAAAATAAACACACATTGGCCCCGACCGGAAAAAAATAATAGTGAGCTGATCCTGAATACCTTGTCTTCCTAAACAAACACTTGTTTTGTACAAGAGTGGAATAAGGGCCCGATTCAGCTTGGTATGCTGAAATGTAGAAATCTCTTTTCAGGGATTCACACATGCGCAAGGACTTAAACTACGATCGCATTCGATCACAGTCTGGGTAGCGGTGACAGGGCGTCCATGTGGTGTTGGGGGTGTGTGGCTGAACAAAGGTGGTGAGTCAAGACTGTTTGCGGGGTGGGCTGCGGCGGCTGCATGATGTCACCCAAAACATGGCAGCCCCGTGCCTGCGTTTGCAGCTAGGCTGTGAAGGCATGGGGCTACACTAAAGATACGAGCGCTTCGCACTTTAGCGAAGCTCTCACAAGTTAGCGGGAGGGGGAGGGGACCTGGCATGGGAAGCGGCCTTGACCTGTGCTGGGGGGTCCCCCGCATGTTAGTGGAAGGAGTTGTAGTTTATTGAATTTTCATGAATTAGGCCCTATGAGCACAATGCTGACATGCAGATTAAGGGGCTAATTCAGACCTGATCGCTGCTGTGCATTTTCGCACAGCAGGCGATCAGGTCTGAACTGCGCAGGCGCCGCAGTGTGCCGGCACATGCCAGAGATGCGATCGGCATCTCAGCCCAGCGATCGCCTCTACCTGATTGACAGGGAGAGGTGTTCACTGGGCGGGCCGGCGGTGTTGGGCCGCCGTTTTGGGGGCGCAGTCTGGGCAACACAGGCGTGCCTGGACAGTGCGGAGGGTGGGCTGTGGCGGCTGCGTGACGTCACACACAGCCGCTGTGACCCAGAGAGTGACGGGTAGCGCCCTGCCAGCGCAGGAGCTGCGCTGGTAGGGAAGTACTCTTCAGGTACGAAAGCATCGCCGTCATGGGGGGGGGGGGGCAGAGCCAGACATGCGGGGCGGTCTAGCCCTGTGCTGGGTATCCCCCCGCATGCCTGTGAAAGTGAGCAATAGATGTGCTAAATTTAGCACATCTACGATCAAGCCTGAATTGCCCCCCAAGACATTTCCTATTACAACAGGGGCACTTGTGCAAATATAGGCTGATGATTTCACAAAACAGTACTGTGGAGGGTTCTTTTTGCACGTTTCTAAATAACAATACTATTTTTGTGAACAAAATGCAGCACTGACTGTGCAGTAACAAATAATTAAGTTTTGTGTAAAGTGGAACAGCAAGATGCCAGAAATTATTATGTACTGTATGATGAACTATCCAAAGCAGTAAAAGAAATCAGTAAAGAGCCTACAATGAAGGGGGTAAGCGTACAGCAGGAGGGATGTGGACTCAGATATTGTACAGAATCAGTAAAGTACAGCACAAAGGAGTGCATAGTAGAAGTGGAGCGGTGCAGAGCAGAAAGGGGTGCACAGTAGCAGTGGAGTGGTACAGAGTTGAGAGGGGTGCACACTAGCAGAGCAGAAAGGGAGGCACACTAGGAGCAGAGAGATGCAGAGCAGTGAAGGGGTGCACAGTAGCAATGGAGAGCAGAGAGGTTAACAGTAGCAGTAGAGGGATGCAGAGCGGTGAAGGGGTGCAGAGCAGTGAAGGGGTGCATGGTAGCAAAAGAGGTGCATAGTAGCAGAGAAGCGATGCAGAGCAGCAGGGCCATAACAGGGGGGGGGGGGGGGGGGGGAGACTGAGGGGGCACATGACCTGGGTGCTGGATTTGAGGGGGCGCCGAAACCGCCATCTGGCTCTCCCCGCCCGGTGCTGGACTCTGGGTCAGTGTCGGATCCATAGGGAGACAATCACATCCTGTTCTTTGTCTACCTATTTTCTGATGGCCACCAGCACTGGTTTTAACTACCACTCCGACCATAAATGATTTTGTCCTAGACCACCAACACATGGCACCGCCGCAAGTGGCCTGCGGCACCCAGTTTGAGAGCCACTGCAGGATACTGAATAATATACATGCCATATAGTATAATATTAATTTCTCTATCGTCCTAGTGGATGCTGGGGTTCCTGAAAGGACCATGGGGAATAGCGGCTCCGCAGGAGACAGGGCACAAAAAGTAAAGCTTTAGGATCAGGTGGTGTGCACTGGCTCCTCCCCCTATGACCCTCCTCCAAGCCTCAGTTAGATTTTTGTGCCCGGCCGAGAAGGGTGCAATCTAGGTGGCTCTCCTAAAGAGCTGCTTAGAAAAGTTTAGCTTAGGTTTTTTATTTTACAGTGAGTCCTGCTGGCAACAGGATCACTGCAACGAGGGACTTAGGGGAGAAGAAGTGAACTCACCTGCGTGCAGGATGGATTGGCTTCTTTGGCTACTGGACATTAGCTCCAGAGGGACGATCACAGGTACAGCCTGGATGGTCACCGGAGCCTCGCCGCCGGCCCCCTTGCAGATGCTGAAACAAGAAGAAGGTCCAGAATCGGCGGCATGAAGACTCCTCAGTCTTCTTAAGGTAGCGCACAGCACTGCAGCTGTGCGCCATTTCCTCTCAGCACACTTCACACGGCAGTCACTGAGGGTGCAGGGCGCTGGAAGGGGGGCGCCCTGGGAGGCAATGAAAACCTATTTCTCTAACGTCCTAGTGGATGCTGGGGACTCCGTCAGGACCATGGGGAATAGCGGGCTCCGCAGGAGACAGGGCACATCTAAAAAAGCTTTTAGGTCACATGGTGCGTACTGGCTCCTCCCCCTATGACCCTCCTCCAAGCCTCAGTTAGGTTTTTGTGCCCGTCCGAGAGGGTGCAATCTAGGTGGCTCTCTTAAAGAGCTGTTTAGAAAAGTTTTTTTTAGGTTTCAATCTCAGTGATTCCTGCTGGCAACAGGATCACTGCATCGAGGGACTTAGGGGAGAGATTTCCAACTCACCTGCGTGCAGGATGGATTGGAGTCTTAGGCTACTGGACACTTAGCTCCAGAGGGAGTCGGAACACAGGTCAGCCTGGGGTTCGTCCCGGAGCCGCGCCGCCGATCCCCCTTACAGACGCTGAAGAGACGGCAGAACGGAGGTCCGGAAAACAGGCGGCAGAAGACTCCACAGTCTTCATGAAGGTAGCGCACAGCACTGCAGCTGTGCGCCATTGTTGTCACACGGCTCACTGACTCAGTCACGGAGGGTGCAGGGCGCTGCTGGGGGCGCCCTGGGCAGCAATATAATTACCTTTAGTGGCAAAAGAAATACATCACATATACCCATTAAGGCTATATGTATGTATTTTGACCCAGGCCAGTTTCTTAAAAACCGGGAGAAAAATCCCGCCGAAAAAGGGGCGGAGCTTATTCTCCTCAGCACTCAGCGCCATTTTCCTGCTCAGCTCCGCTGGTGAGGAAGGCTCCCAGGACTCTCCCCTGCACTGCACTACAGAAACAGGGTAACAAAGAGAAGGGGGGCATAAATTGGCGATATTTATATATTAAGAGCGCATATATAGTAAACAACACCTTCTAGGGTTGTTTTTATACATTTATAGCGCTTTTGGTGTGTGCTGGCAAACTCTCCCTCTGTCTCCCCAAAGGGCTAAGGGGTCCTGTCTTCGATTAGAGCATTCCCTGTGTGGCTGCTGTGTGTCGGTACGTGTGTGTCGACATGTATGAGGACGATGTTGGTGTGGAGGCAGAGCAATTGCCGATGATGGTAATGTCACCCCCTAGGGAGTCGACACCGGAATGGATGGCTTTAGTTATGGAATTACGTGATAATGTCAGCACACTGCAAAAGTCAGTTGACGAAATAAGACGCCCGGCAAACCAGTTAGTACCGGTTCAGGCGTCTCAGACACCGTCAGGGGCTGTAAAACGTCCTTTACCTCAGTCAGTCGACACGGGTACCGACACAGATGAATCTAGTGTCGACGGTGAAGAAACAAACGTATTTTCCAATAGGGCCACACGTTATATGATCACGGCAATGAAGGAGGCGTTACAGATCTCTGATACTGCTGGTACCTCAAAAAGGGGTATTATGTGGGGGGTGAAAAAACTACCTGTATTTTTCCCAGAATCAGAGGAATTGAATGATGTGTGTGATGAAGCGTGGGTTACCCCCGATAGAAAATTGCTAATTTCAAAGAAGTTGTTGGCATTATACCCTTTCCCACCAGAGGTTAGGGCGCGCTGGGAAACACCCCCTAAGGTGGATAAGGCGCTCACACGTTTATCAAAGCAAGTGGCGTTGCCGTCTCCTGATACGGCCGCTCTCAAGGATCCAGCAGATAGGAGGCTGGAAACTACACTGAAGAGTATATACACACATACTGGTGTTATACTGCGACCGGCAATAGCCTCAGCCTGGATGTGCAGTGCTGGGGTAGTGTGGTTGGATTCTCTGACTGAAAATATTGAGACCCTGGATAGGGACAGTATTTTATTGACTCTAGAGCAATTAAAGGATGCTTTTCTTTATATGCGAGATGCTCAGAGGGATGTTTGTACTCTAGCATCAAGAGTAAGCGCGATGTCCATATCTGCCAGAAGAAGTTTATGGACGCGACAGTGGTCAGGTGATGCGGATTCCAAGAGGCATATGGAAGTATTGCCATATAAAGGAGAGGAATTGTTTGGGGTCGGTCTTTCGGACCTGGTGACCACGGCAACTGCCGGCAAATCCACCTTTTTACCTCAGACCCCTTCACAACAGAAAAAGACACCGTCTTTTCAGCCGCAGTCCTTTCGCTCCTATAAAAAGCGACCAAAAGGACAGTCTTATCTGCCGAGAGGCAGAGGAAAGGGTAAGAAAGGGCAGCACGCAGCCCCTGCCCAGGAACAGAAGCCCGCCCCGGCTTCTACAAAGCCATCAGCATGACGCTGGGGCTTTACAAGCGGACCCAGGAACGGTGGGGGGTCGACTCAAGATTTTCAGCAATCAATGGGCTCACTCACAAGTGGACCCGTGGGTCCTGCAGATAATATCTCAGGGTTACATGCTGGAGTTCGAAAGGTTTCCCCCTCGCCGGTTCCTAAAGTCTGCTTTACCAACGTCTCCCTCAGAAAGGACGTCGGTTTTGGAAGCCATTCACAAGCTGTATTCTCAGCAGGTGATAGTCAAGGTACCCCTCCTACAACAGGGAAAGGGGTATTATTCCACTCTATTTGTGGTACCGAAACCGGACGGTTCGGTAAGGCCTATTCTAAATCTGAAATCCTTGAACCTGTACATACAGAAATTCAAGTTCAAGATGGAGTCACTCAGGGCAGTGATAGCGAATCTGGAAGAAGGAGACTTCATGGTGTCCTTGGACATAAAAGATGCTTATCTACATGTCCCGATTTACCCCTCACACCAAGGGTATCTCAGGTTCGTGATACAAGACTGTCATTATCAGTTTCAAACGCTGCCGTTTGGTTTGTCCACGGCCCCTCGGGTCTTTACCAAGGTAATGACCGAAATGATGGTTCTTCTACGAAGAAAAGGCGTATTAATTATCCCTTACTTGGACGATCTCCTGATAAGGGCAAAGTCCAGAGAACAGCTGGAAGTCGGTGTGACGCTAACACAAGTAGTGCTTCAGCAACACGGGTGGATTCTAAATCTTCCAAAATCTCAATTGACCCCGACAACGCATCTGCTGTTCCTGGGTATGATTCTGGACACGGTTCAGAAAAAGGTATTTCTCCCGGAAGAGAAAGCAAGGGAGTTATCCGAACTTGTCAGGAACCTCCTAAAACCAGGAACGGTGTCAGTACATCAATGCACAAGAGTCCTGGGAAAGATGGTGGCTTCGTACGAAGCGATTCCATTCGGCAGATTCCATGCACGGACGTTTCAGTGGGATCTGCTGGACAAATGGTCCGGATCGCATCTGCACATGCATCAGCGGATAACACTGTCACCGAGAACAAGGTTGTCTCTCCTGTGGTGGCTGCAGACTGCCCATCTGTTAGTGGGCCGCAGATTCGGCATACAGGACTGGGTCCTGGTGACTACGGATGCCAGCCTACGAGGTTGGGGAGCAGTCACAAAGGGAAGAAACTTCCAGGGCGTGTGGTCAAACCTGGAGACGTCTCTTCACATAAATATACTGGAGCTAAGAGCGATCTACAATGCTCTAAGCCTGGCAAAACCGCTGCTTCAGGGTCAGCCGGTGTTGATCCAGTCCGACAACATCACGGCAGTCGCCCACGTAAACCGACAAGGCGGCACGAGAAGCAGGAGTGCAATGGCAGAAGCTGCAAGGATTCTGCGCTGGGCGGAGAATCATGTCATAGCACTGTCAGCAGTGTTCATCCCGGGAGTGGACAACTGGGAAGCAGATTTCCTCAGCAGACACGACCTTCACCCGGGAGAGTGGGGACTTCATCCAGAAGTTTTCCACATGATTGTGAACCGTTGGGAAAAACCAAAGGTAGACATGATGGCGTCTCGCCTCAACAAAAAATTGGACAGGTATTGCGCCAGGTCAAGAGACCCTCAGGCAATAGCTGTGGACGCTCTGGTAACACCGTGGGTGTACCAGTCAGTGTATGTGTTCCCTCCTCTGCCTCTCATACCAAAGGTACTGAGAATTATACGGAAAAGAGGAGTAAGAACGATACTGGTGGCTCCGGACTGGCCAAGGAGAACTTGGTATCCGGAACTTCAAGAGATGCTCACGGAGGATCCGTGGCCTCTACCTCTAAGAAGGGATCTGCTTCAGCAGGGACCTTGTATGTTCCAAGACTTACCGCGTCTGCGTTTGACGGCATGGCGGTTGAACGCCGGATTCTAAAAGAAAAGGGCATTCCAGAGGAAGTTATTCCTACCTTGATTAAGGCTAGAAAGGAAGTGACTGTACAACATTATCACCGCATTTGGCGAAAATATGTTGCGTGGTGTGAGGCCAAGAAGGCTCCAACGGAAGAATTTCAATTGGGTCGATTCTTACATTTCCTGCAAGCAGGATTGTCTATGGGCCTAAAATTGGGGTCCATTAAAGTTCAAATTTCGGCCTTATCAATTTTCTTCTAGAAGGAATTGGCGTCAGTGCCTGAAGTACAAACTTTTGTCAAAGGTGTACTACAGATACAACCCCCAATAGTGCCTCCAGTGGCACCGTGGGATTTGAACGTGGTTCTAAATTTTCTCAAATCTCATTGGTTTGAGCCGTTAAAATCGGTAGAATTAAAATACCTTACATGGAAGGTAACCATGATGTTGGCCCTGGCTTCTGCCAGGAGAGTTTCAGAGTTGGCAGCTTTGTCATACAAGAGCCCATATCTGATATTCCATTCGGACAGGGCAGAATTGAGGACACGTCCTCAATTTCTCCCTAAGGTGGTTTCGGCATTTCACTTAAACCAGCCTATTGTGGTGCCTGCGGCTACTAGCGACTTGGAGGACTCCAAGTTACTGGACGTTGTCAGAGCATTAAAAATATATATTTCAAGGACAGCTGGAGTCAGAAAAACTGACTCGTTGTTTACATTGTATGCACCCAACAAGATGGGTGCTCCTGCGTCTAAACAGACGATTGCACGTTGGATCTGTAGCACAATCCAACTTGCACATTCTGTGGCAGGCGTGCCACAGCCTAAATCTGTAAAGGCCCACTCCACAAGGAAGGTGGGCTCATCTTGGGCGGCTGCCCGAGGGGTCTCGGCATTACAACTTTGCCGAGCAGCTACGTGGTCAGGGGAGAACACGTTTGTAAAATTTTACAAATTTGATACTCTGGCTACAGAGGACCTGGAGTTTTCTCATTCGGTGCTGCAGAGTCATCCGCACTCTCCCGCCCGTTTGGGAGCTTTGGTATAATCCCCATGGTCCTGACGGAGTCCCCAGCATCCACTAGGACGTTAGAGAAAATAAGAATTTACTTACCGATAATTCTATTTCTCATAGTCCGTAGTGGATGCTGGGCGCCCATCCCAAGTGCGGATTGTCTGCAATGCTTGTACATAGTTATTGTTACAAAATCGGGTTATTACTGTTGTTGTGAGCCATCTTTTCAGAGGCTACTTCGTTTTGTTATCATACTGTTAACTGGGTTCAGATCACAAGTTGTACGGTGTGATTGGTGTGGCTGGTATGAGTCTTACCCGGGATTCAAGATCCTTCCTTATTGTGTACGCTCGTCCGGGCACAGTACCTAACTGAGGCTTGGAGGAGGGTCATAGGGGGAGGAGCCAGTACGCACCATGTGACCTAAAAGCTTTTTTAGATGTGCCCTGTCTCCTGCGGAGCCCGCTATTCCCCATGGTCCTGACGGAGTCCCCAGCATCCACTACGGACTATGAGAAATAGAATTATCGGTAAGTAAATTCTTATTTTTTGGCTAAAAATACCTCACATATAGCCTCCGGGGGCTATATGGAGATATTTAACCCCTGCCAGAATCCGTTAAGAGCGGGAGACGAGGCCGCCGAAAAAGGGGCGGGGCCTATCTCCTCAGCACACAGCGCCATTTTCCCTCACAGAAAGGCTGGAGGGAAGGCTCCCAGGCTCTCCCCTGCACTGCACTACAGAAACAGGGTTAAAACAGAGAGGGGGGCACTAATTTGGCGTTAGAAATATATAAAAAAGATGCTATAAGGGAAAACACTTATATAAGGTTGTCCCTATATAATTATAGCGTTTTTGGTGTGTGCTGTCAAACTCTCCCTCTGTCTCTCCAAAGGGCTAGTAGGTCCTGTCCTCTATCAGAGCATTCCCTGTGTGTGTGTGCTGTGTGTCGGTACGTGTGTGTCGACATGTATGAGGACGATGTTGGTGAGGAGGCGGAGCAATTGCCTGTAATGGTGATGTCACTCTCTAGGGAGTCGACACCGGAATGGATGGCTTATTTAGGGAATTACGTGATAATGTCAACACGTGGCAAGGTCGGTTGACGACATGAGACGGCCGACAAACAATTAGTACCGGTCCAGACGTCTCAAAAACACCGTCAGGGGTTTTAAAACGCCCGTTTACTTTAGTCGGTCGACACAGACACAGACAGGGACACTGAATCCAGTGTCGACGGTGAATAAACAAACGTATTCCTTATTAGGGCCACACGTTAAGGGCAATGAAGGAGGTGTTACATATTCTGATACTACAAGTACCACAAAAGAGGGTATTATGTGGGATGTGAAAAAACTACCGTAGTTTTTCCTGAATCAGATAAATTAAATGAAGTGTGTGATGATGCGTGGGTTCCCCCCGATAGAAAATATGGGCGGTATACCCTTTCCCGCCAGAAGTTAGGGCGCGTTGGGAAACACCCCTTAGGGTGGATAAGGCGCTCACACGCTTATCAGAACAAGTGGCGGTACCGTCTATAGATAGGGCCGTCCTCAAGGAGCCAGCTGACAGGAGGCTGGAAAATATCATAAAAAGTATATACACACATACTGGTGTTATACTGCGACCAGCGATCGCCTCAGCCTGGATGTGCAGAGCTGGGGTGGCTTGGTCGGATTCCTTGACTAAAAATATTGATACCCTTGACAGGGACAGTATTTTATTGACTATAGAGCATTTAAAGGATGCATTTCTATATATGCGAGATGCACAGAGGGATATTTGCACTCTGGCATCAAGAGTAAGTGCGATGTCCATATCTGCCAGAAGATGTTTATGGACACGACAATGGTCAGGTGATGCGGATTCCAAACGGCACAAAGGTGTATTGCCGTATAAAGGAAGAGGAGTTATTTGGGGTCGGTCCATCGGACTTGGTGGCCACGGCAACTGCTGGAAAATCCACCGTTTTTTACCCTAAGTCACATCTCTGCAGAAAAAGACACCGTCTTTTCAGCTTCAGTCCTTTCGTCCCTATAAGAGTCATATCTGCCCAGGGATAGAGGAAAGGGAAGAAGACTGCAGCAGGCAGCCCATTCCCAGGAACAGAAGCGTTCCACCGCTTCTGACAAGCTCTCAGCATGACGCTGAGACCGTACAGGACCCCTGGATCCTACAAGTAGTATCCCAGGGGTACAGATTGGAATGTCGAGACGTTTCCCCTGCGCAGGCTCCTGAAGTCTGCTTTACCAAGGTCTCCCTCCGACAAGGAGGCAGTATGGGAAACAATTCACGAGCTGTATTCCCAGCAGGTGATAATTAAATTACCCCTCCTACAACAAGAAAAGGGGTATTATTCCACACTATATTGTGGTACTGAAGCCAGAAGGCTAGGTGAGACCTATTCTAAATCTAAAAAAATTTGAACACTTACAAAGGTTCAAATCAAGATGGAGTCACTCAGAGCAGTGATAACGAACCGGGAAGAAGGGGACTATATGGTGTCCCGAGACATCAGGGATGCTTACCTCCATGTCCCAAATTTGCCCTTATCACTAAGGGTACCTCAGGTTCGTGGTACAGAACTGTCACTATCAGTTTCAGACGCTGCCGTTTGGATTGTCCACGGCACCCCGGGTCTTTACCAAGGTAATGGCCGAAATGATGGTTCTTCTTCGAAGAAAAGGCGTCTTAATTATCCCTTACTTGGACGATCTCCTGATAAGGGCAAAGTCCAGGGAACAGTTGGAGGTCGGAGTAGCACTATCTCGGATACTGTTACAACAGCAGGGGTGGATTCTAAATATTCCAAAATCGCAGCTGATCCCGACAACAAGTCTCCTGTGCTTAGGGATGATTCTGGACACAGTCCAGAAAAAGGTGTTTCTCCCGGAAGAGAAAGCCAGGGAGTTATCCGAGCTAGTCAGGAACCTCCTAAAATCAGTGCATCATTGCACAAGGGCCATGGTAAAAAAATGGTGACTTCCTTCGAAGCAATTCCAGTCGGCAGATTTCATGCAAGAACTTTTCAGTGGGATCTGCTGGACAAATGGTCCGGATCGCATCTTCAGATGCATCAGCGGATAACCCTATATCCAAGGACAAGGGTGTCTCTCCTGTGGTGGTTACAGAGTGCTCATCTTCTAGAGGGCCGCAGATTCGGCATTCAGTTTTGGATGTTGGTGACCACGGAGGCCAGCCCGAGAGGCTGGGGAGCAGTCACACAAGGAAAAAATTTCCAGGGAGTGTGATCAAGTCTGGAGACTTTTCTCCACATAAATATAGCTAAGGGTAAATTTATAATGCTCTAAGCTTAGCAAGACCTCTGCTTCAAGGTCAGCCGGTATTGATCCAGTGGGATAAAACATCACGGCAGTCGCCCACGTAAATAGACAGGGCGGCACAAGAAGCAGGAGGGCAGTGGCAAAAACTGCAAGGACTTTTCGCTGGGCGGAAAATCATGTGATAGCACTGTCAGCAGTGTTTCATTCCGGGAATGGAAACTGGGAAGCAGACTTCCTCAGTAGGCACGACCTCCACCCGGCAGAGTGGGAACTTCATGGGGAAGTTTTCCACATGATTGTAAACCGTTGGGAATTACCAAAGGTGGACATGATGGCGTCCCGTCTGAACAAAAAACGGGACAGGTATTGCGCCAGGTTAAGAGACCCTCAGGCAATAGCTGTGGACGTTCTGGTAACACCGTGGGTGTACCAGTCGGTGTATGTGTTCCATCCTCTGCTTTTCATACCTAAGGTACTGAGAATTATAAGACGTAGAGGAGTAAGAACTATACTCATGGCTCCGGATTGGCCAAGAAGGACTTGGTACCCGGAACTTCAAGAGATGCTCACAGAGGACTTATGGCCTCTGCCGCTAAGAAGGGACTTGTTTCAGCAAGTACCATGTCTGTTCCAAGACTTACCGCAGCTGCGTTTGACGGCATGGCGGTGGAACGCCGGATCCTAAGGGAAAAGGCATTCAGGAAGAGGTCATTCCTACCCTGGTCAAAGCCAGAAAGGAGGTGACCGCACAACATTATCACCACATGTGGCGAAAATATGTTGCGTGGTGTGAGGCCAGGAAGGCCCCACAAAGAAATTTCAACTCGGTCGATTCCTGCATTTCCTGCAAACAGGAGTGTCTATGGGCCTCAAATTGGGGTCCATTAAGGTTCAAATTTCGGCCCTGTCGATTTTTCTTCCAGAAAGAATTGGCTTCAGTTCCTGAAGTCCAGAAGTTTGTCAAGGGAGTATTGCATATACAACCCCCTTTTGTGCCTCCAGTGGCACTGTGGGATCTCAACGTAGTTCTGGGATTCCTCAAAACACATTGGTTTAAAACCAGTCAAATCTGTGGATTTGAAGCATCTCACATGAAAAGTGAACATGCTCTTGGACCTGGCCTGGACCAGGCGAGTGTCAAATTGGTGTTTTTTTTCTCAAAAAAGCCCATATCTGTTTGTCCATTCGGACAGGGCAGAGCTGCGGACTCGTCCCCAGTTCTTTCCCTAAGGTGGTGTCAGTGTTTCACCTGAACCAGCTTATTGTGGTGTCTTGCGCCTACTAGGGACTTGGAGGACTCCAAGTTGCTAGATGTGGTCAGGGCCCTGAAAATATAGGTTCCAGGACGGCTGGAGTCAGGAAAACTGACTTGCTGTTATCCTGTATGCACC
This sequence comes from Pseudophryne corroboree, assembly GCF_028390025.1. Lineage (NCBI taxonomy): Eukaryota > Metazoa > Chordata > Amphibia > Anura > Myobatrachidae > Pseudophryne > Pseudophryne corroboree. The sequence continues at coordinate 867,244,017 of NC_086447.1, forward strand.
CAACAAACTGGGTGCTCTTGCTTCTAAGCAGACTTTTGCTAGTTGGATGTGTAATACAATTCAGCTTGCACATTCTGTGGCAGGCCTGCCACAGCCAAAATATGTAAACGCCCATTCCACAAGGAAGGTGGGCTCATCTTGGGCGGCTGCCCGAGGGGTCTCGGCTTTACAACTTTGCCGAGCGGCTATTTAGTCAGGGGCAAACACGTTTGTAAAATCCTACAAATTTGATAACCTGGCTAAGGAGGACCTGGAGTTCTCTCATTCAGTGCTGCAGAGTCATCCGCACTCTCCCGCCCGTTTGGGAGCTTTGGTATAATCCCCATGGTCCTTTCAGGAACCCCAGCATCCACTAGGACGATAGAGAAAATAAGAATTTACTTACCGATAATTCTATTTCTCGGAGTCCGTAGTGGATGCTGGGCGCCCATCCCAAGTGCGGATTATCTGCAATACTTGTACATAGTTACAAAAATCGGGTTATTATTGTTGTGAGCCATCTTTCAGAGGCTCCGCTGTTATCATACTGTTAACTGGGTTCAGATCACAGGTTGTACAGTGTGATTGGTGTGGCTGGTATGAGTCTTACCCGGGATTCATAAATCCTTCCTTATTGTGTACGCTCGTCCGGGCACAGTATCCTAACTGAGGCTTGGAGGAGGGTCATAGGGGGAGGAGCCAGTGCACACCACCTGATCCTAAAGCTTTACTTTTTGTGCCCTGTCTCCTGCGGAGCCGCTATTCCCCATGGTCCTTTCAGGAACCCCAGCATCCACTACGGACTCCGAGAAATAGAATTATCGGTAAGTAAATTCTTATTATATCATACATTGTGTGGGGGTGGGGATGTATGAAGCCATGAAGAGTTGTCCAAAGCAACCAATCAGCTAATGTGATTTCTGCAGCAGGTTACATTGGTTTCCACAGGGAAACATTGGGGTTTGGGTGTAAAGTGGATCTTGATCCAGAGGAACCAACAGGCTAAAGCTTTAGGCTGTTCCAGGATGCTCTATAACCCCACCTCCAGGCACTGAGAGCTCAGTTTCAGTTGGTGTCTGCAGCAGCAGGACACTTAACAGGTGGACTGCACTGGGCATCCCTGAAAAAGCTTTTTCTGACAGAAAATTTATTCAAAATTGGGCTGTCAGCGCTGCAGCTTCATCACCTCCCAAGCAGTGTTCCATTTTCCCGCTGGCTCAGTTCCCGGGTACTTGTGGCGGAGATGTTTCGACGTAGGCACATGGTCGCAGACGCTCTACTGGTTCGTGTGGCTGCTACGGGGAGGAGGTAAGAGGGTCCCCCCAGGTAGGATGCACAGCACGGCACTGGCATGAACACTGTCACCTTCGCAGGGACCCCACTAGACAACCGGGGCATATTAAATACAGGTCGGGTGTACTAACACCCCATTTAATAAGGCTCACAGTACCCGGGGTGGAAGTCCAGCATAGGGAAGCTGGCGCTTGACCTGTAGCCCCTCCCCATCCCAGGGTGCCATCTACTGCAGATTTCCCGTCCTGGAGCTGCCTCACGCTCTCCCTCACTGCCTGACTGAGACGCTGGGCGCCATATTATAAGCATAGCTGCGGTTGGTCTCCGGGACTGCAGGGCAAGGTCTCCCTTGTAAAGACGCCTGTATACAGCGCTGTGTCTTTACAAACACTTGAGTATTCTACATGTCTTTATACAGATAGCATTAGTTAAGAGTGTACCTATTGCAGATTATATTGTACAAGTATTCTGATATATACCTCCGGTCTAGGAGGGGGGGAGAGAGAGAGAGAGAGAATATATATATATATATATATATATATATATATATACATACATACATACATAATTATACTAGTCCAGTGCAGTTTTATTGTGATATAATTTCTGCATTGCCTGTGACTCTGTGTCTGTATCTGCGGTGTGGTTCCACTCTCAGTTTTTCCCAGATATAACTGTCACTATATTCTGTACCCTAGGGGGCTGGGTGAGTCAGGGTCTGCCAATATAGTGCATCACATTATTTATCCAATACCGATATTCTACGGTTTACTCAGTCACATTATACCAGATTTATTCGCAGGTCTTATGTACTATGTATTCAGTCACATACTATAGGATTTATTCGCAGGTATTGTACTCTGGCTTTATCATTCTCAGACGCTCTGTTGTTGCATTTCTATACAATGTCTGACAAGAAGGGCAGTAAGTCAGTGGAAGCTCCTGCAACATGCAGAGCATGCTCCAAGGACTTACTAGAGGGGGAAGCTGTGTATGATGGTCTGTGTACTCTGGGGGTCATTCCCAGTTGATCGCTAGCTGCCGTTGTTCACAACGATCAGGCTAAAAATCGTCATTTCTGCGCATGCGTACGGACCGCAGTGCGCACGCGCAACGTACTTTCACAAAAATCTATGCAGTTTCACACAAGGCTGAGCGACGCTTTTCAGTCGCTCTGCTGATCGTATGGTGATTGACAGGAAGTGGGTGTTTCTGGGTGGTAACTGGCCATTTTCCGGGAGTGTGATAAAAAACGCAGGCGTGCCTTGAGGAACGAGGAAGTGGCTAGCCGAACGCAGGGCATGTTTGTGACTTCAAAGCAGGAACAAAACAGACTGAAGTATTCGCAAGGTAGGAGTAGGTTTAGAGCTGCTCAGAAACTGCCTGAAAAAATGTCAGCACTATTCTGCTCACCTTTCGTTCGCACTTCTGCTAAGCTAAGATACACTGAGCAAGAAAAAAAAAGGCATTTGGTTTCCCCCAGCACCCTGAATGATAACAGTAACTAGATGTAAATCCCACACAATAATAGAATTCAGAAATCTTCGTTACACATATTGGGCAAATGTGTGGTTAAGCCCCAAAGCCGCATCAAGGTGTCTCTATATGTGGGGTCCCTAGCGATATATCTAGGTGCAGGGTGTGGCACCCCAAAACACCAGCATAAGCCAGAAAGCCCAGCGTAGCATACCAGTGACAAAACTATAGTGTTAATAAATTAGTATTTAGGAAGCCGAAGCTATATGAAATGTAATTAAAATAGAGAAATAGTGTTAAAAAATGAATAAGTGAAGGTATGCCATACTAAGGCCATCCAGCTCAGCCAGTCCAGAGGCACCACACCTCACACCTCCATTACTCCAATCTGGGTCTAATATTAACCAGCAAGGAGCCACATGATAATGGCTCCTTACTACAATATGTCTAAGCTAAGAGCTACCTACCTTGGAGCAACCCCATAATGCTCCATGTGGCATGTCAGGGTCTGCACCTCCTCCTAATGCAGGAACCTCTCTGCCTTTCACAACAGACATATATATTGGTAGATGCTCAATTAGCTTAGTGATATTATTCAGGTGCTCGAAAGGGAGGGCTATTTCTGTGCAAGGAAAAAAAAAAAGCATTTGGTTTCTCCCAGCACCCTGAATGATAACAGTAACTAGATGTAAATCCCACATAATAATAGAATTCCGAAATCTTCGTTACACATATAAACAGAACTTTTGCATTTGTTACAACAATAGCTACTGGATCTCTCTAAGGAGCAGAGTTCATTGTGGCAACAAACTATTGAGGAATTTATTACAAAGTAACTAATGAGTTACATGTCTGTACAAACCGATTAAGTATACAGCTCTATTGATTTTACACATTAATGTTCAGGTCTGTTTTATATTGTTCTGAAGGAGTTTTTTTAAATTAAATATAATACCTTTCCAGAAACCACTGGCATTTTTTTATATTGTTTTAATTTATTTCTCTAACGTCCTAGTGGATGCTGGGGACTCCGTCAGGACCATGGGGATTAGCGGCTCCGCAGGAGACAGGGCACAAAAATAAAGCTTTAGGATCAGGTGGTGTGCACTGGCTCCTCCCCCTATGACCCTCCTCCAAGCCTCAGTTAGGTTTTTGTGCCCGTCCGAGCAGGGTGCAATCTAGGTGGCTCTCCTAAAGAGCTGCTTAGAAAAAGTTTTTAGGTTTTTTATTTTCAGTGAGTCCTGCTGGCAACAGGCTCACTGCATCGAGGGACTTAGGGGAGAGAAGTCAACTCACCTGCGTGCAGGATGGATTGGCTTCTTAGGCTACTGGACACCATTAGCTCCAGAGGGATCGAACACAGGCCCAGCCATGGAGTCCGGTCCCGGAGCCGCGCCGCCGACCCCCCTTGCAGATGCCGAAGATGGAAGAGGTCCAGAAGCAGGCGGCAGAAGACTTTTCAGTCTTCCTGAGGTAGCGCACAGCACTGCAGCTGTGTGCCATTGTTGTCAGCACACTTCACACAGCGGTCACGGAGGGTGCAGGGCGCTGGGGGGGCGCCCTGGGCAGCAATGTATAATACCTTTTTATGGCTAAAAAATACATCACATATAGCCCTTGAGGCTATATGGATGTATTTAACCCCTGCCAGATCTCACAAACTCCGGAGAAGAGCCCGCCGAAATAGGGGGCGGGGCTTATTCTCCTCAGCACACAGCGCCATTTTCCTGCTCAGCTCCGCTGTGAGGAAGGCTCCCAGGACTCTCCCCTGCACTGCACTACAGAAACAGGGTAAAACAGAGAGGGGGGGCACTTTTTTTGGCGATATTACTATATTTAAGCTGCTATAAGGATACAACACTTCTATAGGGTTGTTCCCATATATATTATAGCGCTTGGGTGTGTGCTGGCAAACTCTCCCTCTGTCTCCCCAAAGGGCTAGTGGGGTCCTGTCTTCAATAGAGCATTCCCTGTGTGTCTGCTGTGTGTCGGTACGTGTGTGTCGACATGTATGAGGACGATGTTGGTGTGGAGGCAGAGCAATTGCCGGTAATGGTGATGTCACCCCCCAGGGAGTCGACACCGGAATGGATGGCTTTGTTTATGGAATTACGTGATAATGTCAGCACATTACAAAAATCAGTTGACGACATGAGACGGCCGGAAAACCAGTTAGTACCTGCCCAGGCGTCTCAGACACCGTCAGGGGCTGTAAAACGCCCTTTACCTCAGTCGGTCGACACAGACCCAGACACGGACACTGAATCTAGTGTCGACGGTGAAGAAACAAACGTATTTTCCAGTAGGGCCACACGTTATATGATCACGGCAATGAAGGAGGCTTTGCATATCTCTGATACTACAAGTACCACAAAAAGGGGTATTATGTGGGGGGTGAAAAAACTACCTGTAGTTTTTCCTGAATCAGAGGAATTGAATGATGTATGTGATGAAGCGTGGGTTAACCCAGATAGAAAAGTGCTAATTTCAAAAAAGTTATTGGCATTATACCCTTTCCCGCCAGAGGTTAGGGCGCGCTGGGAAACACCCCCTAAGGTGGATAAGGCGCTCACACGCTTATCAAAACAAGTGGCGTTACCGTCTCCTGATACGGCCGCCCTCAAGGATCCAGCTGATAGGAGGCTGGAAACTACCCTAAAAAGTATATACACACATACTGGTGTTATACTGCGACCAGCCATCGCCTCAGCCTGGATGTGCAGTGCTGGGGTGGTCTGGTCGGATTCCCTGACTGAAAATATTGATACCCTGGATAGGGACAGTATTTTACAGACTTTAGAGCAATTAAAGGATGCTTTTCTTTATATGCGAGATGCTCAGAGGGATATTTGCACTCTGGCATCGAGAGTAAGTGCGATGTCCATATCTGCCAGAAGAAGTTTATGGACACGACAGTGGTCAGGTGATGCGGATTCCAAACGGCATATGGAAGTATTGCCGTATAAAGGGGAGGAATTATTTGGCATCGGTCTATCGGATTTGGTGGCCACGGCAACTGACGGGAAATCCACCTTTTTACCTCAGACCCCCTCCCAACAGAAAAAGACACCGTCTTTTCAGCCGCAGTCCTTTCGGTCCTATAAGAAGCGGGCAAAAGGACAGTCATATCTGCCCCGAGGCAGAGGAAAGGGTAAGAGGGCAGCAAGCAGCTCCTTCCCAGGAACAGAAGCCCTCCGCGGGTTCTGCAAAGCCCTCAGCATGACGCTGGGGCTTTACAAGCGGACTCAGGAACGGTGGGGGGTTGACTCAAGAATTTCAGCGCGCAGTGGGCTTGCTCACAGGTGGACCCCTGGATCCTGCAGGTAGTATCTCAGGGTTACAGGTTGGAATTCGAGAAGTCTCCCCCTCGCCGGTTCCTAAAGTCTGCTTTGCCAACGTCTCCCTCAGACAGGGCGACGGTATTGGAAGCCATTCACAAGCTGTTTTCTCAGCAGGTGATAGTCAAGGTACCCCTCCTACAACAGGAAAAGGGGTATTACTCCACGCTATTTGTGGTACCGAAGCCGGACGGCTCGGTAAGACCTATTCTAAATCTGAAATCTTTGAACCTGTACATACAAAAATTCAAGTTCAAGATGGAATCACTCAGAGCAGTGATAGCGAATCTGGAAGAAGGGGACTTTATGGTGTCCCTGGACATAAAAGATGCTTACCTGCATGTCCCAATTTGCCCTTCACATCAAGGGTACCTCAGGTTCGTGGTGCAAAACTGTCATTATCAGTTTCAGACGCTGCCGTTTGGATTGTCCACGGCACCTCGGGTCTTTACCAAGGTAATGGCTGAAATGATGATTCTTCTGCGAAGAAGAGGCGTATTAATTATCCCTTACTTGGACGATCTCCTGATAAGGGCAAGGTCCAGAGAACAGCTGGAGGACGGAGTAGCACTAACCCAAGTAGTGCTGCAACAACACGGGTGGATTCTGAATTTTCCAAAATCTCAGTTGACCCCGACAACACGTCTGCTGTTCCTGGGAATGATTCTGGACACGGTTCAGAAAAAGGTGTTTCTTCCGGAGGAGAAAGCCAAGGAGTTATCCGAACTTGTCAGGAACCTCCTAAAACCAGGAAAAGTGTCTGTGCATCAATGCACAAGAGTCCTGGGAAGATGGTGGCTTCTTACGAAGCAATCCCATTCGGCAGATTCCACGCACGAACTTTTCAGTGGGATCTGCTGGACAAATGGTCCGGATCGCATCTGCAGATGCATCAGCGGATAACCTTATCGCCACGGACAAGGGTGTCTCTTCTGTGGTGGTTGCAGAGTGCTCATCTGTTAGAAGGCCGCAGATTCGGCATACAGGACTGGGTCCTGGTGACCACGGATGCCAGTCTGAGAGGCTGGGGAGCGGTCACACAGGGAAGAAACTTCCAGGGAGTATGGTCAAGCCTGGAGATGTCTCTTCACATAAATATACTGGAGCTAAGAGCGATTTACAATGCTCTAAGCCTGGCAAAACCCCTGCTTCAGGGTCAGCCGGTGTTGATCCAGTCGGACAACATCACGGCAGTCGCCCACGTAAACAGACAGGGCGGCACAAGAAGCAGGAGAGCAATGGCAGAAGCTGCAAGGATTCTTCGCTGGGCGGAAGATCATGTGATAGCACTGTCAGCAGTGTTCATTCCGGGAGTGGACAACTGGGAAGCAGACTTCCTCAGCAGACACGATCTACAACCGGGAGAGTGGGGACTTCATCCAGAAGTCTTCCACATGATTGTGAACCGTTGGGAAAAACCAAAGGTGGATATGATGGCGTCTCGCCTCAACAAAAAACTGGACAGGTATTGCGCCAGGTCAAGAGACCCTCAGGCAATAGCTGTGGACGCTCTGGTAACACCGTGGGTGTTCCAGTCAGTGTATGTGTTTCCTCCTCTGCCTCTCATACCCAAAGTACTGAGAATTATACGGCAAAGGGGAGTAAGAACGATACTCGTGGCTCCGGATTGGCCAAGAAGAACTTGGTACCCGGAACTTCAGGAGATGCTCACGGAAAATCCGTGGCCTCTACCTCTAAGACGGGACCTGATTCAGCAGGGACCGTGTCTATTCCAAGACTTACCGCGGCTGTGTTTGACGGCGTGGCGGTTGAACGCCGAATTCTAAGGGAAAAAGGCATTCCAGAAGAGGTCATTCCTACACTGGTTAAAGCCAGGAAGGAGGTGACTGCACAACATTATCACCGCATTTGGAGAAAATATGTTGCGTGGTGTGAGGCCAGGAAGGCCCCCACGGAGGAATTTCAATTGGGTCGATTCCTACATTTTCTGCAAACAGGATTGTCTATGGGCCTCAAGTTGGGGTCCATTAAGGTTCAAATTTCGGCCCTGTCGATTTTCTTCCAGAAAGAATTGGCTTCAGTTCCTGAAGTCCAGACTTTTGTAAAAGGAGTACTACATATACAGCCCCCGGTTGTGCCCCCAGTGGCTCCGTGGGACCTTAATGTAGTTTTGGATTTTCTCAAATCCCATTGGTTTGAGCCACTCAAATCGGCGGATTTGAAATATCTTACATGGAAAGTAACCATGCTACTGGCCCTGGCTTCAGCCAGGAGAGTGTCAGAATTGGCGGCTTTATCGTATAAAAGCCCATATCTGATTTTCCATTCGGACAGGGCAGAACTGCGGACGCGTCCTCATTTTCTGCCTAAGGTGGTGTCAGCGTTTCACCTGAACCAGCCTATTGTGGTGCCTGCGGCTACTAGCGATTTGGAGGATGCCAAGTTGCTGGACGTTGTCAGGGCATTGAAAATATATATTTCAAGGATGGCTGGAGTCAGAAAATCTGACTCGCTGTTTATACTGTATGCACCCAACAAGCTGGGTGCTCCTGCTTCTAAGCAGACGATTGCTCGTTGGATTTGTAGCACAATTCAACTTGCACATTCTGTGGCAGGCCTGCCACAGCCTAAATCTGTCAAGACCCATTCCACAAGGAAGGTGGGCTCATCCTGGGCGGCTGCCCGAGGGGTCTCGGCATTACAACTCTGCCGAGCAGCTACGTGGTCGGGGGAGAACACGTTTGTAAAATTCTACAAATTTGATACCCTGGCTAAAGAGGACCTGGAGTTCTCTCATTCGGTGCTGCAGAGTCATCCGCACTCTCCCGCCCGTTTGGGAGCTTTGGTATAATCCCCATGGTCCTGACAGAGTCCCCAGCATCCACTAGGACGTTAGAGAAAATAAGATTTTACTTACCGATAAATCTATTTCTCGTAGTCCGTAGTGGATGCTGGGCGCCCATCCCAAGTGCGGATTGTCTGCAATACTTGTACATAGTTATTGTTACAAAAAAATCGGGTTGTTCTTGTTGTGAGCCGTCTGTTCAGAGGCTCCTACGTTGTCATACTGTTAACTGGGTTCAGATCACAAGTTGTACGGTGTGATTGGTGTGGCTGGTATGAGTCTTACCCGGGATTCAAAATCCTTCCTTATTGTGTACGCTCGTCCGGGCACAGTATCCTAACTGAGGCTTGGAGGAGGGTCATAGGGGGAGGAGCCAGTGCACACCACCTGATCCTAAAGCTTTATTTTTGTGCCCTGTCTCCTGCGGAGCCGCTAATCCCCATGGTCCTGACTGAGTCCCCAGCATCCACTACGGACTACGAGAAATAGATTTATCGGTAAGTAAAATCTTATTATATGCGCAACCTTTTTCTTTTGGTGGTAAGTTGGTATTTAATTAGAGCCTGTGCAGACAGCCTCTTAGGGATCACTGCAATTAAATCTAAGGCACAAATTGATTAATGTAATAATTAATTCACACAAAGTATTTTCCTGCGCTATTAGGGATTGTTATAACGGAATCTAGTGTTTCTGATGAGGTTTCTCCATTGCAAATTGATGTCCCTGCCCTAGTGGTTGCTATTAAGCATATCCTGCAAATCTCTGATGAGGAGGATTCCACTACTGGGGCTAAGAAAACTGATATCTTTCAATGGCAGAAGGTGGTTAAAAATGTATTGCACCATTCTGACCATTTGGTGGATATCCGGCAGGAACCCTGATCTACTCCAGGGAAGAAATTCCCTCCATCTCAACAGGCCTTGGCTCGCTATCCTCTCCCTGCAGACTTATGTAACAAGTGGGAAAAATCACTGTCACTTCACTGAAAGAACTGACAGGTAAGTGTGTGGAGGGATGCCTGAAATCTATTTACTCCCTTACAGGTGCTGTACATAGACCCACTATTGCGGCCTCCTGGGCTGAAAAGGTATTGAGGCGTGGGTTCAGGCACTGGAGGAAGAGCTGCCCGAGGATACAGCAGACAATGGGGGTCATTCAGAGTTGTTCGCTCGTTATTTTCTCTGACGTCCTAGTGGATGCTGGGGACTCCGTAAGGACCATGGGGAATAGACGGCTCCGCAGGAGACTGGGCACATCTAAAGAAAGATTTAGGACTATCTGGTGTGCACTGGCTCCTCCCCCTATGACCCTCCTCCAAGCCTCAGTTAGATTTCTGTGCCCGGCCGAGCTAGATGCACACTAGGGGCTCTCCTGAGCTCCTAGAAAGAAAGTATAGTTTAGGTCTTTTATTTTACAGTGAGATCTGCTGGCAACAGGCTCACTGCAACGAGGGACTAAGGGGAGAAGAAGCGAACCTACCTAACTGGTGGTAGCTTGGGCTTCTTAGGCTACTGGACACCATTAGCTCCAGAGGGATCGCACACAGGACCCGACCTCGTCGTCCAGTCCCGGAGCCGCGCCGCCATCCCCCTTACAGAGCCAGAAGGTCCGGAAAATCGGCGGCTGAAGACTTCTGTCTTCTCCAAGGTAGCGCACAGCACTGCAGCTGTGCGCCATTGCTCCTCATGCACACCACACACTGCGGTCACTGATGGGTGCAGGGCGCTGGGGGGGGCGCCCTGAGCAGCAATATTTACACCTTGGCTGGCAAAACTAACACCATATATAACCCCAGGGGCTATATAGGTGTAAAAATACCCCTGCCAGAATTACTAAAACAGCGGGAGAAAGCCCGCCGAAAAAGGGGCGGAGCCATCTCCCTCAGCACACTGGCGCCATTTTCCCTCACAGCTCAGCTGGAAGGATCGCTCCCTGGCTCTCCCCTGCAGTCCTGCACTACAGAAAGGGTTAAAAAGAGAGGGGGAGCACAAAATTTAGGCGCAGTATATTATAATAATGCAGCTATAAGGGAAAACACTCTCTATAGGTGATATCCCTGTGGTATATAGCGCTCTAGTGTGTGCTGGCATACTCTCCCTCTGTCTCCCCAAAGGGCATTGTGGGGTCCTGTCCTCTGTCAGAGCATTCCCTGTGTGTGTGCTGTGTGTCGGTACTGCTGTGTCGACATGTATGATGAGGATAATGATGTGGAGGCGGAGCAAATGCCTGTGAATGTGATGTCACCCCCTGCAGGGTCGACACCTGTGTGGATGGACTTATGGAAGGAATTACGTGACAATGTCAACTCCTTACATAAAAGGTTTGACGACATAGGACAGCCGGCTACTCAGCTTGTGCCTGTTCAAGCGTCTCAAATGTCATCAGGGGCTTTAAAACGCCCGCTACCTCAGATGGCAGACACAGATGTTGACACGGATACCGACTCCAGTGTCGACGACGATGAGACTAGTGTACCTTCCAATAGGGCCACCCGTTACATGATTGAGGCAATGAAAAATGTATTACACATTTCTGATAATACCCCAGGTACCACTAAAAAGGGTATTATGTTTGGTGAGAAAAAACTACCAGTAGTTTTTCCTGCATCTGAGGAATTAAATGAGGTGTGTGAGGAAGCGTGGACTTCTCTCGATAAGAAATTGATAATTTCTAAGCAGCGTACCCTTTTCCGCCAGAGGATAGGTCACGTTGGGAAATACCCCCTAGGGTAGATAAAGCGTTTACACGCGTATCAAAAAAGGTGGCACTACCGTCTCCGGATACGGCCACCCTAAAGGAACCTGCTGATAGAAAGCAGGAAACTACCCTTAAAGCTATATACACACACACGGGCATTATATTGAGACCAGCTATTGCCTCGGCATGGATGTGCAGTGCGGCAGCTGCGTGGTCAGATTCCCTGTCGGATAATATTGATACTATGGATAGGGACAATATTTTGCTGACAATAGAGCATATAAAAGACACTGTCTTATACATGCGTGATGCACAGAGGGATATTTGCCGAGTGGCATCAAAAATAAGCGCTATGTCCATTGCCGCCAGGCGGGGGTTATGGACTCGGCAATGGTCAGGCGATGCCGATTCAAAACGGCACATGGAAGTTTTGCCCTATAAGGGGGTGGAACTGTTTGGGGATGGTCTTTCAGACCTCGTTTCCACAGCTACTGCTGGGAAATCAACTTTTTGCCACAAGCTACCCCACAGCAAAAGAAAGCACCGTATTATCAGGTACAGTCCTTTCGGGCCCAGAAAAGCAAGAGGGCTAGAGGCTCATCTTTTCTGCCAAGAGGCAAAGGTAGAGGGAAAAAGCTGCAGCACACAGCTAGTTCCCAAGAGCAGAAGTCCTCCCATGCGTCCGGTAAGTCCACAGCATGACGCTGGGGCTGCTCAGGCGGACCCGGGTACGGTGGGGGCCCGTCTCAGAAATTTCAGCGCACAGTGGGCTCTCTCACAGGTGGATCCCTGGGTTCTTCAAACAGTATCTCAGGGGTACAGGCTGGAATTTGAGACGTCTCCCCCCCGCCGTTTCCTAAAATCTGCCTTACCGGCACCTCCCTCTGCCAGGGAGGCAGTGTTGGTGGCTATCCAAAAACTGTATTCACAGCAAGTGATTGTCAAGGTACCCCTCCTTCAACAAGGAAAGGGTTACTATTCCACAATGTTTTTGGTACCGAAACCGGACGGTTCTGTGAGACCCATCTTAAATTTAAAATCCTTGAACACATATCAAAAGATTCAAGTTCAAGATGGAATCGCTCAGGGCGGTTATTTCGAACCTGGATGAGGGGGATTACATGGTCTCTCTGGACATCAAGGATGCTTACCTGCATGTCCCCATTTACCCTCCTCACCAGGAGTACCTCAGGTTTGTGGTACAGGACTGTCACTATCAGTTCCAGACGCTGCCGTTTGGATTATCCACGGCACCGAGGGTCTTTACCAAGGTAATGGCCGAAATGATGATACTCCTTCGCAAGAAGGGAGTTTTAATTATCCCGTACTTGGACGATCTCCTGATAAAGGCGAGGTCCAAGGAGCAGTTGGTAGTGGGGGTAGCACTTTCTCGGGAAGTGCTGCAACAGCACGGCTGGATTCTCAATATTCCAAAGTCACAGCTGGTCCCGACGACATGTCTTCTGTTCCTGGGAATGATTCTGGACACAGACCAGAAAAAAAGTGTTTCTTCCAGTGGAAAAAGCCGAGGAGTTGTCATCTCTAGTCAGAAACCTCCTAAAACCGGGACAGGTGTCGGTACATCAATGCACACGAGACCTGGGAAAAATGGTAGCTTCCTACGAAGCAATTCCATTCGGAAGGTTCCACGCAAGGATTTTCCAGTGGGACCTGTTGGACAAATGGTCCGGGTCCCATCTCCAGATGCAGCAGCGGATAACCCTGTCGGCAAGGACCAGGGTGTCGCTGCTGTGGTGGCTGCAGAGGGCTCATCTACTAGAGGGCCGCAGATTCGGAATATAGGACTGGGTCCTGGTGACCACGGATGCCAGCCTTCGGGGCTGGGGTGCAGTCACACAGGGGAGTAAATTTCCAAGGACTGTGGCAAAACAGGAGATTTCACTTCACATAAATATTCTGGAGCTAAGAGCCATTTACAAGGCCCTAAGCCAAGCAAGGCCCCTGCTTCAAAACCAGCCGGTACTGATCCAATCAGACAACATCACGGCGGTCGCCCATGTAAACAGGCAGGGCGGCACAAGAAGCAGGAGGGCAATGGCAGAAGCCACAAGGATTCTCCGTTGGGCGGAGAATCACGTGGTAGCACTGGCAGCAGTGTTCATTCCGGGAATGGACAACTGGGAAGCAGACTTCCGCAGCAGGCACGACCTCCACCCGGGAGAATGGGGACTTCATCCAGAAGTCTTCCAAATGCTGGTAAACCTTTGGGAAAGACCACAGGTGGACATGATGGCGTCCCGCCTCAACAAAAAGCTAAAAAGATATTGCGCCAGGTCAAGGGACCCTCAGGCGATCGCTGTGGATGCTATAGTGACACCGTGGGTGTACCAGTCCGTTTATGTGTTCCCTCCTCTTCCTCTCATACCCAAGGTACTGAGGATAATAAGAAAAAGAGGAGTAAGAACTATACTCATTGTTCCGGATTGGCCAAGAAGGGCTTGGTACCCGGAACTTCAAGAAATGATCTCAGAGGACCCATGGCCTCTGCCATTCAGACAGGACCTGCTGCAGCAGGGGCCCTGTCTGTTCCAAGACTTACCGCGGCTGCGTTGACGGCATGGCGGTTGAACACCGGATCCTGAGTGAAAAAGGCATTCCGGATGAAGTCATTCCTACCCTGATCAAAGCCAGGAAGGATGTCAGCCTGAAGTTCAGACGTTTGTAAAGGGAGTGCTGCATATTCAGCCCCTTTTGTGCCCCCAGTGGCACCTTGGGATCTCAATGTGGTTTTGGAGTTCCTGAAATCACATTGGTTTGAGCCACTTAAAACCGTGGATTTGAAATATCTCACATGGAAAGTGGTCATGTTGTTGGCTCTGGCTTCGGCCAGGCGTGTGTCAGAATTGGTGGCTTTGTCATGTAAAAGCCCTTACCTGACTTTCCATATGGATAGGGCAGAGTTGAGGACTCGTCCTCACTTTCTCCCGAAGGTGGTATCAGCTTTTCATTTGAACCAACCTATTGTGGTGCCTGCGGCTACTAGGGACTTGGAGGATTCCAAGTTACTGGACGTAGTCAGGGACCTGAAAATTTATGTTTCCAGGACGGCTGGAGTCAGGAAAACTGACTCGCTGTTTATCCTGTATGCACCCAACAAGCTGGGTGCTCCTGCTTCTAAGCAGACTATTGCGCGCTGGATTTGTAGCACTATTCAGCTTGCACATTCTGCGGTGGGACTACCGCAGCCTAAATCTGTAAATGCCCATTCCACAAGGAAGGGGGCTCATCTTGGGCGGCTGCCCGAGGGGTCTCGGCTTTACAACTTGGCCGAGCTGCTACTTGGTCAGGGGCAAACACGTTTGCAAAATTCTACAAATTTGATACCCTGGCTGAGGAGGACCTCGAGTTCTCTCATTCGGTGCTGCAGAGTCATCCACACTCTCCCGCCCGTTTGGGAGCTTTGGTATAATCCCCATGGTCCTTACGGAGTCCCCAGCATCCACTAGGACGTCAGAGAAAATAAGAATTTACTCACCGGTAATTCTATTTCTCGTAGTCCGTAGTGGATGCTGGGCGCCCATCCCAAGTGCGGATTGTCTGCAATACTTGTAATTAGTTATTGTTACACAAATCGGGTTGTTATGGCGAGCCATCTGTTCAGAGGCTCCGATGTTATCATACTGTTAACCGGGGTTCATATCACGAGTTGTACGGTGTGATTGGTGTGGCTGGTATGAGTCTTACCCGGGATTCAAAATCCTTTCTTATTGTGTCAGCTCTTCCGGGCTCAGTGTCCTAACTGAGGCTTGGAGGAGGGTCATAGGGGGAGGAGCCAGTGCACACCAGATAGTCCTAAATCTTTCTTTAGATGTGCCCAGTCTCCTGCGGTGCCGTCTATTCCCCATGGTCCTTACGGAGTCCCCAGCATCCACTACGGACTACGAGAAATAGAATTACCGGTGAGTAAATTCTTATTTTTTTCTCGCAATGGAGCGATTAGTCGCTAATGCGCATGCGCAATGTCCGCAGTGCGACTGCGCCAAGTAAATTTGCTATGCAGTTAGGTATTTTACTCACGGCATTACAAGGTTTTTTCTTCGTTCTGGTGATCGTAATGTGATTGACAGGAAGTGGGTGTTTCTGGGCGGAAACTGGCCGTTTTATGGGTGTGTGAAAAAACGCTACCGTTTCTGGGAAAAACGCGGGAGTGGCTGGAGAAACGGAGGAGTGTCTGGGTGAACGCTGGGTGTGTTTGTGACGTCAAACCAGGAACGAAACTGACTGAACTGATCGCAGTTGCCGAGTAAGTCTGGAGCTACTCAGAAACTGCTAAGAAGTGTCTATTCGCAATTCTGCTAATCTTTCGTTCGCAATTCTACTATGCTAAGATTCACTCCCAGTAGGCGGCGGCTTAGCGTGTGCAAAGCTGCTAAAAGCAGCTAACGAGCGAACAACTCGGAATGAGGGCCCATGCCAGACAATACTTGTCTCACATTACCACCGCCGCCTGTTACATTCAGAAGGCGACCTCTGAGGCGGGTGTGTTGGCAGCCAAGGCGTCGACTACGTCTGTCCTGGCTCACCGTATTCTGTGGTTGAGGTCATGGAAGGTGGACCTAGACTCCAAAAAGACCTTGGAGGTGCTCCCCTTTAAGAGGGACATTTTGTTTAGGGAAGACCAAAATAAAATTGTCTGAATTAGCAGCTGCTAAGATTGCCTTTCCCCCACAGAAGGCAAAAGGTACCACTTTTTGTTCCTTTTGGCCTCAAGGGAAAGCAAAAGGTCAGGCATACAAGCCTAAGGCAAAACATTCTGGAGCCGAGGGCAGTGTTTAATGCGCTATCACTCGCCCAGCCTCTGGTACAGAACAAGCCTGTTCAAGTACGGTCAGACAACGCCACCTTGGTGGCATAAATAAACCATCAAGGAGGCACTAAAAGCCGCATGGCAATGATGGAAGTGTAAAAAAATCTTTCATTTGGCGGAACGCCATCTGCCAGCAATATCGGCAGTGTTCATTCCGGGCGCCCTGAACTGGGAAGCAGACTTCCTCAGTTATCAGGACGTGCATGGTGGAGAGTGGAGTCTTCATCCAGAAGTCTTCCAACTTCTAGTGGACAGGTGGGGCCTACCAGATGTAGACCTGATGGTGTCTCGACGCAATTAAAAGGTACCAGTCTTCGGATCATGGACCAGGGATCCTCAAGCAGCGTTCCTGGACGCTCTGGCAATTCCATGGAACTTTCAGCTGCCCTATGTGTTCCCTCCAGTGTCACTTCTGCCCAGGGTCCTACAGAAGTTCAAACAAGAAGGAGGAATGCCGATTCTAGTCGCTCCAGTGTGGCCCAGATGGCATTGGTTCTCAGACCTACAGGGTCTGTCGACAGGGCACCCCCTTCTACTTTCTCAATGACCAGACCTCCTGGTACAGGGCCCTTGTCTCTACCCAGACCTGGCCAGACTGGCTTTTGTCATGATCCGGGTACTGAGACATCGGTTTCTACCTGTCAGATGCCTCCTGAGGTTGGCAGGGTTATGCTCTGGTTTTCCAGTAGCCACCCTCCAGTTACTCCCTGTGCTCCTGTGAACCCCAGTTTCTTCTACAGTTCACCTGCGAACCCCAGCTTCTTCTACAGTTCTCCTGCGAACCCCAGCTTCTTCTACAGTTCTCCTGCGAACCCTAGCTTCTTCTACAGTTCTCCTGCGAACCCCAGCTTCGCCTACAGTGCATCCACGAACCCCAGCTTCATTTATAATTTACCTGAGCACCCCAGTATTATTTACAGTTTCACCTGCTATTCTCAGCCTCACGTTATACCTCACCTGGGTTCCCAAGCGTTATACTGAACTTTCACACTCATTCCGGATTACTGGTCCTAACCAGCTGTATTATACTCACATGTGACCTTTATTTGTTTCATTGCACCTTATATGACTTTTTATTTAATAAACACCCTCAAAGATATCTCCAGTGGTCACGCCTTCGGGCACTTACTGCTACTGTGTAACGCATGTCTAGGAGTCCACTCCTCCTAAATTCCGGTACCCGTTAGCCCTACAACTGAGGCTTCCAATTACCTTCACCAGCCCTCAGTTGTGACAGTAAGCACTGACCTGATGGATCCGGTCGGAGACCAAGTCCAATGGACGAGGCCCATGCAAGAACTGGCAGCCCGTCTCGAACATCAGGAGGCTGCACAGGGCCATGTTATCCGATGTCTCCAGGACCTCTCCTCCCGACTGCATGAAATTCAAGCTACCCTCCGTGTGCCAAGGGCATCCAGTATGCAGACAGTAGTAGCTCCAGTGGTATCCCCACCCACCATACCCGTTTCTCCTCCACGTCTCCGCTTGCCGACACCTGCCAAATATGATGGATCCCCAAAAGCCTGCAGGGGTTTCCTAAACCAGTGCGAGATCCACTTTGAGTTGCAGCCCAGCAGTTTTCCTACAGACTGCACTAAAGTGGCATACATCATCTCCCTGCTCAGTGGTTCTGCCCTTGACTGGGCACCACCCCTATGGGAAAGATCAGATACCCTGCTGTCATCCTACTCTGACATCGTGGCAACATTCAGACAAATATTTGATGAGCCAGGTCGGATGTCGTCAGCTTCTTCTGAGATCCTTCGGCTGCGTCAGGGGACAAGAATTGTCGGCCAGTATTTAGTACAATTCCAGACGGCATCCGAAGTCTCCTGGAATGAGGAAGCCCTCTATGCAGCGTTCTGACAAGTCTTGTCTAAACGTATTAAAGATGAGCTCGCCACCAGAGACTTACCCTCGAAACTGAATGAGCTCATATCACTCTGCACTAAAGTTGACCTACGCTTCTGCGAAAGGGCTATGGAGCGAGGCAGATAAACAGTTAATAAGTCTCCTTCTGCTCCTCCTCCCTTGTCAGCCGTCTCCGTCTAGAGACGAACCTATGCAGATAGGTCATTCGCGACTGTCTCCAGCAGAGCGCAGAAGACGTTTGTCCAACCACCTGTGCCTGTACTGTGCTGCACCTTCCCACCTCATTAACGCCTGTCCCAAGTGTCCGGTGTCAAAGTCAGAAAAATGTCTCAATGCACGTTGCCATATTTGCACCGCACACTGGTCCGCGCTGCGCGTGCGTACGCTCTCCCGTGGAAGCGCATACCCGCAATAGCGTGCACACGCAGGCGCGGTATGCGTATTTACGGTAGAGTTTATGTGGTCGTAGCGTGCGACTCATTCGTTACATATTTTCACAATTAATGTAGTTTATAGATCATGGTCCCTTTGATAGATTCTGAAAGTTTGGTTAAAATACAATGTCCCAGAGCTGAGGAATCCCTCTTTATATCGTACGAAGGGTCTAACAGGAATCATACAGCAGTGTTTGGTACCCATCGGAAGAGTATTTAATTAGCAATATTCCGGTGTTGGTTTGGAGCGTATTAATCGCTCGTGCGAATAGTTATGGACATAAGAAGTTTATGTCCATTTCTATTATTTACACATACTCAGGTATGCGGCGGGAAACCCAGTTTCCCACCCACCTGAGCTGTTGGAAATCGTCACAGCCCACCTGTATGAATCACCCTATGACCTTTTGTTATGATGCAGGGCCGAATTCCTTCGGCCAATGGACAATGGGATTGTAGGACCAGGAGATTGCATTGTGTGTGGGGCATAAATAGGCAGGCCGACCACATCCAGCTCTCACTCTCTCATCAACGGTTATCTGCTGATAGCCGGGAGCTGGATATCGAGGCGCAGGCGATCATACCCTTTGTGCGTAAGTTTCTCTCCGTAATCATTGTCTTTCTGTGAGCCAATTTCCCTCTCTCTCTCTCTCTCTCTCTCTCCTCTTTTCTCTTATATCTCTCATAGTATTATAGTATTGTACTGTATTGCATTTAGGTCAGTGTAGTATTGTCTTTTTTGTATTTATTGTTTAGTTCTGTGGTTAGGAAGTCTCTGTTATATTGTAGTGTATCATTTGTACTGTTATCCCCTTTTACAAGTATATTAGATATAATACAGTTAATAGGCTTTGGAACCTAAACCAGTATCTGTGTATTTTCTATAGTGTTAAGTGTTCACTTGAGCGTCGGTGACGCTCAAGCAGCTTTGTAGTTAGTCAGGTTACACAAGGTTGCATTTACACCCTGTACTCACATTAAGGTATTCAGTGTATTTCAATGGTATAAGGTTTTAACATAAAGGTATAGTGTTGTGAGCGTCTGCATCGCTGGTGACCTCCTCGTGGTCTCGAGCGTATGCTACGCCATAGCGAATCATTCCCCTAGACATAGCCAATAACGTGTCCTGTGATCACTGGGCCGTGAGCGAACGTGACGCTTGAGCGTCTCGCCTACGGCTGAGCGATCGCTACGCCAATAGCGTACCATTACGGTACTTCTTAAGTAAACAGCGTACAGTGTTCTTAGCTTCATAAAGGGTTGTTTATACGACAAGGAATTTAGCATTGTCAAATTGGGGGCTCGTCTAAATTCCTTGTCGTATAAACAACCCTTTATGAAGCTAAGAACACTGTACGCTGTTTACTTAAGAAGTACCGTAATGGTACGCTATTGGCGTAGCGATCGCTCAGCCGTAGGCGAGACGCTCAAGCGTCACGTTCGCTCACGGCCCAGTGATCACAGGACACGTTATTGGCTATGTCTAGGGGAATTATTCGCTATGGCGTAGCATACGCTCGAGACCACGAGGAGGTCACCAGCGATGCAGACGCTCACAACACTATACCTTTATGTTAAAACCTTATACCATTGAAATACACTGAATACCTTAATGTGAGTACAGGGTGTAAATGCAACCTTGTGTAACCTGACTAACTACAAAGCTGCTTGAGCGTCACCGACGCTCAAGTGAACACTTAACACTATAGAAAATACACAGATACTGGTTTAGGTTCCAAAGCCTATTAACTGTATTATATCTAATATACTTGTAAAAGGGGATAACAGTACAAATGATACACTACAATATAACAGAGACTTCCTAACCACAGAACTAAACAATAAATACAAAAAAGACAATACTACACTGACCTAAATGCAATACAGTACAATACTATAATACTATGAGAGATATAAGAGAAAAGAGGAGAGAGAGAGATAGAGAGAGAGAGGGAAATTGGCTCACAGAAAGACAATGATTACGGAGAGAAACTTACGCACAAAGGGTATGATCGCCTGCGCCTCGATATCCAGCTCCCGGCTATCAGCAGATAACCGTTGATGAGAGAGTGAGAGCTGGATGTGGTCGGCCTGCCTATTTATGCCCCACACACAATGCAATCTCCTGGTCCTACAATCCCATTGTCCATTGGCCGAAGGAATTCGGCCCTGCATCATAACAAAAGGTCATAGGGTGATTCATACAGGTGGGCTGTGACGATTTCCAACAGCTCAGGTGGGTGGGAAACTGGGTTTCCCGCCGCATACCTGAGTATGTGTAAATAATAGAAATGGACATAAACTTCTTATGTCCATAACTATTCGCACGAGCGATTAATACGCTCCAAACCAACACCGGAATATTGCTAATTAAATACTCTTCCGATGGGTACCAAACACTGCTGTATGATTCCTGTTAGACCCTTCGTACGATATAAAGAGGGATTCCTCAGCTCTGGGACATTGTATTTTAACCAAACTTTCAGAATCTATCAAAGGGACCATGATCTATAAACTACATTAATTGTGAAAATATGTAACGAATGAGTCGCACGCTACGACCACATAAACTCTACCGTAAATACGCATACCGCGCCTGCGTGTGCACGCTATTGCGGGTATGCGCTTCCACGGGAGAGCGTACGCACGCGCAGCGCGGACCAGTGTGCGGTGCAAATATGGCAACGTGCATTGAGACATTTTTCTGACTTTGACAGTCCACCCTTTGGCAGTCAATAATAACTGCCACAAAACATTTAAGGAGAAAAATGTAAGTCAGGGGTTAATTGATTTCCATGGTTGGGTAGGGGAGAAGAGTGGAGTAGGTGTGAAGAGGGTATGACCTAGTGAGAAAGTAGAAGCATGTGTGTATGAGTCCATGTTTGGAGGGTCATGTATCATCGTGCCGTACGTGTGGTAAATCAAGCTTCGAGGTATTGCGAAGTATACATTTGAATTCCTTCTTGTCCTGTGGTACAGGTCTGTGGATGGGCTGTCAAACTCTACCGAGCTCATTTCGGCTGTGGTTGTAACAAAATGGGGATGCACATTTTAGTTGATGATACATGAATGGGGGAGGTATGTGGTTGCTGCTATCTGTGCCTGTATTCCCTATCGTCTATGTGTGTCGTTACCTGGGGGTTGTAGAGATGAAGATAAAGAACACTTACGAAAAATGCAATGATATTCTATGTCAGGGAAATGTACATCTGTCGTCGAAGTTGTTTTCGGTATCTGTTGAGAGTCGTCTTCTTTGCGCTGTATTGCTCCTTGGGCATGAGCAAATAGCTTTGTCTGAGCCATCAGATTTACAAAAAATGTTGGGCTAGCGTGAGTTTAAAAGTACTAGGGAAACTGGGGATCCATGGCAAAGTTCATCAAGTGTCCATATTTAAAGTTGTCAAATCTTCTTCTTTGGTCAATCCGTTGTCTGTATACATCTCGTCTCGTCAGCTTCCTCGTCCAAGGGGGTCTTTGTATCTTGGAGAAAAGCAGAAAAACAGGTGAAAGAAACGGACCGTATAATCGCATTTTCATCACATTCTGGTTTCTATCATTGGGTCATAAATCAAATCCAGGTTAATTACGGTTTCCTCACTCCTCAAGCTCATCACTTTTGTACTTTGTTTGCACCTCATTAAAGCCTGCCCGCATCTAAATATCAATCCAATCGATATAACGACACCCAAGATACATAGTAGAAACTTTCCAACATCCATTATGACTCCTTGAGCCCAGTCTCCTAAACCGGAGAACCAATTTCGCGGGTTCAACCATGACACCCAACCAGTCAGCTCATTACCTACAGCAGCAAGGGTGAGATTGTGTTTTCGACGAAATTCCCACTTTAACTGCAGAATATCGTCCATCTTTTGGTCTATGACCTCTACCGGATCCTCGGTGCTATTTGTGATATACGTGCAACACTTTATGCCGTACTGTGTTGCCAATGTAACACAATATCCGCCTGTTACTGCTGTAAGATAATTAAGAACCATCCTATGCTGAACTAGTTCTGTTTTGTAAGCTTGAAGTTCTCTTCCAGTGTATCTAAACGTGTCATCATACATTTCAGTGATATTATCTAACAAATTGGCGAGTGCGGAAATGTATCTATAATTCATCACACCTCGAGCGGTGCGAGTGAAATCTAACGCTACCAGAACCTGAATCCCGGTGGATTCATGGATAAGATCAGAGGCCGGATGCTCTAACCTTTCTGACAGTTGTCTTTTAACTCGGTGCTCGTAATGAGTGTGAGTATAAGGAGCTTGGGCACCACGGTGTATGTCCTTCATTTTGTCATGTGTAACAGTCATCACTTCAGGCAATACTTTTCCAATATAACACAATCCTTCAGAGTTTGGGGCAAGCCACTTGTACGCCTTTCTCCCGCATATGAAATATGCATCATCGGGGAGAACATATGGGACGGAGAAGGACATGACCATGTTACAAACCTTCCAGGTGAAATCTCCTGACCCTAATTCTTCCATCTGCCTAATGCACGTATCGGTTTGTACGATATGTGCACAGTATCCTGGTGATACCTCTCCAACTCTAGTACCTCTACTGGCTATGTGGCGTACGAGCTCTGTATCTGTAGGCATTCTATCTGCTCTATGTGAAAAGGTCATGGTAAGGTTGCTCCATGACACTTCCCAATTTCCCGGTTTTCTGGGATTGGAGATGTTAAAACATATGAGGGACCTATCCACATGGTATTGGTGGAGCTTCAAACTAGGAGGGTTGGAGATGTTAAACCTCCGGTCCACCGGTCTCCCACCACTTAGCTCAAGTACCTCCCCTAACGTTAAAGGAAATGGTACTAGCCCTGATTTACTGTGACCCTGAGGTACTTGAGAGCATACCCAACAATCTGTTTTATTTAACACGCTACCCACTAAGGAGTGATAGTCACTCAATGGATGCCGGTCCATATGGATATTAAAACTGGATTGGCATTTCTTTGTTACAGAGCCTACAGATACAACTTTCTTTTTGAACTAACATTCCTTCACAGTTGTTTACAAATAACATGGTTGTTAGATCGTGCCCGGTACTCGCCTTTGCTTGGTGATTGGGTTGCTATTGGAAATTTACACCTCCGTCTCAGTCATCAGGACCTTTCTGGATCCTTTCTCGACCTCACTGGTACTCTCACCGAAACAGACTGCTCTGGTCAACATCATGGTTAACGGGAAAATCCATATCACAGTCTCTTGGGGCAAGTCCATCTTACAGGAGGAGAAAAGAAGAAATTTGTAAAGGGGGTATAAGAAAATCAGTTTGAGGGGGAGAGAACTCGTTACGATAATAAGTTCTCTCGTTTTGTTGTTCTTCTCAAAAGGTGCTGTCTCTTCAGTCTTCTGAATGAACCTTCTGGTGATGTAATCTTTCTTCCTAACTAGCGATCTTTCTGTGTGGAGCAAAAATCTGGCATTACCATTGGTTAACACTTAGGGGTGACATACCATCTTTAAATCATGGAAACATGAGTGAGGAGAGAGAGAAAATAAAAACAAAAGAGATAGAGAACAATTCATGTGCATATATACATTACATAACCCGACAATAACCACCAATAAGAGAAGAGAAACAAAGCATTTTTAAACGTTGTCAACATTAAGAAAACATTGTCAGACTATTAGGCTGTCGTATCTACGTGTCTAATGGTTTCCTTGAGCAGTCCCTCCCCACCAGCACTTGCATTATTCCACTGTCTGTATCTGGCCAGAATACATTGTGGTGGATAGGTCATGCTGGGGTTTGGTAGACTTCTGCAAGGACCAAGCGAATATGCAATGTTTGAATTCTTACCAATAATTGTCAGAGATGGGGATAGAGAGAGAAAGAAAAAACATTTTTCACAAATACATTTACAACGTTTAACCTGGTCATTCCTGTGTCTTCAGTGAATGACCTCCCAATTTACTAACCGTTACCTCAGGCTTACCATCAGTCCTAATGATCACCTTTCCTAACTATATATTATGGGTGTGGCCCAAAATTCTTCCTATATGATCCCTGCTTGTAATTTGGTGTGTCATAACTTTTGCTCATTTTCATGTCTAGGGGGTCTGATTTTATGTGGGCTGTTGCAGTTACTGGCATAATGCCCTTCTCTTTTGCACAGATCACAAATCCTTAAGTTCCTCCATGTGCCAATGGCCTGGGGTTTTGGTTGATTTGATGCCTCCTCAAACGCTCGGATGTTCATCATCATCAATCGTTTCCCCTGTACTTCCCTGATTCTTTGGTTTTTATGATTATGGTGTTGTTTTTTTTTTTCTCTTGACCTACAATCTCTTGCAATGTGTCCCTTTTTATGACAACTGTAACAGACTTTCATATCTGGATTTCTCGCAGGGGTGTGTGGCTTTTGTTGGGGTGGTCTTGTGGTTTGGGCCTGAATATTTGCTGCCATTAACTTATCTTTTAGTGACTCTCTGTACCTGGTGCTATTCTGATCATGATTAATGACGGCCTCTCTTAGTGCGGCCACCGAGATCTCTCTCCAGTTTGGGTTGGTGGTCTGTACCCTTGTTTTTAATTCATCCTTTAAACCATTCATTAATACCTTAACCGCTATTCCTTTATGTTGTGCGTTTGTCTTGATGTCTGCGATCCCAGTGTTCCTAGCCATTATTTGCAGTGCTCGATTGAAATAATTAGAAACATTTTCCTTTTCGTTTTGCCTTATGGAGAAAATTTCACTCCACTTGACAGTAGTTGGGAAATATATTCCTAACTGTCGGTTAATCTGCCTAATACATTCCTGATTGTGTTCCTCCATACAGGGTACCTCCATGTTTAATTTACAATCAGCAATGAATTTTTCAGGGTCAACCCTGGAGGGCAAACATGCCCTCAGCACTGTCCGCCACTCTTTGTTGGTGGGTTCTGTGGCGTTTCCTAGTTCTTTAATAAACCTTTGGCATTTGGCTAGATTTTTCCCAGGATCAGGAAATTCGGACATAATTGATCTCAATTCGGTCCGGGACAAGAGACAGCGCATTGCACTGTCCTTGACGGGAATGATTCCCTGATCGTCAGTCTTCCCATTGGGGACTGAGATCACCCTGGCCAGATCGAGCTCAGTTACATCATCTTGTGTTGGTCTTACAATATGGGGTACCTCTGTTTGTGCGTGATATGAAACATTGTACGTACCTGTGGACACGACCTTACCTGACCCTCCGTTAGGGGGTTCGATTATTGCCTTTACCAATTTGGTCGTGTCCACCTGGATGGCTTTTGTGATGGTTGCTGGAAGAGGTGCTGACATCGTTCTGGGCTCACTGTCTTGTTTGTATTCCTGAGGGAGGTTTGACATGGGGGGCAACTTGCACAGGTTAATAGTTGTACATTCAACAGTACTACAATAATCATAGTTACATTTATTACATTTATTCTTATAATCTATATTACAGTTGCTAAGAGCGTTTTTATTGTTCCACTTTTGTGCTTTTCTCTCCGCAATCAACTCCTCTCCTGCTGCCATGTCTCTCCCCTCAAGATAAGAGTCAGAAAAGTCAATAGACTCTTTTTGTAATTCACTTTCCTGTTGCCATAACTGTAAATATTCATAATGTTTATTTTGTCTCTTCGTTGGTTCAACGAGACTTATCCTCCTCCTTAAATTTTGTAACACTACTGGACTGAAGCTACCTATTCTTGGGAATTTGTCCCTGTCTTGTACAGTCATTCTCTCCCATTCATCACATAAAACTTCAGCGTGATTTCCATATTTCTTACACATCACATATCGTGCCGACCCGATGGATCGGTTCTCTGAATCAACCCGAACCGAGGTTGATCGCCCCCTACCTGAACAAATGGCCCCCATAATCTGCAGGCGTTGCCTATTCCTCCTTGAATATCAAGGCTTTCAGCGAACCCTTACAAACAAACCAAGATGTCCTTGGGCAGGCCGGCGGTGGTGGTTTATCAAGTACCCCACTTACTTCTCGCCCACGTTGGCCTGTGCTGCAATCACTGTAGCCAGAGCTGCTGTACCCAACCTAGGGCCCCTGTGAACCTTTATTTACTGGGGCGCTTTCCCCAGCAAGTATCGGTTGTTGGATAGTTCCTGAGTGACCAGCGAACTTCCCTTCCCAAAAAATAAAAAATTACACAAATCACGTCAGAATGTACAAATAGCGTTTGTGACCACTTTACTCTAATGGTATTAGGTCAGATTACTAACTACTGCACACAATTACGTGCGGTCCAATCGTTCAGTACACGAGCACTACTTGTCATGTACTGAAAGACCAATGGAATCGATGTTTCCGGCCGCGATTCCTTCAGCAAGAGCTTATGGCCTATATGGGTTCTGCACCAACACCCCAGGCGTTGTGCCACTGGACTTTTATAGCGGACCTTTTACCTTACGACCTCCTGGTCTTGTTCCTTATGACCTCCTGGTCTTGTTACCTTATGACCTCCTGGTCTTGTTACCTTATGGTCCGCTATACTCTAATGCTCAAATATTATTTAACCAGGGATGCCTCCCTAGCCACCGTATATGTCACTTACACGTATGTCCCTTGACGAGTACCCGGCTTTCCTTTTGGTTCCACCTTAAAGTTATATAAACTTTTGTATACAAAACACACTCACTCAACACATGTACACTTTGTTTCTATATCTATTTCTGCGCAGAAATTGTCTTTAGGCCAAAAGTGTTACCAATTAGGAGCAGGATCTGTTAAACTAAATTTCAGATTTTTCCAAAAAATAGACTTGCGTTATTTTCCGCGTCGCGTTATCTACCGCTGTGCGTTACTTATCGCTTTTGCGCTAATTATCGCTTTGCGCTAATTCAACTTTTCGTGACTTGGGCTACGTGGGCGTAACCAGACGCTACGTTGCGTAATGAACGCTGCGTGCGTCTGCCTTTTGGATTGCGTACGCTAGTCTTTGTTAGCGACACGTGTACGCAATGCAAAGGATCCACCGTAACACAATATATATACTTTTATCAATGTAAATGATCCCTGATCATCTACCGCAATCCACACTGACTGCCTTGTATCTCAGACAAACCGTGTGTTTGTTCTATACTTTAACTATTACCTCTACTATGCAATAACAGCAAATCTCTTTTTAGCACTTTCTATCAACTATAAAAATTGGCAAACAGGAATAGTGATATACGAAATTTGAAAAAGAAATGCAGATAAATGTATGCGTACGCAAGACAAAAGAAAAATAAACAGTTTTAAAAGACACAAGCGTTTTGTTCTTACTTCCGGTTACCGGGTTCCTTCAGCACTCTTTGTCTAAGCGAAGCAGACGCTTATCCCGCCAGCACTATGAGACAATCTCCCACCCTTTGCTGGGGGATAATGTCTGCTGATCTACCTAGTGCAGATGTGAGAAGTATAGGACGAGTCCCCAATTTGACAATGCTAAATTCCTTGTCGTATAAACAACCCTTTATGAAGCTAAGAACACTGTACGCTGTTTACTTAAGAAGTACCGTAATGGTACGCTATTGGCGTAGCGATCGCTCAGCCGTAGGCGAGACGCTCAAGCGTCACGTTCGCTCACGGCCCAGTGATCACAGGACACGTTATTGGCTATGTCTAGGGGAATGATTCGCTATGGCGTAGCATACGCTCGAGACCACGAGGAGGTCACCAGCGATGCAGACGCTCACAACACTATACCTTTATGTTAAAACCTTATACCATTGAAATACACTGAATACCTTAATGTGAGTACAGGGTGTAAATGCAACCTTGTGTAACCTGACTAACTACAAAGCTGCTTGAGCGTCACCGACGCTCAAGTGAACACTTAACACTATAGAAAATACACAGATACTGGTTTAGGTTCCAAAGCCTATTAACTGTATTATATCTAATATACTTGTAAAAGGGGATAACAGTACAAATGATACACTACAATATAACAGAGACTTCCTAACCACAGAACTAAACAATAAATACAAAAAAGACAATACTACACTGACCTAAATGCAATACAGTACAATACTATAATACTATGAGAGATATAAGAGAAAAGAGGAGAGAGAGAGATAGAGAGAGAGAGGGAAATTGGCTCACAGAAAGACAATGATTACGGAGAGAAACTTACGCACAAAGGGTATGATCGCCTGCGCCTCGATATCCAGCTCCCGGCTATCAGCAGATAACCGTTGATGAGAGAGTGAGAGCTGGATGTGGTCGGCCTGCCTATTTATGCCCCACACACAATGCAATCTCCTGGTCCTACAATCCCATTGTCCATTGGCCGAAGGAATTCGGCCCTGCATCATAACAAAAGGTCATAGGGTGATTCATACAGGTGGGCTGTGACGATTTCCAACAGCTCAGGTGGGTGGGAAACTGGGTTTCCCGCCGCATACCTGAGTATGTGTAAATAATAGAAATGGACATAAACTTCTTATGTCCATAACTATTCGCACGAGCGATTAATACGCTCCAAACCAACACCGGAATATTGCTAATTAAATACTCTTCCGATGGGTACCAAACACTGCTGTATGATTCCTGTTAGACCCTTCGTACGATATAAAGAGGGATTCCTCAGCTCTGGGACATTGTATTTTAACCAAACTTTCAGAATCTATCAAAGGGACCATGATCTATAAACTACATTAATTGTGAAAATATGTAACGAATGAGTCGCACGCTACGACCACATAAACTCTACCGTAAATACGCATACCGCGCCTGCGTGTGCACGCTATTGCGGGTATGCGCTTCCACGGGAGAGCGTACGCACGCGCAGCGCGGACCAGTGTGCGGTGCAAATATGGCAACGTGCATTGAGACATTTTTCTGACTTTGACACCGGGAAACTCCAAATCCTAGCCTGCCAATGAGAGGGTCGGCTAGGAGTAATGTATGCCTCTCCGCCTTCAAGCGACTGCAACCTTTCAGTGTCTCTTCAAGTGGCTCAGCGTACTAAGAATCTTGTTGCCTTATTGGATTCTGGAGCAGCTGGAAACTTTATTACTGAAAGGTTCGTTAAGCAGTGGTCTCTACCCACTGAGAGACTTTTATCTCCAATTTCTTTAACTGCCGTGGACGGCAGTAGGATTCCTGATGCAGTGATTACCTCCAAGACGGTACCTACCCGTCTGAAGGTAGGGGTCCTGCACACCGAGTTGATTTCCTTCCTGGTAATCCCAAGGGCCACTCATCCTGTGGTTCTAGGCCTCCCATGGCTTCATCTGCATAATCCCCCAAGTCGATTGGAAGACGACCCATATCCTGGCATGGGGTCCTTCCTGTTCCAAGACATGTCTACAGAAAGTGCTTCCAGTTTGTAAGTCCTCCTCTAAGTCTCCTGATGTTCCACCTTCTCCATATCAGGATTTCACTGATGTATTCAGCAAGTCTTCAGCCGATATTCTTCCTCCTCATAGAGAATATCAAGGAAAATCTGGCTAAAGGATTCATCCGGCCTTAGTCTTCTCCAGCTGGTGCAGGCTTCTTCTTCGTGAAGAAGAAAGATGGTGGCCTGCGGCCTTGTATTGACTACCGGGGTCTGAATGACATCACAGTGAAAATCGATACCCTCTGCCGCTTATCACCGAGCTGTTTGACTGCGTCAGTGTAGCTACTATATTCACAAAGTTAGATCTGAGGGGTGCTTATAATCTCATCCGTATCCGAATGGGTGACGAGTGGAAGACCGCTTTCAACACCCGTGACTGACATTACGAGTACCTCGTCATGCCTTTTGGACTCAGCAATGCTCCAGCGGTATTCCAACACTTTGTGAATGAAATCTTCAGAGACATCCTTTATCGTCACATTGTGGTCTATCTCGATGATATCCTTATCTTCGCGAATGATTTTGAGGAACATCGGTTCTGGGTGAAAGAGGTCTTGTCCCGTCTCGATAACAATCATCTATATTGCAAACTGGAAAAGTGCGTCTTTGAAGTTAATTCCGTCCCGTTCCTGGGGCATATTGTATCCGGTTTCGGTCTGGATATGAACCCCCGAGAAACTTCAAGCGATCCAAGATTGGCCGATTCCTGTAAAACTCAAGGGCATCCAAAGGTTTCTAGGGTTTGCCAGTTACTACAGGAAATTTATTCGAGACTTTTCCACCATCGTAGCGCCTATTACGGCTCTTACCAAAAAGGGTGCCAATCCTTCCAAATGGCCAGAAGAAGCTACCCAAGTTTTTCATTTGTTAAAACAAAGATTCATCACTGCTCCGGTTTTGAAACAGCCAGATATCAGCTCGCCCTTCATCCTTGAGGTGGACGCCTCTTTTGTTGGAGTGGGCGCAGTACTGTCTCAAAGAGCTAACGATGGTCATCTACATCCCTGTGGCTTCTTCTCACGAAAGTTCTCTCCTGCAAAGCATAACTACGCCATCGGCGATCAAGAACTTTTGTCGATTAAGCTCGCTTTGGAAGAGTGGCGGTACCTGTTGGAGGGAGCTTCTCATTCCATTACCATTATGATGGATCACAAGAACCTACTATATCTAAAAGGCGCTCAATGTCTTAACCCTCGCCAAGCTAGGTGGGCACTTTTCTTTTTCAGATTTGATTTCAAGTTGCAGTTTTGTCCAGGGTCACAAAATCGTAAGTCCGATGCCCTTTCCCGCTCCTGGGAGCAAGAAAATGAGTCTGAGTCTACTGACAAGCATTATATCATTGATCCAGTGGCATTCTCCGCAGTGAGGATGCCCCCACCAGGGAAAAGTTTTGTGAAGCCGGCTCTCAGAAGGAGGCTCTTACATTGGGCACATTCCTCTCGCTTTGCCGGGCACGCGGGCATACGCAAAACCTTAGAATTTGTTTCCAGATCATACTGGTGGCCGACCCTAAAGAAGGACATCACTGAATTTGTGGCCTCCTGTCCAAAATGTGCCCAACATAAGGTACCCCGCCAGTCACCCACTGGGCAACTGGTTCCTTTGTCTGTTCCTCAGTGTCCGTGGACTCATCTCTCGATGGATTTAGTCACGGATCTCCCTATGTGTGATAAATTCAATACCATCTGGGTGGTAGTTGACCGGTTCACCAAGATGGCTCATTTCATCCCTCTCACCGGTCTTCTGTCAGCTTCCAAGTTGGCACAAGTCTTTATGCAAGAGATCTTTAGATTACATGGTCTCCCTAGGAGATAATTTCCGATAGAGGTGTTCAGTTTGTGGCCAAGTTCTGGCAAAGTCTTTGTCAAGCGCTCCAAGTCAACTGAAATTCTCTACAGCCTATCATCCTCAAACCAATGGGCAAACAGAGGGTGAATCAGGACTTGGAGGCCTTCCTCCGTCTCTATGTGTCCTCTTCCCAGGATGATTGGGTTCAACTTCTCCCATGGGCCGAATTTTGTCATAACAATCAGTACCATTCTTCATCTTCCTCCACGCCATTCTTCACCAATTATGGGTTTCATCAAAAAGTTCCTGAGTTCCAGCCGCTTCCAGCAACCTCAGTGCCTGCAGCTGACATCACGATTCAACAGTTTTCAAATAACTTGAGGAATGTTCGTGCAGCCCTTTTAAAAGCATCCTCCAGGTACAAGAGATTTGCAGATAAGAAGCGTAGGGCAATCCCTGCCCTTAAAGTTGTGACCGCGTTTGGCTATCCAGGAAGAATCTACGACTGAGGGTTCCAAGTATTAAATTCCCCCCCCGCTATATCGGTCCTTTCTTGATTGAGCAAGTTGTTAACCCAGTGTCTTACAAACTTCAACTACCTCCGTTCCTGAAAGTCCCTAAGACGTTCCATGTTTCGCTCCTCAAACCAGTGATTTTGAATCGTTTTCATTCCGTGTTACCCTCTGCTTCCAAGGTCCAGACTCAACGGGGTATTGAGTACGAGGTCACACAGATACTGGATTCTTGTATCAGATATGGTCATCTCCAGGATCTGATAGATTGGGAGGGCTATGGTCCTGAAGAACGTTCCTGGACGAATGCCTCTGACGTTTATGCTCCTAAGTTGGTCCAGAAATTCCACCCCAGATTTCCATGAAAAGCTAAGAAGTGTCTTGGGGCCACTCCTAAAGGGGGGGGGGGGGGGGGGGTGCTGTCACGATCTGGGTACTTTAACTACGGTTATGGTTACTGCCTGTAGCACTGGTATCAGCGGCCTCCTCAGTAAATGTACTCACGGTGGTGAGGCGCTCTCAGCCCCGTCGTGGCCGTCATTGCTGCACCTGTGGTCCTCTGCTGGATGCGCATCCTCAGTGTGCCCCGGCCGCCACTTCCATCCCTGTGGCCGCTGTGCGCGTCTGGGCGCGGAGTCTGGCTGCTGCGGCCTCCGCCGCCATTGTTGTTTGTACACATGCTTCACAGTACTTAGTTCCCCTTCTGTCTCTGTCGATGGGCGCGGCCATCTTGGACTGACACATGATACCCATTCACCTATCCTCAGTGCTGCTGGAGCCATGTCATAATTGCCAGACCAATCCCTGCTATGTAGCAGGTATAAATATCCTGTCCCAGCACCCAGAAGATTGTCAGTGCTTCCATTGTCTATCCTGTGATTACAGTGTGCAGCTCACTGTGGACCTTTCCTGCAGTTCAGCCTGACTCCCTGGTGGTTCCCTCCTGCGGTGTTGTTCCAGTTCTCCGGTGTCTAAACCCTGTGGTGCAGCCTGTCATCGTTGTTCCCGCACCCAGTGCTAACAAAAGGGTTATGCTCCGGTTTTCCAGTAGCCACTCTCCAGTTACTCTCTGTGCTCCTGCGAACCCCAGCTTCTTCTACAGTTCTCCTGCGAACACCAGCTTCTTCTAGTTCTCCTGCGAACCCCAGCTTCTTCTACAGTTCTCCTGCGAACCCCAGCTTTGCCTACAGTGCATCCACGAACCCCAGCTTCATTTATAATTTACCTGAGCACCCCAGTATTATTTACAGTTTCACGTTATACCTCACCTGGGTTCCCAAGCATTATACTGAACTTTCACACTCATTCCGGATTACTGGTTCTAACCAGCTGTATTATACTCACATGTGACTTTTATTTGTTTCATTGCACCTTATATGACTTTTTATTTAATAAACACCCTCAAAGATATCTCCAGTTGTCGTGGTCACGCCTTCGGGCACTTACTGCTACTGTCTAACGCATATCTAGGAGTCCACTCACTCCTCCTAAATTCCGGTAACCGTCAGCCCTACAACTGAGGCTTCCAGTTACCTTCACCAGCCCTCAGTTATGACAGCTTTGACAGCGTGGTTCTTGAAGCATCACTCCTGAGGGCCAAAGGATTTTCGGAGGCGGTTATTCAAACTATGTTGAAGGCCCGTAAACCGGCCTCTGCCCAGATATATTACAGGGTCTGGAATTCTTATTTCACCTGGTGTGCTGATAAGAATTATGATGCATACAGATTAAGAATTTCCAGAATTCTGGCTTTTCTGCAAAGAGGCCTGGACTTAGGCCTTCGTCTGGCCTCCCTCAAGGTTCACATATCTGCCTTGTCAGTTTGGTTTCAGTGAAAAATTGCATCTATACCTGATGTTCATACCTTCACTCAGGGTGTTCTTATGATTCAGCCTTCCTATGTCCCTCCTGTGGCTCCACGGGATCTGTCTGTTGTGCTGAACGCCCTGCAAGAGTCTCCATTCAAACCTCTTGAATCGATGGACCTTAAATGGCTTGCATCCAAGGTCTTGTTCTTGCTGGCTGTTGCCGCTGCAAGATGGGTGTCGAACTTAGGTGCTTTGTAATATCGTCCACTCTTCCTGTTATTTCACCGTGACCGGGATATTTGCCTAAGGTGGTGTCATCTTTTCACCTTAATCAATAGATTGTGGCTCCGGCCTTTATCTCTTCAGACTTGTCTTCCAAGAGAGATCTTTGGATGTGGTAAGGGCTCTCTGTATATATTTGGAGAGGACTGCCTCTATCAGGAGGTCAGATGCCCTTTTTGTCCTGTTTGGTATCCACAAACGTGTTTGTCCTGCGAATTAGCAAACCAGATGGATTAGAATGGCGATTGCACAAGCTTATGCGCAGACTGGACTCCCAGCTCCTGCTGCTATTAAAGCCCATTCTACTCGGTCTGTTGGACCTTCCAGGGCGGCTCACCGTGGCATGTCCGCAGAACAATTGTGCAAGGCGGCTACATGGTCCTCAGTGAACACATTTATTAGGTTCTATGCCTTTGATCCTTCCACCTCCCAGGATGCTTCCTTTGGACGCCAGGTTCTCATACCCGCTAAGGCGCATCCCCTTCCTTGAGGAACTGCTTTAGAACATCCCTGATGTTTCCCTGTGGAAAACAATGTAACCTGCTGCAGAAAGGAAGTGTTATTTAGACTTACCATAGTTAACACTCTTTCTGCAAGGTACGGTGGGTTGCACAGGGCGCCCACCCTGAAGCGCTTACTGTAGCTTCTATGGGTTTGTATGGCATTAGCCGCTGGTCCCTTCTCCCGTCGTGAAAATGTGGTTCTATGTGACTAACATCTGCCTTCTCTCTTACCTGTTCCTGCATTGGACTGGTTAACAAAATTGAGCGCTCAGTGCCTGGAGGCGTGGTTATAGAGGAGGCCCCAATGCATCCTGGGACAGCCTAAAGCTTTATGATTTAGAATGGTCAGCGCGCTCTAGGGGGGGATATATAGGAAGGATTGGAATATTGGGATAGTGCGGGATGGGAGTAATAATTGGGTGAGTGATTGTGTTAACTGTGTATGTCTGATTGTGGGTTTTGTACTAATGATCACTCAGATGTGGTTTATACCTAGATTCTTTATTGTGAAATTGATAGAAATGTAGTCAGCGCCCTAATTTCAATATTGTTTTTGGTCCTAGTCCCAAAGTTCCTTCACCACTGTCAGGTG
Organism: Pseudophryne corroboree; assembly: GCF_028390025.1. Taxonomy (NCBI): domain Eukaryota; kingdom Metazoa; phylum Chordata; class Amphibia; order Anura; family Myobatrachidae; genus Pseudophryne; species Pseudophryne corroboree. The sequence continues at coordinate 867,279,541 of NC_086447.1, forward strand.
TGTCCTGCAGACTACCCTTTACAAGGTATACCCTCCTAATGGTATACCGATTGGACCCCAGCTCAGGTGAATGTCAGGTGTACCCTGTGGGTCACCTTTACCATAGGTGTGGTGGATGCCTATGTGCCCTCTGAAACTGTGTCCGAATTGAACGTTTGAGGTATGACTAGTGCGGCGTCCCGCCTGTCAGACCCCTCTCATGTATGGCACTGAGTTGTGTGGTCATGGGCTGTGTACCTCACACTTACCGCCGGGGGCAGGTGCTGCCTGCCGCCGGTGACCGAGTCTCTTCAGTCCACACCTCAGGCCTGGTCTTCTGTGTCCGCGTCCTCCGTCTCCTTCAGTCCGCCGCGTCTTCCGTCTCCTGTAGACCGCGCGCTTCACCTGCGGCTGCCGGTCTCCTCCGTCCCGGGTCCCGTTCTGCTACTTCCTGGTTCGCGCGTCACGTGCGATGTCACGTGAGCGCGCTGTCTGTAGTGAATGCCGCTGTGTCACCTTCTCCAGCCGGAGAAGGGAGGCTGTAAATGGTGATGGTATGAATTAGGGTTTAGCAAGTTCCCAACGCGTTTCAGCACGAATGCCTTTGTCTAGGGTTACATGTTTAATGTCCTGTGGCCATTATATGCTGTAATGGCTGTGCTGATTGGTCCATCCTCTTTGTCCTTAACCTCCCATTCTCCAATGTGATTGGAGGGGAAACGCAGTCAATCATGTCAATCATGTGCACATATTTAAATGTGCAATTGTCTTCTAATTATGCTCAAAAAGTAGGTTCCCCACATGTACATTGAATAATAATCCTAACCTCACTGTCAGAATTGTAATTTATGTTGTGAAACCTAAACTGTTGGATGAAAAAAACTACATATAACATTATTCAGCAGTCTATGGAGGGACTAATGATTGGATGTATTAAACTGACTATGAATGGGTGTTTGGTAAATCTTGATTGTGGTGAACCTCTGTTTTTATTTCATTCATCATGGGTGAATATGGGACGATATGTGGGGGGGTGGGAAATGTGGGGAATGTGGGGGGATAGGTGAGCGATGAAGGGAAATGTATAACATGATAAGGATTTGTTTTGTATACAATATGGGATTACAAAGCTGCAACCGTGTTGTAGTCTATGTTAAGGCCTCTTGGTGTGAGGGTCTTCAGTTTGAAGATCCATCTAAGTTCTTCTCTGTTAATTTTTTTCATGTAGTCTCCCCCTCGCCAGTTATTGGTGACCTGTTGTATTGCCATGAATTGTAATTTGGACGGATCCTGCATGTGTTTCTCCTTGAAATGTTGTGATACACTGTGTTTCTCATACCCTTTCTTTATGTTCTGTATGTGTTCAGAGATCCTAATCTTTAATGTTCTGATGGTGCGTCCAACATATTGGAGTCCGCACGGGCATGTAATCAGGTATATAACACCTTTGGTGTGACATGAGAGTTCTTCCCTAATTTTATATTTCTGTCCTGTGATGTTCGAGGAGAACTCTGTATTGCTCTTTGTTGTTCTGGAATTGGATGTTCTGCAACCTAAGCATGATCCACAATAGTGGAATCCCTGCCTTTTCCCGATACCATCTAGTGTTGTCTGTTGCAATCTCGATGGTGGAATGTGATTGTGTACAAGTTTTTCTTTCAAATCTGGGGCTTTTCTGTACACTACTTTTGGCTGTGGAGGTAGTATTCTAGCTAACGTCTCGTCTTGCATCAAGATTGCCCAGTGTTTCATTATGCTCTGTTTTATCTGGCCTGCTCCGGTGTTGTATTGTGTTACAAAATAAATGTCCTTGTTGTGTTGTTTCTCATCCCTTTCTTTATATTTTAAAAGATCTTGTCTGTCTGTGTCCTCCAATTTTTTGTATGCTTTGTGTACAATTTCCTTATCATATTTTTTGTCTAAAAATTTCTGTTTCAAATCTTGTCCTTGTTTGTGGTAGTCTTCTATCTGTGTACAGTTTCTTCTTAGTCGTGTGAATTGTCCTGTAGGGATACTGTGAAGCCAGTTTGGATGGTGGCCACTTGTGGATAAAATGTAACTATTGACGTCCACCTGTTTGTGATGTGTACGTGTGTGGATCTTGTTGTCCATGATATAGATGTCTAAGTCAAGAAATATTGCTTGTTCCTTGCTGTATTTGGTCGTGAACTGTAGATTTCTGTCGTTGTTACTGATGTATAATAAGAATGTCTGTAATTCACTTTCTGTCCCTTTCCATATGAATATGATGTCATCTATGTATCTACGCCAGAGGACCAGGTTCGCCCCAAAGTCATGCCCCTTCCAGATGTAGTCCTCCTCCCACTTGCTCATAAACAGGTTCGCATAACTTGGTGCGAACCTGGTCCCCATGGCTGTCCCTGTCCGCTGTTTGTAGTATTCATCCTCAAACCAGGTGTAGTTATGCTCCAATATGAATGTAATGGCCTTTATTATGAAGTCAGTCTGTGCCGGTTGCAGTGTGACGTCCTGTGAAAGAAAGTGTCTGGAACTTTCAGTCCCTTGATTGTGCTCTATGATGGTGTAGAGAGATGTTACATCACTGGTTATCAATAGAAAGACATAGATTCATCTTTCTCCATCCACGAGATAGAGGATCCAAATTACGAGGCCACAATAAGACAATCTCTAGAGACAGGCTGCTTGACAGCAGTGATAGACACACAGACAGGAACACCAAGCGACATTGGAAAGGAGAACATCACACAAACCGAGGGAACACACAACCAACCACCCATCACCACCACAAAGAACGGAGAACATTGGGACATAGATTTTTTAGACCTAGAGGCAGGCATTGCGGCCTGCCGCACACCTGCAATAAAAACGCAAACCAACAAAAGAAAAATCCTAGAAACAGAAGAGGGTGTAGGGGAGGCCAAAAAAACAAGACCACCAAGGACACAGAGAAAGCACCGCTGACCGAAGGAGTATTTAACCTGAGCAGCTTCCAATTAGGAGATCAACATAAGAAATTACTCAACAAGGGGCTCAAATTTGCCCCTACCAAAAAAATGAACAAGTTTGAAACTTACATGGATATACAGGCATTCACCAGGAAGATCACCCTCAAAAAATTATTTGCACAGACCAACCTACAATACACACCAGTTGACAAAACCTCAACATTCAAACATACCGAATGCAAGCCACAGTCGACATTTTACCCACAACACATAAAGGGACACATAATCAACACATTTGAACAATTGCTAACCAATGATCTAGAAAAAATTGGCAAAACACATAACAAACACCTAAATTTGGATAGGGGAGAAATACAGGCCTTGGAGGAATTAAAGAGCTCTAAAACACTTATCAAACCGGCGGACAAGGGGGGAGGTATTGTATTACTTGACAAAAGTGACTACATTCAAGAATCAGGACGACTACTTGGGGATACACAAACATACACCAAATTGAAAGGGGACCCAACACAAGAGTACAAACGGCAGTTACAATCACTATTAAATGAAGGCTTATCATTAGGAATAATTAATAAGAAAGAATTCGATTTCCTCACACCCTCAAATCCAGTGATACCAGTATTTTATTACCTTCCGAAGATACACAAAGATTTGGAACACCCACCAGGAAGATCCATCATTTCAGGGATTAATTCACTCACATCTAACTTATCCAGATATATAGATTATTTTCTTCAACAGCACGTAGTCACACAGAAATCCTACCTAAGAGACACCACCCATATACTTCAACTATTACAAGACATAACATGGACAGAAGACCTGATATTGGTAACCAGTGATGTAACATCTCTCTACACCATCATAGAGCACAATCAAGGGACTGAAAGTTCCAGACACTTTCTTTCACAGGACGTCACACTGCAACCGGCACAGACTGACTTCATAATAAAGGCCATTACATTCATATTGGAGCATAACTACACCTGGTTTGAGGATGAATACTACAAACAGCGGACAGGGACAGCCATGGGGACCAGGTTCGCACCAAGTTAGCGAACCTGTTTATGAGCAAGTGGGAGGAGGACTACATCTGGAAGGGGCATGACTTTGGGGCGAACCTGGTCCTCTGGCGTAGATACATAGATGACATCATATTCATATGGAAAGGGACAGAAAGTGAATTACAGACATTCTTATTATACATCAGTAACAACGACAGAAATCTACAGTTCACGACCAAATACAGCAAGGAACAAGCAATATTTCTTGACTTAGACATCTATATCATGGACAACAAGATCCACACACGTACACATCACAAACCGGTGGACATCAATAGTTACATTTTATCCACAAGTGGCCACCATCCAAACTGGCTTCACAGTATCCCTACAGGACAATTCACACGACTAAGAAGAAACTGTACACAGATAGAAGACTACCACAAACAAGGACAAGATTTGAAACAGAAATTTTTAGACAAAAAATATGATAAGGAAATTGTACACAAAGCATACAAAAAATTGGAGGACACAGACAGACAAGATCTTTTAAAATATAAAGAAAGGGATGAGAAACAACACAACAAGGACATTTATTTTGTAACACAATACAACACCGGAGCAGGCCAGATAAAACAGAGCATAATGAAACACTGGGCAATCTTGATGCAAGACGAGACGTTAGCTAGAATACTACCTCCACAGCCAAAAGTAGTGTACAGAAAAGCCCCAGATTTGAAAGAAAAACTTGTACACAATCACATTCCACCATCGAGATTGCAACAGACAACACTAGATGGTATCGGGAAAAGGCAGGGATTCCACTATTGTGGATCATGCTTAGGTTGCAGAACATCCAATTCCAGAACAACAAAGAGCAATACAGAGTTCTCCTCGAACATCACAGGACAGAAATATAAAATTAGGGAAGAACTCTCATGTCACACCAAAGGTGTTATATATCTGATTACATGCCCGTGCGGACTCCAATATGTTGGACGCACCATCAGAACATTAAAGATTAGGATCTCTGAACACATACAGAACATAAAGAAAGGGTATGAGAAACACAGTGTATCACAACATTTCATGGAGAAACACATGCAGGATCCGTCCAAATTACAATTCATGGCAATACAACAGGTCACCAATAACTGGCGAGGGGGAGACTACATGAAAAAAATTAACAGAGAAGAACTTAGATGGATCTTCAACCTGAAGACCCTCACACCAAGAGGCCTTAACATAGACTACAACACGGTTGCAGCTTTGTAATCCCATATTGTATACAAAACAAATCCTTATCATGTTATACATTTCCCTTCATCGCTCACCTATCCCCCCACATTCCCCACATTTCCCACCCCCCACACATATCGTCCCATATTCACCCATGATGAATGAAATAAAAACAGAGGTTCACCACAATCAAGATTTACCAAACACCCATTCATAGTCAGTTTAATACATCCAATCATTAGTCCCTCCATAGACTGCTGAATAATGTTATATGTAGTTTTTTTCATCCAACAGTTTAGGTTTCACAACATAAATTACAATTCTGACAGTGAGGTTAGGATTATTATTCAATGTACATGTGGGGAACCTACTTTTTGAGCATAATTAGAAGACAATTGCACATTTAAATATGTGCACATGATTGACATGATTGACTGCGTTTCCCCTCCAATCATATTGGAGAATGGGAGGTTAAGGACAAAGAGGATGGACCAATCAGCACAGCCATTACAGCATATAATGGCCACAGGACATTAAACATGTAACCCTAGACAAAGGCATTCGTGCTGAAACGCGTTGGGAACTTGCTAAACCCTAATTCACACCATCACCATTTACAGCCTCCCTTCTCCGGCTGGAGAAGGTGACACAGCGGCATTCACTACAGACAGCGCGCTCACGTGACATTGCACGTGATGCGCGAACCAGGAAGTAGCAGAACGGGACCCGGGATGGAGGAGACCGGCAGCCGCAGGTGAAGCGCGCGGTCTACAGGAGACGGAAGACGCGGCGGACTGAAGGAGACGGAGGACGCGGACACAGAAGACCAGGCCTGAGGTGTGGACGGAAGAGACTCGGTCACCGGCGGCAGGCAGCACCTGCCCCCGGCGGTAAGTGTGAGGTACACAGCCCATGACCACACAACACAGTGCCGTACATGAGAGGGGTCTGACAGGCGGGATGCCGCACTAGTCATACCTCAAACGTTCAATTCGGACACAGTTTCAGAGGGCACATAGGCATCCACCACACCTATGGTAAAGGTGACCCACAGGGTACACCTGACATTCACCTGAGCTGGGGTCCAATCGGTATACCATTAGGAGGGTATACCTTGTAAAGGGTAGTCTGCAGGACACACCTGACAGTGGTGAAGGAACTTTGGGACTAGGACCAAAAACAATATTGAAATTAGGGCGCTGACTAAATTTCTATCAATTTCACAATAAAGAATCTAGGTATAAACCACATCTGAGTGATCATTAGTACAAAACCCACAATCAGACGTACACAGTTAACACAATCACTCACCCAATTATTACTCCCATCCCGCACTATCCCAATATTCCAATCCTTCCTATATATCCCCCCTAGAGCGCGCTGACCATTCTAAATCATACAATTCAACAGGAGGTGGGACGCCTCCAGGTCCAGCAGCACTCATAGCAGCTTTTTCCTATTGTGAGCGCAGCCTCCATTCTAATTCATTAAGCCTAAAGCTTTAGCCTGTTGGTGCCTCTGGATCAAGATCCACTCTACACCCAAACCCCAATGTTTCCCTGTAGAACCCAATGTACCTTGCAGAAAGAGTGTTGACCATGGTAAGTCTACCATAACACTCCTTTTATCAGAAGCTGATTGGATAATATCGGCTATTTCTACACTGTGTCTCTCTAAGGTTTGATCCATGTCCCCCACGGTGTAATATCCCCTCATGGTCCCTTCTTAGTACATTATTTGCACATTATACTGTATACTATCCCCTCATGGGTCTTGATTAATACACCATACTGTATAATATCCCACACAGAGCCTGATTTCTGTAATAAAGTAAGAAATAGCAAGTAACAGTGTACATAGACAAACCATGCTGCAATGTAAGGGGTGTAAATACATGCATTTTTTGCACGCATGGTAAATACTGGCTGCTTTTGCATGTAGCACACAAATGCTGGGCAGCATTATTATTACACAGCAATCTAGAGTTCTGTTTGAACACATCCCACTCAAAACTAAGGCGTAAATGTACAAAGGAGGGAGGTTTTTTTTTTTTTTTAGAACTGCTGATGTTACTCATAGCAATCAATCAATCAATCAATCAATCAGATTCTATTAGTAGAATACGATTGGTTGCTATAGGCAACATCACCAGTTCTAAATTGACCCCCTATAGGACCTACACACTTAGCGATATAACTGAACGATATGAACGTTCTCGTTCATATCGTTCAATGTGTAGGCACCAACGATGAACGATGTGCGGCCCCGCGCTCGTTTATCTTTGGTGCCCCGTAGCTTATGCATGCAGGCCGATATGGACAATCTCATCCATATTAGCATGCACTGCTATGGAGCTGGGTGACGGAGGGAGTGAAGAAACTTATCCACCGTCGGAGAGCTCGGCGCCGGGTTGGGTAATGTGTAGGGCCCCATTAATCTTTCTCCACGTTACATCTGCCCCACCCATAAGTCAGGAGTGCTTTTCGTTAACATCACTTTGTCCACAAACGTTTAAATATCTTTTCTAACACAGCTGATGTCAGTAGCGGGGCCCTTGTGCAGACGCACCCTCCAGATAATCTATTGCTTTGTATTACAGTTGCTGGCTACATTGTATCTAATTGCTACTATCTATTCTCCGAGAACGCTCCTTTCATCGGTCATTAAACCAAATTTCTCCATGGAGGTCTTACAGCAAATGCTAAAATATTCCCCCATCCATGATAAAGAAAATCTTCCTATATACCCTGTTTCATACTGTAATGGGTAAGACTCAGAACATGGCCTTACTCCTGCAATAGAACGCGTTAAAAAAAATTGCTCATTCGTTGCAGTTAAATTATTGACATTGTGAAGTAAAATGTACTATTTATAAATCATTCTATTTATTATTAATCTCTCCCCATTGCAGCGGTTACATTTAGGCTGGGATGTAAAGCGCCTTGAGTCCTGTTGGAGAAAGAGCGCTATATAAATAAAATTATTATTATTATTATGTAACTGCAGGATGTTTCATTGTATATTATGATTTTATGTACACTATTACTGGGGATTGGTACATACGAGTGTCTTATATTTGGGAGAATACCGCACCGGTATGTAGTAAGTATTAAATATCAATGTAGTGACCAAAATAGAAAGATATAGAGAAAACCCTGTTTTCTTATTTTTATTTGGTGGTGCACCCTGAGTCAATGGCAACTTGAGACAGCAAAAAGGAAAAAAAAGAGACTCTCTTGTAGGCGCACTCTTAATTTAAATTAATATGAAAAACTGGAAAATTGATCTAAAAATTAACTTTTATTAATAATGCAATGATAAAATGTGATCAGTGGTCAATGGAATCAAAATAGTAAAAAAAGGTGAAATAAGTAGCAATAAATTGCTGATACTAGATAGAACAATGCAATACTATAATACAATTAGTAATAATCAGATGCCAATATTAGCATGATAAATTCCGGCTGCCGAAGTCCAAAGTCTCATGGGGGATTAACCCAAACAGTTTATGAGACAGATAAGACACCTAAATGTACTAGCCCTGCGTTAATATTCAGTTGGAGTACCTGATGAAAATTTGGATGTGTGCAAGCAACCAAGCGTGATGTACCCAGCTGTCATGAGGAAAAAGAGAACAGTAAGAAATAAGATAGCAGAGTGAATCTGCTGTCAGTGTTAAGGTGCATACACACGGAGCGATATAACTGAGCGATTTTGACTATATAGTCAAAATCGCTCAGAAAGTTAGTGCAGATCGCTCCGTGTGTATACAGGCAGCGATAGCGATGCGCGTCCCCGCTAGGTCGCTATCGCTGGGAAAAATAGTCAGTGCAGGCAAGTCAATTTTGGCTATGTCGCTGCAAAAGTTAGTCAAAATCGCTAATACTTTAAGAGGCCAGTGATTTTTCCCAGCGATAGCGATGTTGCAGGCGGCGGCGGGTTGTGGCGGCGGTGCGGGCGGCGGCGGGTTGCGGTGGCGGTGTGGGCGACGGCGGGTTGCGGTGGCGGTGCGGGCGGCGGCGGGTTGCGGCAGCGGTGCGGGCGGGGAAATTTACCTTTATTTTGCAGAGTTTGGCAGCGGAGCGGTACCAGTTTCAAAAATGGCGCCTCAGCGTCATTTTTGAAATTCAAGATGGCCGCCGCGATCCAATCACGGCTCGCCGCGTCATCGCCCCGCCCCCTCCCGCTGAATTATATAAGTCAGCGCGAGGCAGCGGCTTTCAGTCCGACGGCGGAGGAGGAGCGGAGAAGAGCTCCTGAAGACTGAAGACGCCGTGGAAGTCCTGGATTGGCGGCGGCTATGCAAAAGAGCTTAGCAGCCGCCGCCCACCAGGTGAAGATGCTGGAAGTCCTGGGAAGGCGGCAGCCATGCAAAAGAGCTTAAAGGCCGCCGCCTCCCAGGTGAAGACGTCGTGGAAGTCCTGGATGGGCGGCGGCTATGCAAAAGAGCTTAGCAGCCGCCGCCCACCAGGTGAAGACGCCGGAGCAAGACCCCAGAAGCCCTGGGGAGGTGGCGCCCCCCCAGGTGAAGACGCCGGAAGCCCTGGGAAGGCGGAGGCCATGCAAAAGAGCTTAAAGGCCGCCGCCCCCAGGTGAAGACCCAGTTTAATAAAGGATTTTTTAAAGAATGTGTCGTGTTTTTTCCCCAATATTTTCTTTACAGGTGGACTACAGGTGCCAGCGGGCCCTTTATGTCCGGGCATGCTGGCACTTGTGGTTCTCCAAGTGCCAGCATGCTGGGGCAGGCTTGCTGGGACCTGTAGTCCACCTGTAAAGAACAATATTACTATTGAAAGGCTATCAGCCTCCCATCCACCGCCCACGGATGGGGGGGGACAGCCTCGGGCTTCACCCCTGGCCCTTGGGTGGCTGGAGGGGGGGACCCCTTGATTTAAGGGGTCCTCACTCCTCCAGTGTACCCCAGCCAGGGGTGACTAGTTGGGGGGGTAATGGCACGGCCACAGGGACCAATATAAAAGTGTCCCCCGGCTGTGGCATTATCTCCCTGGCTAGTGGAGCCCGGTGCTGGTTTGAAAAATACGGGGGACCCCTATGTCTTTTGTCCCCCGTATTTTTTAAACCAGGACCGGACGCAGAGCCCGGTGCTGGTTGTCTAAATATGGGGGAACCCTACTCATTTTTTCCTCTGTATTTTAACAACCAGGACTGGCTCAAAGAGCCCGAGGCTGGTTTTACATAGGAGGGGGGACCCCACGCAAATTATTTTTTTAACTTTTAGCTATTTAAATACCAGCCACCCTGTAAAATCGTCCTATATATGACACTCATCCCCTTATTTAAATGAGATAGTCAAAATCTCCCATAGCCAAAATCTCTTGCATAGTTAGACAAAATCTCTGGTAAAGTTAGTCAAAATCTCCTACTGCCAGTTCAAGGGAAAAGTTAGTCAAAATCTCTCATAGTCAAAATCTCTCCGTGTGTATGCACCTTTAGACTCTGAACGTAATAGGCCAGTCTTATCTCTACTAAACAGAGTCTTCCTCAAGAGTCACCCACTCGAGTACTGACCCAGTCCAACACAGATTAGCTTCCAAGATCGGACGTTTTGGGCGTTACCAGTGTGGTATGATAGTAGAGACGAAATAAACGATAATCGGATGCTCTGGAATCACTGATGAGAGTTCACGAATTTAACAGTATCAACGGAAAGAATACCAGAGATAAGATGGATCTGCTGCCAATGTTAGACAGGGGCGAACCCTGAATCAGTGGTGAGAGTCCATGAAAGATAGATAAAGACTGAAACAAGTTAAAGAAGCGTATAGCCAAAACTGCTGTATCAAAAAGGTATATCAAATCTGATTAGTAATGACAATTATCAGCTGCTATAATCCAGCAAAATATAGTGACATTCTTAAATAAGCTAGATTAATTGATATCTGATAATATCTACAGCAATATAGTTCTGAAGCCAGATATAGGAGTCCAACAAGTATAAAAAATGAAAGATATAAGCCCAAAGAATGGAAGAATAACAGTATAACAAATACACAGATAATGACTGTGAACCTATAATATTATGTGCTTGGAGGTTTCAACAATAATGATACTCATGTAGCATGTAGCAGATAAGAATAAACAATGTAACAAATGCACAAACCGTGACTCAGAAACTGAGAGTGCATAGAGAAAATAATAAGAATTTACTCACCGGTAATTCTATTTCTCGTAGTCCGTAGTGGATGCTGGGTACTCCGTAAGGACCATGGTGAATAGACGGGCTCCGCAGGAGACTGGGCACTCTAAAGAAAGTTTAGGTACTATATCTGGTGTGCACTGGCTCCTCCCTCTATGCCCCTCCTCCAGACCTCAGTTAAGGAAACTGTGCCCGGAAGAGCTGACAATACTAGGAAAGGATTTGGAATCCAGGGTAAGACTCATACCAGCCACACCAATCACACCGTACAACTTGTGATAACTATACCCAGTTAACAGTATGAAACAACAAATGAGCCTCAGTAACAGATTGCTCAAACAAAAACCCTTTAGTTAAGCAATAACTATATACATGTATTGCAGAGTGCCTGCACTTGGGACGGGCTCCCAGCATCCACTACGGACTACGAGAAATAGAATTACCGGTGAGCACATTTTTATTTTCTCTGACGTCCTAGTGGATGCTGGGTACTCCGTAAGGACCATGGGGATTATACCAAAGCTCCCAAACGGGCGGGAGAGTGCGGATGACTCTGCTGCACCGAATGAGCAAACTCAAGGTCCTCCTCAGCCAGGGTATCAAACTTGTAAAATTTTGCAAAAGTGTTTGAACCCGACCAAGTAGCAGCTCGGCAAAGTTGTAAAGCCGAGACCCCTTGGGCAGCCGCCCAAGAAGAGCCCACCTTCCTCGTGGAATGGGCTTTTACAGATTTAGGATGCGGCAGTCCAGCCGTAGAATGCACAAGTTGAATCGTGCTACAGATCCAGCGAGCAATAGTCTGCTTTGAAGCAGGAGCACCCAGCTTGATGGGTGCATGCAGGATAAATAGCGAGTCAGTTTTCCTGACTCTAGCCGTCCTGGAAACATAGATTTTCAGGGCCCTGACTACGTCCAGCAACTTGGAATCCTCCAAGTCCAGAGTAGCCGCAGGCACCACAATAGGTTGGTTCAAATGAAACGCTGATACCACCTTAGGAAGAAATTGGGGACGAGTCCTCAATTCCGCCCTATCCATATGGAAGATCAGATAAGGGCTTTTACATGACAAAGCCGCCAATTCTGACACACGCCTGGCCGAAGCCAAGGCCAACAGCATGACCACTTTCCACGTGAGATATTTTAGCTCCACGGTTTTAAGTGGCTCAAACCAATGCGACTTTAGGAAACCCAACACCACGTTGAGATCCCAAGATGCCACTGGAGGCACAAAAGGGGGCTGAATATGCAGCACTCCTTTAACAAATGTCTGGACTTCAGGCAGTGAAGCCAGTTCTTTTTGAAAGAAATAAGACAGAGCCGAAATCTGGACCTTAATGGAACCCAATTTTAGGCCCATAGTCACCCCTGACTGTAGGAAGTGCAGAAACCGACCCAGCTGAAATTCCTCCGTTGGGGCCTTCCTGGCCTCACACCAAGCAACATATTTTCGCCATATGCGGTGATAATGTTTTGCGGTCACATCCTTCCTAGCTTTAATCAGCGTAGGAATGACTTCCTCCGGAATGCCCTTTTCCTTTAGGATCCGGTGTTCAACCGCCATGCCGTCAAACGCAGCCGCGGTAAGTCTTGGAACAGAAAGGGCCCCTGCTGCAGCAGGTCCTGTCTGAGCGGCAGAGGCCATGGGTCCTCTGAGATCATTTCTTGCAGTTCTGGGTACCAAGCTTTTCTTGGCCAATCCGGAACCACAAGTATCGTTCTAACTCCTCGTCTTCTTATTATTCTCAGTACCTTTGGTATGAGAGGCCGAGGAGGGAACACATAAACCGACTGGTACACCCACGGTGTCACTAGAGCGTCCACAGCTATCGCCTGAGGGTCCCTTGACCTGGCGCAATATCTTTTTAGCTTTTTGTTGAGGCGGGACGCCATCATGTCCACCTGTGGCCGTTCCCAACGGTTTACAATCAGCTGGAAGACTTCTGGATGAAGTACCCACTCTCCCGGGTGGAGGTCGTGCCTGCTGAGGAAGTCGGCTTCCCAGTTGTCCACTCCCGGAATGAACACTGCTGACAGTGCTATCACGTGATTCTCCGCCCATTGAAGAATCCTTGTGGCTTCTGCCATTGCCACCCTGCTTCTTGTGCCGCCCTGGCGGTTTATATGGGCGACCGCTGTGATGTTGTCTGACTGAATTAGAACCGGTTGGTTTTGAAGCAGGGGTTCTGCTTGACTCAGGGCATTGTAAATGGCCATTAGTTCCAGAATATTTATGTGTAGGGAAGTCTCCTGACTCGACCATTGTCCTTGGAAGTTTCTTCCCTGGGTGACTGCCCCCCAACCTCGGAAGGCTTGCATCTGTGGTCACCAGGACCCAGTCCTGTATGCCGAATCTGCGGCCTTCGAGAAGGTGCGCACTCTGCAGCCACCACAGCAGAGACACCCTGGCCCTCGGGGACAGGGCGATCAATCGATGCATCTGAAGATGCGATCCGGACCACTTGTCTAACAGATCCCACTGAAAGATCCTCGCATGGAACCTGCCAAAGGGAATTTCTTCGTAAGAAGCTACCATCTTTCCCAGGACTCACGTGCAGTGATGCACCGACACCTGCTTTGGTTTCAGGAGGTCCCTGACCAGAGATGATAATTCCTGGGCCTTCTCCTCCGGGAGAAACACTTTCTTCTGTTCTGAATCATGCCCAAGAACAGCAGACGCGTCACAGGAATCAGCTGTGACTTTGGGATATTTAGAATCCAGCCGTGCTGAAGTAGCACGTCCTGAGATAGTGCTACGCTGACTAGTAACTGCTCCTTGGGCCTCGCCTTTATAAGGAGATCGTCCAAGTACGGGATAATTATAACTCCCTTCCGTCGAAGGAGTCATCATTTCGGCCATTACCTTGGTAAATACCCGCGGTGCCGTGGACAGATCAAACGGCAACGTTTGGAATTGGTAATGGCAGTCCTGTACCACAAACCTGAGGTACTCCTGGTGAGGTGGGTACATGGGGACACCCTCTTCCAGGCTTGCAATAACCGCCCTGAGCGATTCCATCTTGAACTTGAACTTCCTTATATAAGTGTTCAAAGCTTTCAAATTGAGAATGGGTCTCACCGAACCGTCTGGTTTCGGTACCACAAACATTGTGGAATAGTAACCCCGTCCCTGTTGAAGGAGGGGTACCTTGATTATCACCTGCTGATGGTACAGCTTGTGAACAGCCGCCAGTACTACCTCCCTTTCTCTGGGAGTAGCTGGCAAGGCTGATTTGAGGTAACGTCGAGGGGGAGTTGCCTCGAACTCCAGCTTGTATCCCTGAGATACCACTTGCAGAACCCAGGAGGGATCCACCTGTGAGCGAACCCACTGGTCGCTGAAGTTTCGGAGACGCGCCCCCACCGCACCTGGCTCCATCTGTGGAGCCCCCGCGTCATGCAGTGGACTTAGTAGAAGCAGGGGAGGATTTTAGTTCCTGGGAACTGGCTGTCTGGTGCAGCTTTTTCCCTCTCCCCCTGCCTCTGGGCAGAAAGGAAGCGCCTTTGATCCGCTTGCCTTTCTGAGGCCGAAAGGACTGTACCTGATAGTACGGTGCTTTCTTAGGTTGTGATGGAGCCTGAGGTAAAAAAGTCGATTTCCCAGCTGTTGCTGTGGATACGAGGTCCGAGAGACCATCCCCAAACAATTCCTCACCCTTATAAGGCAAAACCTCCATGTGCCTTTTAGAATCAGCATCACCTGTCCACTGCCGGGTCCATAATACCCTCCTGGCAGAAATGGACATTGCATTAATTCTAGATGCCAGCCGGTAAATATCCCTCTGTGCATCCCTCATATATAAGACGACGTCTTTAATATGCTCTATGGTTAGCAAAATAGTATCCCTGTCGAGGGTATCAATATTATCTGACAGGGTATCAGACCACGCTGCAGCAGCACTACACATCCATGCTGAATCAATTGCAGGTCTCAGTATAGTACCTGAGTGTGTATAGACAGACTTCAGGATAGCCTCCTGCTTCCTATCAGCAGGCTCCTTCAAGGCGGCCGTATCCTGAGACGGCAGTGCCACCTTTATTGACAAGCGTGTGAGCGCCTTATCCACCCTAGGAGACACCTCCCAACGTGACCTATCCTCTGGCGGGAAAGGGTACGCCATCAGTAACTTTTTAGAAATTACCAGTTTCTTATTGGGGGAACCCCACGCTTCTTCACACACTTAATTCAACTCATCTAAAGGGGGAAAAAACACTGGCTGCTTTTTCTCCCCAAACATAATACCCTTTTTAGTGGTACCTGGGTTAATGTCAGAAATGTGTAACACATTTTTCATTGCCGTAATCATGCAACGGATGCCCCTTGTGGATTGTGTATATGTCTCATCCTCGTCGACACTGGAGTCAGACTCCGTGTCGACATCTGTGTCTGCCATCTGAGGTAGCGCGCGTTTGTGAGCCCCTGATGGTCTTTGAAACGCCTGGGCAGGCACGGGCTGAGAAGCCGGCTGTCCCACGGCTGTTACGTCATCCAGCCTTTTATGTAAGGAGTTGACACGGTCGGTTAATACCTTCCACATATCCACCCACTCTGGTGTCGGCCCCGCAGGGGGTGACATCACACTTATAGGCACCTGCTCAGCCTCCACATAAGCCTCCTCATCAAACATGTCGACACAGCCGTACCGACACACCGCACACACACAGGGAATGCTCTGACTGAGGACAGGATCCCACAAAGTCCTTTGGGGAGACAGAGAGAGAGTATGCCAGCACACACCACAGCGCTATTTAATCAGGGATTTACACTAACACAAAGTGATTTTCCCCTATAGCTGCTTTACATATACAGTTTGCGCCTAAATTTAGTGCCCCCCCCTCTTTTTTTTACCCTTTGAGCCTGGAAACTGCAGGGGAGAGCCTGGGGAGCTGTCTTCCAGCGGAGCTGTGAAGAGGAAATGGCACCAGTGTGCTGAGGGAGATAGCCCCGCCCCTTTTTCGGCGGACTTCTCCTGCTCTTATATTTATATTATGGCAGGGGATTTTTGCACATATATAGTTTATTTGACTATATTATGTGCTGTTTGCCAAAGTAAGGTACTCTACTTGCAGCCCAGGGCGCCCCCCCACCCCAGCGCCCTGCACCCATCAGTGACCGGAGTATGTGGTGTGCATAGGGAGCAATGGCGCACAGCTGCAGTGCTGTGCGCTACCTTAATGAAGACCGGAGTCTTCAGCCGCCGATTTTCAGGATGTTCTTCTTGCTTCTGGCTCTGCAAGGGGGACGGCGGCGCGGCTCCGGGACCAGACGACCGAGGCTGGGCCTGTGTTCGATCCCTCTGGAGCTAATGGTGTCCAGTAGCCTAAGAAGCCCAAGCTAGCTGCAAGCAGGTAGGTTCGCTTCTCTCCCCTTAGTCCCTCGTAGCAGTGAGTCTGTTGCCAGCAGATCTCACTGAAAATAAAAAACCGGGGGCGTGGTCTGGCTGCTGAAGGAAGCAGCTGTGTGTTGGCAGAGCTCCCGGGCCTCACGAAATAAAGCTCATAAACCCATACCCACCTGCAGTCTTTATCCTGCCCCAATACCTTCTGAGCCCTCACTACACCCCTGCTGAGTCCCCCGAGGCGCCGCGGAATCGGGGAGCAGTTTTAACTGCTCCCGCGGGTTGCGGCCCACGGGGACCATAGAAGCCGGGGCCTCGATTTCTACACAGAGCCGGAGGTGGTTCCGGGACCCGTCGCTTGGGATGTAAACCTCCCCCAGAAGTCCGGACCTCCCGCTACCGCTAGCCGCTGACCGCGACCACATATATCTCCCCGCTGCACCCACAGCACTCCTGCCTGACGGAGGTCGGAGGAGACGCCGCGCGGGGCTGAACTACCTGGAGCCCGGCGGCCATCTTGGAGACGGGCTCTGAGGAGAGCTGGGAAATCGGGGACCGAAGAGGAGTCTTCCCCCCGCCTGGACACATCCCTGGCACCCCAGAGGCAGAGTCTACACCTGCATATATCGAGGGACGGCGGCAGACAGAAGGGGAAACCGCGGGACGTGGCAGCGGCGACGGAGCTCTGACGCACCCGGGGTCCAGACGGAGGCGACGGCTGGTAGGTCTCTTCCGGCCTGCCGGTCCCTCGTTTCCCGGCGGCCCCACTGCACCCGCTACACCCCCCTCGCTCCTAGTAACCTAAATAAAAGGCGCTCAAATTGGGCCTGACATCCGAGGCCATCACATCTCTCCTCTGCATCCGAGGACAAAGAACGGAACCCTAACGGAGGCCCGGCTGTGAGTTCCGGGACCGGAACGGAACGCCGTGGACCCCAAGATCCTGAACCACGTGTGGTAGGCCTAATTACAATAACATACACCAGCAAACAAGACACAGGGGTATTGATTATTTAATACTAAAAACCCTAATGACACGAAGCACATTGAGGTGAACACACCCTCTGGAGACCCTGCACCACTTATCGCCTCATATCCCATTAGGCCTGCAGAATCCCAGTGAGGTCTCTTTACAAAGCATAGATTTACTATCATACCTCCTGAGACCAGCAACCCCTAAACTACAGAGACTGTGCCCTCTGAGATTAATGTCCTGAGTTGGAGCTCCCTCTAGTGGCCTATCTATATACACAGTTATACACGTGTCACTCAAGCCCCCTTGTACTTTCACAAGAGAATCTGTAAAGGAGGTGGGCCGTTCCCTGGGAACTGGCAATGCAGACACCTTATGTCTGCCTTCACACCGCCGAAGAAACAAGAACCGACGCCTTCTATATGCCTAAAATTGTAATACCAACCACCGATTAATGGCGTGCTAGTGCCATTCCACTGGGAGTCACCATGCTATAGGCACCTCATAACGCACCAAGCAAAGCCAAATCTACACTTATGATAGCTCTCGCAACCAAGTACTCATCAACTCATTCTTAAGCATGGTTAGATCCTGGGAAAAAAAAAAAAAAAGAGGTAAAACCACACAACCTAAGGAGACCGCGACCCAACCGGGGATGAGATCGTTCCTACAACCTACCCCCACAAGGCTATCTGAAAACCTCTCCCCCTCCAGCCCATCTTCCTGCCATTCGGCTTCCTCCGCTTCCCCGTCAACGATGGAGCAACCTATCTTACACACTCACAGTGATACCGCTCTTCAGGATATCCTGCAATTCATGAAAACACTACCAACTAAACAGGATATCCAAGATACCATGCGAAGAGAGCTGGCATCAATCAAACAAGATATCTCACAGCTCTCTGAAAGGGTAACCACACTGGAGGAACATCGAGACTCCACTGATAAATTCCTGGGGTCCTTAACAGACGCCATAAAATCCCAGTCAGACGAGATAAGAGTGCTACGGACCCGTGTAGTGGATTTAGATAATAGAGGGAGGAGGAATAATATTCGGGTGAGAGGGGTTCCGGAAGAAGTCCCCCAGACAGGCATAGTGGATGCCTTGACGATGATCTTCAATACTATTATGGGCAAAGACCCATCCACCGCCATAACATTTGATAGAGCTCACCGCGCTCTAAAACCAAGGGGGCTCTCCTCCGATCGACCCCGAGATGTCATATGCCGCCTGCATTATTACTCCCAGAAGGAAGAAATCATGAATAAAGCGCGTCGTATTGATGACTTAAATTACAATGGCGACCCTATCTCCATTTTTCAAGACCTCTCCTGGCACACCCTACAACAAAGGAAGATTCTTCGCCCCTTGACAGATGAACTCCGCAAGCGACAGCTGAAATATAGATGGGGTTTCCCTTTCAACCTACAAGTATCTTCCTCTGGCAAAATACACTCTCTCCACACCATTTCTGACCTCCCAACCTTCTGCTCCGGTCTCGGCCTCCCATCTTTAAAGATCCCAGACTGGGACTCTGCCCCCCCAGATCTACACCCACCACAGCCATCTAGAGGAGGGGAACCATGGCAAGTGGTCAACAGTGCTCAAAAGAAACCCTCAAATCCACTTTCTCCACGTCAGGATCATCCCCCCGCCTGAAGAAATTACTTCCCACTATCTCGCTGAATGAACTCTGCGGCTCTCTGTGAGAGAACTGATCATCTGGACTTTAAGGTACCGGGTGAGACAAGCCAAACATGGCATAGTGCCAACTTGACCTCGTTGTATTGTACCCCACTCTTCCCCCCCCCCCCCGGTTTTGTTCTCGAACCCAGAGCTCGGCGACGAGACTCTTTTAGAAGATGAGTACCTAGATCCATTGATAAATATCATTATCGGTTATTGTAAACCTTATTTAATTGGTTTTGCACTATCGCAATGTTTATACTACAATAGTGCTTGTAGGGGTGACTCCCTTACCCCGTTCCCGCATACGGCCGTCGTGCCCCATGGGGATGCTGGTTAATATACCTACCAACTTCCCCATTGCGGATGTCACTATGTTTATGATGTTTATATTCTTTGTAACCTGTTTTTTTTTTCATTCTCTTTCTCTTCAAGGTTTCTTTAACCTTTTTACTTCTTCTTTGGTGAACTGTCCGAGTCCTATGCCTCTTAGTGTGGTGATATAGTGTGATGTCTACTTCAAAAGTAATTAAATTTACTTCGATCAATGCAAAGGGACTCAATACCCCCGAGAAAAGGTCCCATTTACTTCGGACACTGAGATCTGATAAGGTAGATGTAGCTCTAATTCAGGAGACACACTTTAAGATCTCCGCTCGAGGACCCTCTTTAGTAAATCAAAGATATCCCTTAGCTTTCTACTCCAATAACCCTGACAGTAAATCAAAGGGAGTCGCCATAATTTTTTCCAAGGCCCTCCAAATATCTAATGTCTCGGTCCATAAACTTGTTCCAGGAAGGTTGCTAGTAGTCCAGTGCACTATATTTTCCCAAACATACACTCTCATATCCCTCTACGCGCCAAATCAAGGCCAAGTACCCTTTTTCCGATCCTTCCTTCCCCGACTTGAAGCCCTTTCAACAGGTATAACGGTGTTGGGAGGTGACTTAAATTGGTCCATGGATCCTTCTGTAGACACTTCTCCCCCAGCCCCGAGATTCTCTGAACACAAACATAGACAGGTTAGGAAGATCTTCCATGAATCTCAACTGGCTGATTCCTGGCGGGTCACACATCCCACAGATAGGGACTTCTCCTTTTTCTCTCACCCACATCAGGTTTACTCACGCCTTGATTATTTATTCTTGGGCCATAGACACCTCCCCCTAATTGTAGAAGCCTCTATAGGCTCCATCACGTGGTCTGATCATGCCCCAGTATTTCTATCCTTATCGACCCCCTCCCGAGCCCCCGGTCCTTGGACCTGGCGCCTCAATGAATCACTCTTATACGATACATACTGCAAATCAGAACTGGATAAGGCATTGTCTGACTACTTTGATATCAACGATGCAGGAGAGGTGTCTAAAATTACGATCTGGGAGGCCCATAAATGTGTTATACGGGGTAAACTAATCCAATTAGGCTCATTTATGAAGAAAAATAGTCAGGCCTTGACCACTACATTGTTACATAAAATTCACGCCTTAGAAACCCGCCACAAATCCTCCCTGACTCCATCAGATTTGGTGGAGTTGTCTGCGGCCCGATCACAACTCCGAAGGATCCTTAATAACAAAACTCAAGCCACTTTACGCAGATGTAATAGTAAATACTATAAGTGGGGGAACAAACCAGGTAGACTGTTGGCCCAAGCACTTAGATCTCAGAGACTGGCCTCCTTCATCCCCTCAATGAAAAACAACACAGGCTCCACATGCTTTAAATCTCCGGAGATAGCAACATGTTTTAAAAACTATTATAAATCCCTATACAACCTGGGTAACCCTTCCCAGACCCACGATCCCCTCTCCAACATGTTGAGAGCCAGGAAATACTTAGCCGATGTAGCATTTCCTCAACTATCACAATCCGCTCGAGAATCTTTAGAAATACCTTTCACTTTAAATGAGGTGGAACATATCATTTCTATCGCCCCCCTACGTAAAAGTCCAGGCCCAGACGGTTTTACAGCCACCTATTATAAGATGTTTAAAGAAGTTCTCGCTCCCAAACTATTGCAGGCTTTCAACTCCATATCTGCCGATACCCACTTTTCTAGACAATCACTTGAAGCACATATCACAGTAATTCCTAAACAAGGGAAGGACCCCTCAGTATGCTCCAGTTACAGGCCAATCTCCTTACTCAATCTAGATCTCAAATTTTTCGCGAAGCTGATGGCTCTTAGACTAAATGACTTCCTCCCGTCGCTCGTTCATAACGACCAAGTGGGCTTTGTACCCGGTCGTGAAGCTAAGGATAATACGACTAAACTCCTCAATCTAATCCATTTGGCCTCTAGCAGTAAAACATCCACTGTATTATTGTCTACAGATGCCGAAAAGGCCTTCGACAGGGTAAGTTGGGACTTCATGAGAGCGGTGCTGGAGCATATTGGGTTGGGCCCTCGAGCCCTCCATAGAATATTATCTCTGTATACACAACCATCAGCTAAAGTACGGGTTAACGGGACCCTCTCTGATAACTTTTCTATCAGTAATGGAACGAGACAGGGATGTCCCTTGTCCCCCCTGATTTTCGTCCTTTGTATTGAAGCCCTAGCTAGGGCGATCAGGGCTAATGACAAGATTAAAGGACTACAAATAGGAGATATAGATTATAAACTGGCCCTATTTGCAGATGACCTGCTAACAACGGTCACAGACCCGACACTTTCGCTCCCCAATCTGATGAGCGAACTGGACACCTTTAGTTCCATGTCAGGTTTTAAAATTAACACTTCCAAATCCTTCGCCCTTCATATCTCCGTCCCCCATTCGGTCTTAACCGATTTGAAAACTACATTTCCCTTTCAGTGGAGAGACTCACACATCACTTACCTGGGGGTTCAACTGTCCAGCGACCCCTCACGTCTATTATCACTGAACTTCCACCCTATTCTCAAAGCCATCAGAAACGACTATTGCAGATGGCAATATCATAACCTCTCTTGGCTAGGAAGAATTAACGTTGTAAAGATGAATACGTTACCCAAATTGCTTTATCTCCTTCAGACCTTACCAATCCAGATCCCCGACTCCTGGTTCCAGACTGTGAGATCTTTGATTCAGCAATTCATTTGGTGTCGTAAGAGACCCAGGATCAGTAGATCTATCCTGACTCGACCACCTCAAAAAGGGGGGTTCTCGCTCCCAGATATTAAAATTTACTACCAAGCAATCCTCTTAAACAGAGTCTTGGACTGGACCAGGAGCCGAGAGATTAAACAATGGGTGGTCTTGGAGAGTTTATGCATACAATTGTTCCCAGAAATATTCCCATGGCTCCCGATCTTGCCCAAATTACAACGCCCTCACCCGACCATCACTCCTACACTTTCTTTCTGGAAGGGGATACGACGAAGACCATATATCTCCTCTGTCTTTGGCCCCCTCACCTCCTTTCTTAGCAACCCAAACTTTCCACCTGGCCTCTCACTGGGATATTATCAAAATTGGGCGCTAGAAGGACTCTTTAGAGTGGGGCAGTTGGTCCACCCATCTGGGATTAAACAGTTCTCGAAGATACGGGAGAAATGGGAGATCCCACAGACAGATTTCTGGAAGTTCCTACAGGTCCGACACTTCCTATACACAGATAATGTATATCGTGAGGCCTCAAGGGAGCTGACCGCGTTTGAAAAAATGTGTGTGGCTCCTATGACTCCCGTACACACTATCTCCACCCTATACAAACTCCTAAGTGCATTTGACTCCCTGACACCTCCCCATTTTATTCAAAAATGGGAGAGAGATCTAAACATCTCACTCTCAGACAAGGAATGGGGCTCCATCTTTCTTAAAACACATAAGAGCTCCATCTGTATCCAGGTTAGAGAAACGCAGTATAAGATCCTGATGAGGTGGTATAGACACCCCACTCTCTTACACGTCATCTCCCCATCCATATCACCTACCTGTTGGAGGTGTCACGGGGACCTAGGCTCTCTGCTACACATTTGGTGGACCTGCCCCCCTATAAAAAACTACTGGGACGACGTAATTTCTACCTCTAGTGCTGTTTTACATTCTCCCGTCCCATCTGATCCGGCCTTTTGGTTATTAAATCATTCCACCACCCCAATCTCTACCTACAAGTCATCACTATTAAGACACCTTGGCAATGCCGCACGAGCAGTGATCCCCACAATGTGGAAATCTCCCAGTCCCCCCACAAGACATACCTGGTTTTCTAGACTAGATTATTACATGAACATGGAGGATGTCTTAATGAGCGCTGAAGACAGGCGCTCGGAATTTAATGCTCTGTGGTGGCCCTGGATAGAATATAAAACATCGGACTCATATAAGACTTACATTTCCTCTGTAAAATAGAACAGAAGACGGAAATACCACCCTGACTCAACCTGTATAGGGTCCTAGACGAATAAACTTAATCATTAAAACATTGCACATATCCTACTCTCCTTTCCACAACATACTTGGTTCAGTCACCTCACCTTTGTGATGTTCTCTTTCTCTTTTCTCATTTTATACATCTATTCTTTATTTTACTTCTTTAACCCAAAATGTTAATGCAGACTGCAACTGTATAGAATATGCGATTCCAATATGTATATGCTCATGCTGACACTTCATCTCGCTTTGATTGTTACCCAGAAATGTTTATAACCTGTTGTAAGTCTGTATTGTTACAATAAAAACAGATTATACAAAAAAAAAAAAAAGAAAATAAAAAACCTAACAAATACTTTCTTTACTAGAAGCTCAGGAGAGCCCCTAGTGTGCAACCAGCTCGGGCCGGGCACAGATTCTAACTGAGGTCTGGAGGAGGGGCATAGAGGGAGGAGCCAGTGCACACCAGATATAGTACCTAATCTTTCTTTAGAGTGCCCAGTCCCCTGCGGAGCCTGTCTATTCCCCATGGTCCTTACGGAGTACCCAGCATCCACTAGGACGTCAGAGAAATAAGTAAATGTCTGCAAAGGTAAGTATAGTCAAATTAGATAGATAACTAAACACATAACACGTATTGCTCTTGATAATTAGGTGCTAATAAGCACATAGGTATATATGTATAAGCAATAATGTTTGATGAACTGACAGACCATGCAGATGATGATTAAATAATCCTGTAATTAAAAGGTGGAACAGACTAAGGATATAGACAAAGAGTGATAAGGAGATGCTGATATTACCAGTAGCGATTATCAGAAGGAATATCCTGAGTCCTATTAAATTATGTCACCATCGGTGTAAGGAGTAAACGTGGCGGCCGTGCTTGAAAAGTACAGGACGCGGGCGGGTATGGGCATCTCCTGCTGCAGTCAATCTATGGCAGTAAATATCCAATGGAAAAGCCCTGATGCCAAAGGCAGTGTGGCACCGTCAGTGGAGGATGGTGCGTGGCCGCCCGGTGAGAAAGCACAAACCAGCGGACAGATCTGGACGTCCTGTAATACAGTCGATTTCTATCGCCCAGGAGATGAATTGTGCTTATGGGCTGGGTCAAGGGTTGGGCGGGCCCCAAACACGGACAGGTGCGGGCGTCCCGTAGTACAGTCAGTCACAATCGTTCTGGAGATGAAATAATGCTGCTGGGCTAGAGAGGCGTCGGGCAGCGACAGGTGTGTGAGGACAAGGATGCATCATAATTTAATAGGACTCGGGATATTCCTTCTGATAATTGCTACTGGTAATATCAGCATCTCCTTATCACTCTTTGTCTATATCCTTAGTCTGTTCCACCTTTAATGACAGGATTATTTAATCATCATCTGCGTGGGTCTGTCAGTTCATCAAACATTATTGCTTATACATATATGCCTATGTGCTTATTAGCACCTAATTATCAAGAGCAATGCGCGTTATGTGTTTAGTTATCTATCTAATTTGACTTTACCTACCTTTGCAGACATTTACTTATATTTTCTCTATGCACTCTCAGTTTCTGAGTCACGGTTTCTGCATTTGTTACATTGTTTATTCTTATCTGCTACATGAGTATCATTATTGTTGAAACCTCCAAGCACATAATATTATAGGTTCACAGTCATTATCTGTGTATTTGTTATACTGTTATTCTTCCATTCTTTGGGCTTATATATATCTTTCCTTTTTAATACTTGTTGGACTCTTATATCTGGCTTCAGAACTATAGTGCTCTAGATATTATCAGATATCAATTCATCTAGCTTCTTTAAGAATGTCACTATATTTTGCTGGATTATAGCAGCTGTTAATTGTCATTACTAATCAGATTTGATATACCTTTTTTGATACAGCAGTTTTGGCTATACGCTTCTTTAACTTGTTTCAGTCTTTATCTATCTTTCATGGACTCTCACCACTGATTCAGAGTTCGCCCCTGTCTAACATTGGCAGCAGATCCATGTTATCTCTGGTATTCTTTCCGTTGATACTGTTAAATTCGTGAACTCTCATCAGTGATTCCAGAGCATCCGATTATCGTTTATTTAGTCTCTACTATCATACCACACTGGTAACACCCAAAACCGTCCGATCTTGGAAGCTAATCTGTGTTGGGCTGGGTCAGTACTCAAGTGGGCGACTCTTGAGGAAGACTCAGTTTAGTAGAGATAAGACTGGCCTATTACGCTCAGAGTCTAACACTGACAGCAGATTCACTCTGCTATCTTATTTCTTACTGTTCTCTTTTTCCTCATGACAGCTGGATACATCACGCTTGTTTGCTTGCACACATCCAAATTTTCATCAGGTACTCCAACTGAATATTAACGCAGGGCTAGTACATTTAGGTGTCTTATCTGTCTCATAAACTGTTTGGGTTAATCCCCCATGAGACTTTGGACTTCGGCAGCCGGAATTTATCATGCTAATATTGGCATCTGATTATTACTAATTGTATTATAGTATTGCATTGTTCTATCTAGTATCAGCAATTTATTGCTACTTATTTCATCTTTTTTTACTATTTTGATTCCATTGACCACTGATCACATTTTATCATTGCATTATTAATAAGTTATTTTTTAGATCAATTTTCCATATATTAATTTAAGAGTGCGCCCACAAAAGAGTCTCTTTTTTTCTCCTTTTTGCTGACATACGAGTGTCTTACAAGATGTTATAATTAATGTATGCATATGGTCCAGAAATGTATAGGAAACCTCTTTAAATCAGCTCTTCTAATACTAAATACATAATTTTGAATAGTTTATATTATTTACATGAATAAATGCTACTCCGGGTCTTAACCCCTTACTCCCCCGCTTTCCCTCCACTCCATCACAAGTTTTAAGTGGTTTGTCTCCTCCTACCCTTGGCTCCGCCCTTCTTAGCAGTATTTCCATAGTATTCGTTTTTTTCCCTAAAAACCAGGGAAAGCAACAGTTTTACGGACAGACGAGAAAATACCCAGGAAAAACGGGAAAATTTGAATATATAATTTTGAAACGTAAATAAATAAATAAATAAAAAAACTCACACAGGGATCTTCGAATTGTAGATTTAGGGTCACAAGCATGTACCATAGTGTTTTAATGAAAAAAATGGACAGGAAAATAAAGTAATTTTGAGATTTTGACCAGGAACAAACAGGTCGCTACAGGGAATCCAGAAATTTCAAAGTGGAAATGTTGATATGCAGTTCCCACTGGAGAGGTTAGCGGGGGATCATGCACTCTGGCTGTGCATGATGTAAGACAGGGCAATTTGTGGAGTTATATTACTGATTAGCCAGCTGATGTTTACATGGGGCCTAATTCGGACCTCATCGCTAGGCTGCGTTTTCATACAGCGGGCGATCAGGTCTAAACTGCGCATACGTAAGCATCGCACAGGTACAAAGTGGATCACTGCTTAGCGATAGGTTTGTGCAAAGAATCCATTCGCACAGGCATTCGTAAGGAGATTGACAGGAAGAAGCCGTTTGTGGGTGTCAACTGACCGTTTTCTGGGAGTGGTTGGAAAAACGCAGGCGTGTCCAAGCGTTTGCAGGGAGGGTTCCTGACGTCAATTCCGGTCCCGGACAGGCTGAAGTGATCGCAGCGGCTGAGTAAGTCCTGCGCTACTCAGAGGCTGCACAAAATCTGTTTGTACAGCTCTGCTACACATGCGTTCGCACACTTGCAAAGCGAAAATACACTCCACTATGGGCGGTGACTATGCGAACTCAGGACTGCAAAAACCCCTAGCGAGTCATCAGGTCTGAATTAGGCCCTTGGATATTTTCAATTTCCGGATTTCAGTGCTGATCTTTAGTCGGTTTGAACGATCTTCACTATAAATTGTTTTAGCTGATCCGAGATCCATTACATGCAGATTATTCCGCACAATGCTGTATGGTGCAAATTTTACTTTACATTTTTTTTTCCAACCCAACGTCTGTTTCAGTGTTATATTGCTTAACTAACATATGTTTACATTGTAGTAACCACAGTGATGGTAATAATTAGCCAGTTAGACTGTGGCTGCAATGCGTTTGCCCTGTCATCTGGTGTCACATGACAGATGTGTGGACATTCCCCAATGTTTTATATATTACGATCTCCATTCACAAGTTTGTCTTGCATGTGTTTTGTTATGGGGTTTATTACCTTCCCAATAACGTGTATAGAGAAGGCCATATTCACAGAAGAGACAGTGGGGGTCATTCTGACCCGTTCGCTCGCTGCTTTTTAATGCAGCAGAGCGAACGGGTCCCTACTGCGCATGCGCCGTAGTGTGCCGGCGCATGCCAGACGGCCGAAGGCCGTAGCAGGGATGCGATTGCCTCTGCCTGATTAACAGGCAGAGGCGATCGCAAGGCGGGAGGGGGCAGAACGGCGGCGTTTGGCCGCAGATTCGTGGGTGTGGTCCGGCCAACGCAGGCGTGGCCGGACCGAAGAGGGGGGGGGTGCTGCGGCTGTGTGACGTCACACGCAGCCGCTGCAGGCCGGGGAGCGATGAGTAGCTCCCGGCCAGCACGCTAAAGCTGAGCTAGTCGGGAGCTACTCTTGAAGTGCAAAGGCATCGCCGTTGTGAGATGCCTTTGCACTTCTGCGGGGGGGCGGGCGGCACTGACGTGCGGGGCGGACTAGCCCTGTGCAGGGCGTCTTCCCGCATGTCAGTGTGAATGACCGTAGCTGTGATAAATTTAGCACAGCTACGATCAACTCGGAATGACCCCCAGTATTATGTCTGAACAGTATATTCAGCCACCCTTCTCTCCTCCACATAAACTCCATTCTGCGGAGTTGTGTGAATGGATGTGTCGGCAGCTACCGGTGAGCTAGGGTGAATGTTCTGTAGTAGCAGTTCCCCCAGGCAGACGCGTTCCATTGAGCACACCGGGGCCCTCACAAGCATATAGTGGTTGCGCTTCCTCCATAACATACACGTTGATGTACAGGGTAGGGAAGTCCTGCTTGCAATAGACTGACACTCTCATCAAACAAAGGCACATTCCAAGGGAATTTTTTATTGAAATTATATAACTTTAGCCCCCATGTGATAAGGAGAAGAACAATTATAAAACAAGTCTCTAGAGACGCATAAAGGGGGTAAATAAAAAGTGCAGACGTAAAAAGGCAGCTGGTGCGGGAGCGCGCGTGTGTGTTAGATCCGTGTTAAACATAGAAAATCGGGAGGGGCTGGGATACAGTCTTGTGACGGCCTGTGAGTGCACAGTAACACTGGGTGTGGTAACCACTGCATAGCGTCACACCTTGTTCTCCTATCCGTGTGATGACAGCAGGGGACGGCTTATGTTGCTATTTGTGGTCATTGCGGAGAGCTCCCACCTGCAAGACAAAGAAAGATGTAAGCAGAGGGTCAGGGAGGAAAGGGCTCAGTGAAACGCAACATGATAGGAGTACATCCACTGCCACCCGCTTCTCACCTGATGTCATGGGGCAGACAAGACTGGTCCAGATGATAATGTAAAACGGCCAATTTGCACAGAGTCTTTAAACTAGGACCTGGAAAAAACACAGACTGTCAAACATGCACACCTACAGAACACGGCACATACAGCCATCTCTCATACTACACAGACCTCAACACGCTTTCCTCTCTGGAGGAGAGGAAACACACATGGATCCTGATGCGCACAGTCCTTTCCGATACACACAACCCAGACTATCTGCAACCGGCGGAGTGTGAATCTGTATATGAAGCACAATGGACCTTGGTGTGAAAAAGAAAAGTGGCTGTCACTGCATAATAGCACTACATATGCAGATTCAGACGTCGCACGGTGCCGAGAAGGGATCTTTGGAGCGACTACAGCAATAGTGTATGGGAACACATCTGTACACAGACTTCTGGCATACAGTCCCCTCTCGCATAATGCACAGACTTCTGGCACGCAGTCCCCTCTCGTATAATGCACAGACCTCTGGCACACAGTCCCCTCTCGTATAATGCACAGACCTCTAGCACACAGTCCCCTCTCGCATAATGCACAGACCTCTGGCACACAGTCCCCTCTCGCATAATGCACAGACCTCTGGCACACAGTCCCCTCTCGTATAATGCACAGACCTCTAGCACACAGTCCCCTCTCGCATAATGCACAGACCTCTGGCACACAGTCCCCTCTCGCATAATGCACAGACCTCTGGCACACAGTCCCCTCTCTCATGATGCACAGACTCCTGGCACACGGTCCCTTC
This sequence comes from Pseudophryne corroboree, assembly GCF_028390025.1. Classification (NCBI taxonomy): domain Eukaryota; kingdom Metazoa; phylum Chordata; class Amphibia; order Anura; family Myobatrachidae; genus Pseudophryne; species Pseudophryne corroboree. Next base: position 867,309,465 of record NC_086447.1, read on the forward strand.
TCTCATGATGCACAGACCCCTGGCACACAGTCCCCTCTCTCATGATGCACAGACTCCTGGCACACAGTCCCCTCTCTCATGATGCACAGACTCCTGGCACACAGTCCCCTCTCTCATGATGCACAGACCCCTGGCACACAGTCCCCTCTCTCATGATGCACAGACTCCTGGCACACGGTCCCTTCTCTCATGATGCACAGACCCCTGGCACACAGTCCCCTCTCGCATAATGCACAGACCTCTGGCACACAGTCCCCTCTCTCATGATGCACAGACTCCTGGCACACGGTCCCTTCTCTCATGATGCACAGACCTCTGGCACACAGTCCCTTCTCTCATGATGCACAGACTCCTGGCACACGGTCCCTTCTCTCATGATGCACAGACCTCTGGCACACAGTCCCTTCTCTCATGATGCACAGACCTCTGGCACGCAGTCCCCTCTCTCATGATGCACAGACCCCTGGCACACAGTCCCCTCTCTCATGATGCACTGACCTCTGGCACGCAGTCCCTTCTCTCATGATGCACAGACCTCTGGCACGCAGTCCCCTCTCTCATGATGCACAGACCTCTGGCACGCAGTCCTCTCTCATGATGCACAGACCTCTGGCACACAGTCCCCTCTCTCATGATGCACAGACCTCTGGCACACAGTCCCCTCTCTCATGATGCACTGACCTCTAGCACACAGTCCCCTCTCTCGTGATGCACTGACCTCTGGCACACAGTCCCCTCTCTCATGATGCACAGACCCCTGGCACACAGTCCCCTCTCTCATGATGCACAGACCCCTGGCACACAGTCCCCTCTCTCATGATGCACAGACCCCTGGCACAAAGTCCCCTCTCTCATGATACAGACCTCTAGCACACAGTCCCTTCTCATAATACACGGTCCTCTCTCATATAACCCCCCCCCCCCTCCCCCGGCACACAGTCCTCTGTCATAATATACACCCATGGCACACATTTATGGGCAGTACAGATGGTGTAATGGTTAGCATTACTGCCCCACAACACTGAGGTTACTGGCTCAATTCCCACCATGGCCCTAACTGTGTGGAGTTTGTATATTCTCCCTGCGCATGCATAGGTTTCCTCTGGGTACTCCGGTTTCCTCACACAATCCAAAAACATACTCGTAGGTTAATTGGCTCCCAACAAAAATGAACCCTAGTGTGCAAGTGTACACATGTGTTTAGGGCAGACTTAATTCTATGATTCATTACAGTCCTCTCTCATAATACATACACCCCTGGCACAGTCCACACTCTTATAATACACAGAACCTGACATACAGTCCCCTCCTTCATAATAAACAGACCACAGCACACACTCTTCTTACAATTCACAGATCCTGCATGTTGGTTTTGTATACGTTCAATTTTACGGAAGCATAAAAACGATCATACAAACAAAGAACGATTCTGTTACGTACATCTCTGTTAAGAAATGGACACCGTGTTGATTACATGACCATGCACTGATCCCCATGTTACACAAAAAGGGAGAGGGCACAATTAACAATCCAGATGAAATGTGCCATATACTGTAGCGCAGTCAGCCGCATACCCACATTCAGGACGTCACCTGATCATATAAGTCCAAAGCAAATCCAACTGGTGTATCTAGAACAGTTTTTGTTTCAATACAGATGGCAAAACACATATTTGCAAACCAGCACAGAATGACCACCAGACACTATGCCGTATGTAACATAGATATATCAGTCCAGGCCACAAGCACACATGTACAGATGGGATGTAGTTACAACACCTGCGGTCACCATACCGGACGCCAGGATCCCGACCACCAGAATGCCGACAGGGGCCCAAGGTCTATTCCCACTCGTGGGTATCGAGGACACCCATAGAGTTGGAACAGAACATGCAGCGTGGCGAGCCCACAAGGGGCTTCATTGCACTCGCCCGCTTGTCTGCATTCTGGCGGTCAGGATCCCGGAGTCTGTATGCGGACCGCCGGGATCCCGACTGCCAGTCTCGCATTCCCAACGCATACAGATTAAAGGCCGTAACTGAAAACCAGTAAAAGCAAAATCTCTTCCTCCAGCGCAACCCCTTATACAGGTAGCAATGATGAAAAAGCTCTCTGGGTCATTCCGAGTTGTTCGCTCGCTAGCTGTTTTTAGCAGCCGTGCAAACGCTATGCCGCCGCCCTCTGGGAGTGTATCTTAGCTTAGCAGAAGTGCGAACGAAAGGATCACAGAGTGGCCGCAAAATAATTTTGAGCAGTTTCAGAGTAGCTCCAGACCTACTCAGCGCTTGCGATCACTTCAAACCATTCAGTTCCTGTTTTGACGTCACAAACACACCCTGTGTTCGGCCAGCCACGCCTGCGTTTTTTGGAACACTCCCTGAAAACGGTCAGTTGACACCCAGAAATGCCCACTTCATGTCAATTACTCTGCGACCAGCAGTGCGACTGAAAAGCTTCGCTAGAGCCTGTGTGAAACTACTTTGGCTGTTGTGAAAGTACGTCGCGCGTGAGAATTGCGCCGCATGCGCAGAAGTGCCGTTTTTTTGCCTCATCGCTGCACAGCGAACGAATGCAGCTAGCGAACAACTCGGAATGACCACCATAGTCTCTCGGTTCCCATAAGAAAGACTCCATGGGGTTTTTTACTTGGGTTGTTCATTTTACGTTCTATCACACTCAACAGTTGAACCTTTCACATTATACCCAACACCACAATGCCAGAGTAGGCGACCTTCTTTTCTTTAAGGAGTAGGGTGGAGGCAGTATCCATCAAGAGCTCACCAACACCTTGTTTGGCCCGTATTGGCCACAATTCACAAAAACTAAACATAATTCCACAGAAACTCCAAGGTGTTCTTTAGGGTCACATTTTTTTTTCTAAGGGACACTTGTCCTGTTCTAAATCTCTTTATTCTTGGACAACAAAAACCAGATACTTTGTCATCATCCCTCAGCAGAACGCCCATGTACAGTAGTTCTAATACTTCTGCTAGTTTTTTAATGAACATTGGGGGTAATTCTGAGTTGATCGCAGCAGCAAGTTTGTTAGCAATTAGGCAAAACCATGTGCACTGCAGGGGAGGCAGATATAACATGTGCAGAGAGAGTTAGATTTGGGTGGGTTATATTGTTTCTGTGCAGGGTAAATACTGGCTGCTTTATTTTTACACTGCAATTTAGATTTCAGTTTGAATACACCCCACCCAAATCTAACTCTCTCTGCACATGTTATATCTGCCCCTCCTGCAGTGCACATGGTTTTGGCCAATTGCTAACAAACTTGCTGCTGCGATCAACTCAGAATTAGGCCCATTGTATTGATTTAATATTGACATCTTATTAAGTTAATGAAATCACTTGTGTAAAATCTACAGATGTGTCCTCCTACATCCTTGTTGCAGTCACGTTAGACAGCCCTTCTTAGTCACGCTATGCCATGTTGCGCCGTTTGTCTTTAGTTGCAACTTTTTTCCCCATCTAAATGCGTCTAAGTCACATCGCTATGCGAACAGGACGCACAAGCTTTGTGTGACTGCGGATGTTTCTGCATACGAAATGCTACGTTACAGTGTTTTCCTGGAAATCGCTGTAACGTAGCATTTTGTATGCAGATACAATCACAGTCACACACAGAATATAAGCAAGCTGCATATAATTTTAATCAGCATAAGCTGCTTGTGCGTCCTATTTGCATAGCGTTGTGAATAACACGCATTTTTGCCAAAAAAACCCAAACGCCCGACGTTAGAGCTGCCGGCTGACTCCCGCCAGGCATCTCCTGCTGCAAGGCGAATCGAGTATAGATGTATGAGGACACATCTGTATGTCCATTTGCCTGTTGATGCGGACACAGGGGGTTTATCACTGGTTCTGTAAGTGCAATTTCAGATTTTTTTTTACTTTGTTGTGAATCGAATGCTTTATTGGAAGGTATCTTCGAGTTCTCACTCTCCGACACTGTGGCAGTGAAGGGGTTACTGTCGGCAGTTGTTGCTGCTTCACATACTGGGATATGTGACCCCCCTTCTCCTATCTGGCGTAATCTCAGTAGCTGGTAACAGGGCAATGTAAGGCGATCAATTCCAAACATGTAGGTATATTTTTAACTGCCCCAGCTGCTCTTTTCTCCCAACCTCTTTCATCTGCATCTGTCTGGGACTGCCTTGAGATTCTCTGAGAAAGTCTATCAGACGACACGAAGAACTTCTGTCTCTCAGAGAAACTCCGAGCAGCAGCACCCGGCCCAGACCTAGAGTATGTTTCTACTGTGTACGTCAACCATCACAATATTGTTAGCTAGATTTTCTAAATGAATTACCACCATCCCTAGGAGCATTAGTAAATGTGTGCACATTGAAACAAAAAACACAACTCTAGGACAATTTGGACAACTGCAGCAGAATAATACACCTTCAGTATTCCTACCTACCCATCATATCCACATACCAACTACCACACAGTAGTACTACTTACTGAAGTCCAGGATATACAGGTCTGAATGATCCATTAGATAAAATTCATCTTGGAGATCCTGGTCCTGAGAAGGGCTGGAATAGAAGAAAGGGAAGGTCAGTTACTAACGTCGTCTTCTTCTTAGCCCCCTCATCACTACAATCCTCAGCCTATTCCTAGGACCCCTTCCCTCAGTATACAGGCATCTCCATGTTCTCCTCCCTTCACTATGTACAAGGCTATTCCCGGGTTCTCTCTCCACATTATGTTATTCTCTGGCCTCTTTTCCATAGTACAGAGGTTCTCAAACGCGGTCCTCAAGGCACCCCAGCGGTAGATCCATGCTTAGCCACAGGTGACTTAATTACTAATTAGTACTACAACACAGGAACAAGACAGCAGGTGCACCATACAACCTTAATTAGTACTTCTGTCAACTTGATTTACCCATCTGTGCCATGTGATAGATACACTTAAAACCTGCACCATTGGGGTACCTTGATGACCACGTTTGAGAACCTCTGCCATAGTATATATGGTTATTCTCAGGAAGCACCCTGTCAATATATATCACACACACACACACACACACACACACACACACACACACACACACACACACACACACACACACACACACACACACACACACTCTTAGGTTATTAGTGTTGTCATGTTCTCAATCTCACCTGGTGCCTCCAAAAAGCAAGATTTTGTCACCCACAATGCAGCAACACTGCCTGCGACGGGCACAGGGTCCTTTTCCTTGGACATCAACACGCTGCCAACGCCCCAATTCTGAGAAAGGACAAATAAAATCATAGTTACAGCTGTACCTGTATAGAAATCTGATCTTCAAAGAGCTCAATATACCTCAGTCTCCATATTCATACAAACAGTGACAGTATTTGATCTACACCAATGTTCCACATATACTTATCAGTAATGTCCAGTTCTTTTGTATGTTATCTGCTTAGCACTCCAAAAGGACAAGTAAATAAAACACAGGAAAAACAAACAAACCCAAAAACCACATTATAGTGTAAAGGCCCATACAGACGGGCCGATGTGCGAGAGATGTGTGCTGAGCGAACCGCTCAGCACACATCTCTCCCGCCGCTCAGCACAGCGCGATCTGTGCTGAGCGCGCGGGGGGTCGCTGACTTCACCCAGTCGGTGAAATGAGCGACCCGCTAGATTGGCCTGCACGGCAGGCCAATCTAGCAGCAGCGATAGCGATGCGCGGGACTGCGCATCGCTATCGCTGTATGGGGTACACACGGAGCGATCCTGCTTAAATTCTAAGCAATCTAATCAGATTGCTTAGAATATCGCTCTGTGAGCACCCCCCTTTATACAATT